>NC_136491.1:32218661-32606161 GCF_053919585.1 Euprymna scolopes
TTTATTCCCGGGTGACGCCAGAAAACCCAAGGATTTAAGATAGAGAAGATAAATATAGATATATTTTAATTCACTGAATGGATATATTTGTTTGTTTTTTTGTTGGAAGACCCGAGATATTTTGTTATTTGGGAAAAACTCAACAACAGGAAATGCGAGGATGTTAGATTTTTAATATATACTTACTTAGATAAAGACAGTACACTAAAATATCACGCAAATTTATCCAGTATTTTTGTTTAAACATAAAAAACAAAAATGAAATTTTATTGGTGAAATTACTCAGCTTTTTTTTTTTTCAACCTTATTAAAGCCAAGGGACATAATTCAAACTTTAATTCAAGCAAAGAGCCAACAAAGCTTCCTCCTCTCCTTATGTTAAGACTGGTTTCCAAAATTTGATTTTAATCATCACAATTAGAGCGTTTATCACGTTTTACCCCGTTATTAAAAGCTGCTTGTAAAACGAAAATAAACAAAATGGCATAAAAAAATTTTATTATATACTTATGTACAAGATTAAAAAAGACAGTACATGAAAAATTACGCAAATTCATCAAGTACTTTTTAATAAGAACAAGCCGCGCATGCGTGGTGCCCCTCTGATGCTGCATGTGAGATGACGCCACAAAAAATAGTGAAGAAATGATGAGAAGTGTGAAGGGCCAACGTTGCCTTCACATTTTTGCTAGGTTTCAGAAAAATCTAATGGATGGGGCAAAAGTTATGGGGGTAAAAAGTGTCAATTTTTTGCAATTTTAGGGCATTTGTGACCCCTTTTGAGCTCCTGGGAATGCCAAATCCCAATGAAAATGGATAAATAGTGCAGTTTCACGCCTTAATACATGTGTATTTGAATTCAGCACCATGGAAAACCACTATATAGACAAACATATAAAATTTTTGAGTAATATGAAAAAAGAGCTACAAAAAGGCATGTTTTTTTTAGCCCTAAAAGTCCCAGAGGGATGCAAACCAGAATTTTGCCAGGGTCACCCATACTGAATTCATATTAAGAACAATCGCCTCCACATTTTGGCCAAATTTCAGGAAAATCTAACAGATGGATCAAAAGTTATGGGGCAAAACGTGTCTCATTTTTAGCCATTTTGGACATTTACCAGTTAGAAATTACTTATTTTGGGCATAATGCCAGTTAGAAATTACTTATTTTGGGCATAAAATGCCAGTTAGAAATTACTCATTTTCAGCAAAATGCCAGTTAGAAATTACTCATTTTCAGCAAAATGCCAGTTAGAAATTACTCATTTTCAGCAAAATGCCAGTTAGAAATTACTCATTTTCAGCAAAATGCCAGTTAGAAATTACTCATTTTCAGCAAAATGCCAGTTAGAAATTACTCATTTTCAGCAAAATGCCAGTTAGAAATTACTTACTCATCAAATTTTATTTTAGAAAAACAAAAATACTGGATGAATTTGCACTAAATTTTGGTACATGGCTTTTTTTTTAACCTAACAGGTAAGTACAAAAAGCTTTTGTGCAACTTATATTTTTTTAATATTTGTGTAAAACTAGATAAGCACCAAAGGTAGTAAACCACTGTAGCGACAATGTGCAAATTATTATTTTTTTGTTTTTGTTTTAATCTATTTGTGTATAAGAACAATTAGTAAATGCACACCAATCATGCATGGAGTGATGTTGCTACATATGAGCTAGTGTACCAACCACAGGACTTTCTTTTTTGAACAGAGTGCAAAATAGAGTTTCTAACTTAGAATGTCTCATACTGTTTACCAAGGTTCGGAAAATGTCACGATGAACCTACAGCATTTGTACACCCCCCTCTTCAACGTAAATACCCTCAACCTTCAATCCACCTAATTAGCAGCAAAATCCTACCCTCTCATTATGGAGGTTTCTTAGCTTATTTACTTAGACTGTTTTGCCTTTGGAATTCTCTCCCTGTACTCTATTTTCCCAATAGTACTAAATAGTACAAATATAAATGTAATGTAAACAAACATCTTACTATTTAACTCTTCACCATCCCTGGCTCTTTTCCTCTATAGAGTTGGCCCACTACTATCGTAGCCATTTAACACTTCAATAGCATTATGCTTTGCTTAAAGCAAAAAAAAAAAAAAAAAACTATCACCATTATTATATAGATAACTCCTGAGTTCTTCATTGATTGTCAGGGTTAGACCAAAATATAATTTGTTATGGCAAGAATTGTTTTCGGAAAATAGTTAGACAGGAATTTTAACAAGACTCAACATTCTTAAAAATAGAAATGTTTATAGTTTGTGAATTTTAGCTGAGAGAAAGAGATAAACAATAGGTTGGAAGGTTAGATCTCACAACTGATGAGTTAAGGATACGTGTTATTTGGCATATGATGTAACAGTCAGCTGATTGGGATGTTTTAGTCAGTAAGTATCCGAGAGGGATAGATGTGCAAGGGTGCTGGGAGCAAGCACAAGCAAATAAGAATGGGATAGAGAAGGGTTTGCAAGGCTTCAAGGGACTTGGAGCACTCAACTTGACTGGACCAAAGAAATAAAATGTATATATTTATAAACGGTGATGTTGTGTGTCAGTTCCCGAGAGAATGATTCTTTATTGCAGCCCGTCTGATGATGAGGAGGTCATCCAAGAAAATGAGCCATTGGACAAAAAAAGGATAGTCCCCCAAATTAATGTTTGCAAACTGTCTTTTATACACGTATACCTGAAACACATGACGAGGTAACACAAATAGGTCATAAACGCAAATACATATATACACATCGGATATAAACATATACACCATTCCCCAATTATAGGCTGTGTTTAATCTGGTGCTGTTCGAATAAGGCAACGTAACATATATTGATTTAGTGTTGTCCAACACACACACACACACACACACACATCAAGTCACACTAAGTTTGACTTGATCAGATTTTCATGACTTTAAAAGTTTTTTTTTTTTTTTTTTACTACAGTGGAATTTCTCACAAATCAAGAGGTCCCCTTTTTCTGAGGCTAATACTTGATTTCTATATGAGATACATAGATATTCGAGTGTTATATGAAGATTCGGTTATAGTCTGCTAACATAATTTCTAACTTCTGGAAACGGTGACAAGGCAAATCGGCACTTGTACAGTTTAATCAAGACATTAAAAAATGAAAATATCAAAAAAAAAAACGTTATATTGTAGGTATCCGTTTTGAACTGAAGATCTCAAAAAAAACAAAAAATTTCACTTAATTTGATTGAGTAGTTTTTTTTGTTTTTTTACAGCGGAAAAACACGTTTTTATGACAGCACGTTGAAGGCAGACATCTTAGAATGTTTTTAAATTTTTGTTTGGATTTTATAAACGCCACGGGAGATAACTCCAGTTAAAGCGCAGACACTCCCTCCCCACAACAACTACGGATGGCAGTGATGGCTGAGAATGCAGTTAGGAGATTCGAAGTTCCTATCTGTCACGGTTACCACCTGACGAAGGCCAGAGGAATAGTTGGCCGAAACGTTGTGAATAAACAAACCAATAAAAGATGAAAAACAACTAATAAGATGAGAATAATAGTCCGAAATAAAAATAAATTAATATATATAATGCCCATCTCAAAAATGAATTCCAATTAAGGAATAATATATATACCAATTGGTACAGACCCGACTATGGAAGACCAGATAATAAATAAACGTGGATTTATAAGATCAAAGAATCCAACCTTGATCGCCCTTCAGGGCCCGTGGCGCAGTTGATAGAGACGTTGAATCTCTACAGTTCCAGATGAACATTGTCTGAAGATAGCGGTTTCAATCCCACCCAAACGTGCCAGAGGTTTACTTGGCCAAAAATGTGTTGAGACGATAACAACTACGGATGGCAGTGATGACTGAGAATGCAGTTAGGAGATTCGAAGTTCCTATCCATCGCGGTTACCACCTGACGAAGGCCAGAGGAATAGATGGCCGAAACATTGTGAATAAACAAACCAATAAAAGATGAAAAACAACTAATAAGATGAGAATAATAGTCCGAAATAAAAATAAATTAATATATATAATGCCCATCTCAAAAATGAACTCCAATTAAGGAATAATATATACTCCCTCCCCATCTTTAATTCTAGCTTTTCTTCCTAAAAATCGAACCTTTTGCTCGGTATCATAACAAATTGTTTTTTTGCTGTAAAAAAAAAAAACTACTTGATGAAATTAAGTGAATTTTTTTTCGGAGAACTTCGTTTCATAACGGATACGTACAATTTAAACTTTTTTCGATATTTTCATTTTTTAATGTCTTGATAAAACTGTACAAGTACCGGCAAATCAGTTCCTTTGCTTTTACTGTTCTTCAATATTTCTATTGTGAAGTGATTTATTGAAATCTAATATATAAAAGGCTATATATCTGTCTGTCTGTCTCCATATTTTCAAACTCTATCTCCTCCGAAACTAAAAGTCAGAGCGGCGCTAGGGTCCTCAAATGATTGAATTTTTTTACGGACCTTAATGACCTTTATGGGTCTTTTAAGGGGTCAAACATGGATCAAAATTTTCAAAATCATCTTACATTTTTATTGGTTTATTTTTAATTTTTTTAATCAGTCCATATGAGTGTCATGTTGGTACAGTGGTAACATCACCATTTTTGAATGCTATAATTTCGGTTTCAATTCTAGCTGATGGCAGCCAAATACTTTTTTTTTTTTTTTTTTCAACTTTTGAAATCACGACTCTATAATAATATATACAAAATCTGGACAAATTAAAATATCATATTTAAGCATATTTTTCTTATATCTTACTAGCTGGACACTTAACCCCAGCTAGTAAAATAGAAGAAAAGGATATTATTGAAAAATATATAATAAAAGTGTTCGAAGTTTCAGCTAATAGATATTTCATTACTGTTTTGGTGATGCACTTTGTTTTTATTTCAAAAATTCATATAATTGGTAAAAGAAGTCACACTAACTGTGAGGTGTAAAATAGATGCCATTAAATTTGTATCGTGAAGCATACCAAATTCTAAAAAAATTGTGTTGATTTGAAATGGAATGACTCAAAATACGCTAGGAAAAACATAGCCAACCCTTACGTAGAGTGACATTCACCCTCCTCCCCACACTTTTGAATGGCCTTGTGCCTAATTTATTTTATGATTATTTTACGTTTATTTCAAAGTGTAGTATCTGTATATAAATGCATTTATGAAAAAATAAAGTTTCCAACAAATTTAAGGTTATCTTAAGTAGGACAGCCCCCCCTCCCCAGTGTAAATGTGGTATTATGGTGATTAGGGGTGTGACAACAACATAGTCTTTTCATTGTTTTGTACTCTTGAGTATATATCCATTAATATCTTATGTTTTTATATAGACTGGTGTGATTCTCGGTTGATTGACTGTGTCTTACTGTGTCGGATATATACTCGAGAGTCAAAACAATGAAAAGAATATTCTGTTATCGCAGCCCTAGTGATGACAGACATGATTCTAGCCAAGAGTAGGATAAACATTTTTATCACGTTAGATTAAGCGTGACCAAAACATCCATTTTTCTCTCACACTTTCGGTGACCTTGTGTTTAATTTTTAAAATATTTTTTCTACAAATAAATTACTCAAAGTATAGTATCTGTTTTGTTGTCAACTGGAGAAGTTGGGCTTTTCTTGACTGGTGCAATTTTTTTTTTTTGTCCCATCCAGACTTTTTTTTTTTTTGAAGGGGGAGGAGGAGGTGATATCCCTGACCCTGACATAATTTTGCTCTTGTGGGCAGGAGGCAAGTAGATAAAGATTCAATATCCTTGTATATATTAAATACATTGCTCTTTTACCCATAGCTGACAGATGTTGCAGGGGTTCATACCTTTCCCAGTCATATTAGTCTATAAATGACCTGAACACTTGATTTCATAGTCTGCAATAACACACACCCTGTCCGACATATTCATATCTATACTCACTTGAACGCTTCCGATTTTAATAGTTCGGTGTAGTACATGACTTTAGATTTGTGTGAAGAAAGTGGAAAGTCAAATGAAGGTTTAGCAGAATCAAAATATTTCCACTGCAAGATATAACTGCCCGTCTGACTGGTCACTATGGAACCCTGGAAGTAAAAAAATGATATAAAAATAATCATTAAGATAAGCAACAAGTTGATGTAGTTTGCGCAATATATATATGAAATAAAATGGAGGTGGAAGGACCTGGATACTCAACGTTTATATATATATATATATATATATATATATATAGTGATGGGACAATTCCAATATTTTTCCCCTGATTCCAATATGATTACCAATTTTAAACTAAATTACCAATTCCAACATATTTAAGTATAGAGTTGCTATTTTTTTCCAATTACCAAAAAAAAAAAAAAACACACGTCAAATGTCAATGTATTTTCTCAAACGTAAAAACAAACCTGTGGGGGATGATCTATAGATTTTTAGTTTCGCTGATTGTTTAATATCAATATTATTTTTTAACATTGGAAGATTTTGTTTTAAACAAAATCAGACAAAAAAAATTACAATTAAAATAATCTTTTTGGCATTGGTTTGGTTTGGTTTGGTTTTACGGCATATCAACCTTCTTTTTTTTTTTTTTTTTATTGGTTATTTAATGCCGAATTCAGTTTTTTTTTTTTTTTTTTTTTGGAATAGATATTTTAATTTAATCAGTGAGTCAAATCAGACTTTTTGTATCATTAGGTGATGTGCTTCCTTCCTTTTTTGGGGGTGGGGTGTAAAGTTGGATTGAATTAGAGTTATATACTTTTATATAGATTTACTTTTTTCAGAAATGTTAGTATTTTGTTGGAGTTTATTTTTTTAAATAGTTCTTTCATATTGTTGACATGGTAATAATTTTGCCGGATATGCGCGAGATCGCCACAATCCAAAAGAAAGTGTTTTACTGTAAAAGGTTCTTGGCATGCAAAACATTCTGGAGGGTCTTCTTTTTTTAGCAGGAAGGAGTGGGTTATGTGCGTATGTCCTATGCGAATACGGAACAAAATCACTTCCTCTCTACGTGATCTTCTGGCATCTGGTAATCGTTCTTCTATTGTGGGCTTGATCTTGAAAAGTTTATTATTTGGACAGTTATTCCATCTTTCTTGCCATTTCTTCATAATCAGATTATTTATTTGTTGTTTGTAGTCAGAATGTGGAATTTTTATATTGCTATTAAGGAGTTTTAAAGCATTTTTGGCAGCTATGTCAGCTTTTTCATTGCCCTGAATTCCAGAATGACTGGGGATCCAGCAGAATTTGATACTTTTGTTTTGTGAGAGAGTGTGTATTTTTTGTAGCAGTTTGATGAGTAGTGGGTTATTTAAATTTTTATTCTTTAAGGATTCGAGTACCGATAGGGAGTCTGAAAAAATTATAAATTTGTTGTGGGTAAGGTCAGTGATGAGATCTAGTGCCATATCTAAGGCTGTGGCTTCGGCACTAAAAATTGAGGCATGGTCTGGTAGTCGCTTCTGTAAGGTAATGTTAGTGGATACGACTCCGCATCCGGTTTTGATGCTGTCTTTGGACCCATCTGTGTATATGTGCTGATGGTTTGGGTATTTTTCCTGAATGATAAGGAGTTTTTCTTGATAGGTTAGTGGATTTTGGCATTGGAAAATAGGAACAAATATTTCAATTTTGATGTCCCCAAAAGTTCCAATTTTTCCAATTTCTGATTCTGAATACTTGTCCCAATACTGATATATACGTAGATAATTTACAGAAGGCGCAATAAATATATAAACAAATAAAATATCAAAAGATTTTAAAAAAAATTTTTTTTAATAATGTTTATATAAAGTTTTTTTTTTTTTGTCACACTTACTTCTATTTCAAAATTATCAAACCAGACTTCTTAATATACTCAATCATGGATATGCAAGCGACTAAATAAAGGTTAACTAATTTGCATATTCTTTGAAAAACAAACTTTCATTAATTTATTCATTTTTTATTGGATGATTGGTTTCATTTAACTATTATGATCAGTTCTATTTATACATACTTTCTGCATAATTGCATAGCATTTAAAATGAAAATGTTCATATGTATTTATATACATCTATATAAGTGACCCTGTGTGTGTGTGTGTGTGTGTGTGTGTGTGTGTGTGTGTGTGTGTGTGTGTGTGTGTGTGTGTGTGTGTGTGTGTGTATATAGATGTCTCTACCAAAGTCCTCTTTGAATTTTTGATCTATTAACTTGAAACTTAATATATAGAGAATTTGGACCTATGGAATGTTTAATTGTTTCTTTTTTTATTTTGTGTTGTGCAATTCTAACTTCCCAACCTGGAATGTAAGCCTTTCTTTGTTTTTGGTAATAATTACAATTCCAGTCATTTTATGAGATACAAGAATGTAAATCAAAGTCCATCTGGAATGTATGTGTGTGTGTGTGTGTGTGTGTGTACACCTTTGATTTTACCAGCATTGTCCCGGCTCAATATCTAGGCTTTGATAAGCGGTGATTCCCTTGTAAAAAAAAAAAAAATTAATTAATAAAAGGTGTTATATGTTCAGAACTTACCTGTACACTATCTCCATCTCGACATATATGGGGTGCTTCAACAATGCTTAAATCCACACCGACTACCAAAGATTTATCTGTATACTGGACCGAGCCAATACCACCAGTGGCTCCAGTCACATGGTGAGTGTGTATTGGTTCATGTAGGTTCTTCAAACAACGGAACACAGTGAATGTGACATCTCCTTTTAAGATGTCAAAGTCCCAAGTTATTACAGAACTCTCCTGGGGAACTTGGATCAGCACCTGAAAACAAATATCGGAAATGATGCGTTGTTGCAATATTTTTGACTCATAAGAAGGGTGTGGTCCCTCAGAGTTGGGAGATTCTATTTATAAACGCTGCTGCTAGGAACCGACAAATCAAATTAATTTACGTTCTGCTATCAACCAATCAGAAACCAAAATTGCTCCATAAAAATTAAATCTTCTTTTAGCAACTCTGCATATGCTCTTCTCGTGTCAACATGAGAAGGATCTTTTGCTTTTTGGCTGCAAAATTATAATTCGTCCAGAACAGCTACCCACCGAGAATTCATCATCTCCAGGACTTGTATAGATTAACTACCCATCCGAAACTCTTCTGAAACTAAATATGGCTTACAACTCAAGAGGTTATGGTTGGTTGGTTGGTTTTGTTTTACGGCATATCAACCCTTTTCAGGTTATTTAATGCCGAATCCAAAGATTTTGAAGAAAGATTTTTTAAGAGAATATATTTGTTGTTTTCAAGTCAGTTTCTATTTAACCCATAGTTGCGACCCTAACTGATACTACTAGTCTGGGTCAGAGTGGACCTGGAAGCAATGGTAATTAAAGGGTGGCTCCACACTCCCCAAAGCCCACAAGCTGGGGCCTCACCACTCGATATAGTTTAAGGTCATATCCAGGACCAAGAGGTTATGGACCCGACGGGAGAGTTTACTTCAATGGATCAGAACCTTCACAATGCATCACTAATACAATCATTCAAAATATTAGCAAGAACACCCAATGTTCCCCGAGAATGAATGAAAACCAGTTTATTCCTACTCCCAGCCCTGAACCCCCTTTACGTCTCAATCACTGAGTTAGTAAAGTTGTGAACATAATTTTCCTCTCCCCAATTGACCATTTAAATGCGTTGGAGTATATCTTTCTTGCAGTCTTTTAGTCTTATTGGATTCCAAGACAAGAATTCATCTATTCTGGTGGAGTATCCAGCTTCATGCTGTCACTTGAAGTAACATCTCTTGGAGAAGATACATCATTCCTCATTAAAGCAAATGTGGGTTAGCCATACAGAGTAGATTTTATTTGGGCCACGAATATTATGCGATTTTAAATATTTGGTCAGAGTTTATTTGTAGGGAGAAGTAACCCCATGCGAGGTTCTCCAGACAAACCCTTGTACAGAGAGACGTTAGACACAAAGATAGTGTCTAGTAGGCATTCAAGTTCTCTTCACTACCAACATCTAAAACAAAATGTTAAACCAAATATGATTTTTTTTTTTTAATTAGTATCATTTTCAATTTTCAAATAAATAAAAAGAATATAAGGCTTTTATTGTTTGTGATTTTTTTTTTTTTTTTTTTTTTTTTTTTACACAGGAATCACCACTTATCAAAGCTCTGAGGCCACTCGAGGATAAGGGTTAATGGGTATACATTAGTCAATGTGATAATTTCCCACACTCCTTATCTGAGACTAGACCTAGATTCCACGAACAAAGGTTCTTTCTTAGAACTGCACGCCTGTGGAACTATCTTCCGATTGCCTGCTTTCCAGTTGATTACAATCTGATTGTCTTCAAGTCCAACATAAACAAGTTCTTTATGAACCGTCCCTCTAAGTAATCCAATTTACAAAATTCCCACTACTTATGTTTACTACGCTATAATCATATTGACTAACGTATACCCATTAACCCTTATCCTCGAGTGGCCTCGTGGCCTTCATAAGTGGTGATTCCTGTGTAAAAAAAAAATAAAAAATAGGACGATGCTAATAAAATTATAGATTTTGGTCTAAATACAAATACCAATCAATTCATTTATTGTGGACTATTATCCTCATCTTTTTTTTTAGTTATTGTTTCACATTTCAGCCAACTATTTCTATGGCCTTTTTCAGGTGGTAGCCGCGATGGGATAGGAACGACAAATCTCCCAACTGCATCCTCAGTAATTACTGCCTTCCATAGTTGTTTTTTTATTTATTTATTTTTTACATGGGGGGTCACCACTTATCAAGGCTCGAAGGCCACTCAAAGATAAGGGTTATTGCGTGTACAGTAATCAATGAGATAGTATTGTAGTAATCATTAGTATTGGGGTTTTGATAGTGTGTCTTACTTAAGGGGGCGGTTTGTCAGGAGTTTGTTTATGTTGGACTTGAAGACGTCCAAGTTGTAGTCAGGTGGGAAACAGGCAAGCAGCAGAGAGTTCCACTGGCGTACAGTTCTAAGAAAGAAGCTTTGCTCATGGAATCTACGTTTGGATTTAGGCACAGATAAAGAGCGGGAAAAATTATTGACAGTAGTTTCAACCAGATGGGTGTTTCTCGTGAAAGATTGGTGAGGAGGGGGGACGAGGGATTGGAGCTCAGACGAGCACCTGCCATGGAAATAACGATAAAACAAAGACAGGCTCGCAACGTCTCTTCTGTGGGAGAGAGGTTGCAGGGAAGAGAAATGGGCATCCCCCACTAAGCCATGAAGTCTATTTTGTACTCCGTTGTTGTTGTCGTCTCACCGATTTACCATAGTTGTGTCGTGAGATGACAACAACTATGGAAGGCAGTAATTGCTGAGGATGCAGTTAGGAGATTCGGAGTTTCTATCTCGTCGCGGTTACCACCTGACGAAGGCCAGTGGAATAGTTGGCCGAAACGTTGTGAAACAATCCAAAGAAAAGATGAGGATAATAGTCCGCAATAAATAAAATTAATAAATAATACTCATCTCAATAATGAATTCCAATTAAATAATATATATATATCAATTCCAATCCTTTAAATATTTCTAAATATAGAGTTGTTAATTTTTATTTTATTTTATTTTTTTCAGGTTACTGTAAAAACCCACATAACATTGTGCATCTATTTTCATAAATGTGAAATACACATGTGGGGGTTGATCTAAAACATTTATCAGCAAAAAAAAATTAAGATAATCGTTTTTAGCATTAAAAAAAAAAAAAAAATGAGCCCAATTTTTCTGATTCCGACTTTTCCAAATCAGATTAATCGGATCAAGAACAGTAATTATGTTTCTTCAGTTTATTTAATATATTAAAAACTCAAAAAAATAACCGTGAAATTTTTAAACTGGAGAATGAAAAAATGATTTCTGGTCTATATCAAAGTTTAGAATTGAAATTGTGTTTACATTCTTTTGCAAACTGTTATCCTCATCTTCATAGATGTTATTTCACCGCATTCCTCTGCCCTTTTTCAGGTGGTTAATCGCGACGAGATAGTAACGCTGAGTCTTGTAAGAGTATCCCCACCCGAGTATTACTACTTTCCATAGTTGTTGTCTCACCATATTTTGGCACACTAATCCTCTGACCTGCTTTTGAATAGGATTGAAACTGCTATCTTCAGACAATGCTCACCTAGAACCATATAGACTCAATGTCTTTATTTTTTGTGCAAAGTTTATATGGTTCCAAAAAACAACATGGTCTCAGAGTGGTTGGTTGTTTTTTTTTTACGACATATAAACCCTTTTCAGGTTGTTTAATGCCGAATCCAAAGATTTTGAAGAAAGATTTTAATAGAATATATTTGTTGTTTTCAAGTCAGTTTCTATTTAACACGTAGTTGGGACCCTAACAGGTACTACCACTCCGGGTCAGAGTAAACCTGGGAGCAATGGCAATTAAAGGGTGGCTCCACACTCCCCAAAGCCCGCAAGCTGGTTAGAAATTTATCCTTAGCCAAACGTGTGTTCGTCAATTCTCATTTTGATTAGTTACAATTTACGCTTCTTGATAAATTCTTGATGTTTTAGCACTTATACAATATGACGCACAGATGTTAAAATAAATTAAGAGAAAAACACTTTGATATACTATCATCTAATGAGAAAAAAAAATAATTGCCAACATGCGTACAATTTTTTAGATTTGTCTTGTTATGCAAATTGATGCACATCAAACTCCATTAGAAATCATCTTACATAGACATGTACTGAGATCGGCACTCACTTTCTCAGAGCTTCCAGGCACAACTGGTCCTGACTACACTACCAGGCACATCTAGCCCTGCAAATGCTGTTAGACACAACTAATCCTTCAAACGCGCCTAGACACAACTAATCCTTCAAACGCGCCTAGACACAACTAATCCTTCAAACGCGCCTAGACACAACTAATCCTTCAAACGCGACTAGACACAACTAATCCTTCAAACGCGCCTAGACACAACTAATCCTTCAAACGCGCCTAGACACAACTAATCCTTCAAACGCGCCTAGACACAACTAATCCTTCAAACGCGCCTAGACACAACTAATCCTTCAAACGCGCCTAGACACAACTAATCCTTCAAACGCGCCTAGACACAACTAATCCTTCAAACGCGCCTAGACACAACTAATCCTTCAAACGCGCCTAGACACAACTAATCCTTCAAACGCGCCTAGACACAACTAATCCTTCAAACGCGCCTAGACACAACTAATCCTTCAAACGCGCCTAGACACAACTAATCCTTCAAACGCGCCTAGACACAACTAATCCTTCAAACGCGCCTAGACACAACTAATCCTTCAAACGCGCCTAGACACAACTAATCCTTCAAACGCGCCTAGACACAACTAATCCTTCAAACGCGCCTAGACACAACTAATCCTTCAAACGCGCCTAGACACAACTAATCCTTCAAACGCGCCTAGACACAACTAATCCTTCAAACGCGCCTAGACACAACTAATCCTTCAAACGCGCCTAGACACAACTAATCCTTCAAACGCGCCTAGACACAACTAATCCTTCAAACGCGCCTAGACACAACTAATCCTTCAAACGCGCCTAGACACAACTAATCCTTCAAACGCGCCTAGACACAACTAATCCTTCAAACGCGCCTAGACACAACTAATCCTTCAAACGCGCCTAGACACAACTAATCCTTCAAACGCGCCTAGACACAACTAATCCTTCAAACGCGCCTAGACACAACTAATCCTTCAAACGCGCCTAGACACAACTAATCCTTCAAACGCGCCTAGACACAACTAATCCTTCAAACGCGCCTAGACACAACTAATCCTTCAAACGCGCCTAGACACAACTAATCCTTCAAACGCGCCTAGACACAACTAATCCTTCAAACGCGCCTAGACACAACTAATCCTTCAAACGCGCCTAGACACAACTAATCCTTCAAACGCGCCTAGACACAACTAATCCTTCAAACGCGACTAGACACAACTAATCCTTCAAACGCGCCTAGACACAACTAATCCTTCAAACGCGCCTAGACACAACTAATCCTTCAAACGCGCCTAGACACAACTAATCCTTCAAACGCGGCTAGACACAACTAATCCTTCAAACGCGGCTAGACACAACTAATCCTTCAAACGCGCCTAGACACAACTAATCCTTCAAACGCGCCTAGACACAACTAATCCTTCAAACGCGGCTAGACACAACTAATCCTTCAAACGCGCCTAGACACAACTAATCCTTCAAACGCGCCTAGACACAACTAATCCTTCAAACGCGCCTAGACACAACTAATCCTTCAAACGCGCCTAGACACAACTAATCCTTCAAACGCGCCTAGACACAACTAATCCTTCAAACGCGCCTAGACACAACTAATCCTTCAAACGCGCCTAGACACAACTAATCCTTCAAACGCGCCTAGACACAACTAATCCTTCAAACGCGCCTAGACACAACTAATCCTTCAAACGCGCCTAGACACAACTAATCCTTCAAACGCGCCTAGACACAACTAATCCTTCAAACGCGCCTAGACACAACTAATCCTTCAAACGCGCCTAGACACAACTAATCCTTCAAACGCGCCTAGACACAACTAATCCTTCAAACGCGCCTAGACACAACTAATCCTTCAAACGCGCCTAGACACAACTAATCCTTCAAACGCGCCTAGACACAACTAATCCTTCAAACGCGCCTAGACACAACTAATCCTTCAAACGCGCCTAGACACAACTAATCCTTCAAACGCGCCTAGACACAACTAATCCTTCAAACGCGCCTAGACACAACTAATCCTTCAAACGCGCCTAGACACAACTAATCCTTCAAACGCGCCTAGACACAACTAATCCTTCAAACGCGCCTAGACACAACTAATCCTTCAAACGCGCCTAGACACAACTAATCCTTCAAACGCGCCTAGACACAACTAATCCTTCAAACGCGCCTAGACACAACTAATCCTTCAAACGCGCCTAGACACAACTAATCCTTCAAACGCGCCTAGACACAACTAATCCTTCAAACGCGCCTAGACACAACTAATCCTTCAAACGCGCCTAGACACAACTAATCCTTCAAACGCGCCTAGACACAACTAATCCTTCAAACGCGCCTAGACACAACTAATCCTTCAAACGCGCCTAGACACAACTAATCCTTCAAACGCGCCTAGACACAACTAATCCTTCAAACGCGCCTAGACACAACTAATCCTTCAAACGCGCCTAGACACAACTAATCCTTCAAACGCGCCTAGACACAACTAATCCTTCAAACGCGCCTAGACACAACTAATCCTTCAAACGCGCCTAGACACAACTAATCCTTCAAACGCGCCTAGACACAACTAATCCTTCAAACGCGCCTAGACACAACTAATCCTTCAAACGCGCCTAGACACAACTAATCCTTCAAACGCGCCTAGACACAACTAATCCTTCAAACGCGCCTAGACACAACTAATCCTTCAAACGCGCCTAGACACAACTAATCCTTCAAACGCGCCTAGACACAACTAATCCTTCAAACGCGCCTAGACACAACTAATCCTTCAAACGCGCCTAGACACAACTAATCCTTCAAACGCGCCTAGACACAACTAATCCTTCAAACGCGCCTAGACACAACTAATCCTTCAAACGCGCCTAGACACAACTAATCCTTCAAACGCGCCTAGACACAACTAATCCTTCAAACGCGCCTAGACACAACTAATCCTTCAAACGCGCCTAGACACAACTAATCCTTCAAACGCGCCTAGACACAACTAATCCTTCAAACGCGCCTAGACACAACTAATCCTTCAAACGCGCCTAGACACAACTAATCCTTCAAACGCGCCTAGACACAACTAATCCTTCAAACGCGCCTAGACACAACTAATCCTTCAAACGCGCCTAGACACAACTAATCCTTCAAACGCGCCTAGACACAACTAATCCTTCAAACGCGCCTAGACACAACTAATCCTTCAAACGCGCCTAGACACAACTAATCCTTCAAACGCGCCTAGACACAACTAATCCTTCAAACGCGCCTAGACACAACTAATCCTTCAAACGCGCCTAGACACAACTAATCCTTCAAACGCGCCTAGACACAACTAATCCTTCAAACGCGACTAGACACAACTAATCCTTCAAACGCGACTAGACACAACTAATCCTTCAAACGCGACTAGACACAACTAATCCTTCAAACGCGACTAGACACAACTAATCCTTCAAACGCGACTAGACACAACTACCCTTTAAAAGGCGACTAGACAACTAGCCCTCACTACATGGTTAGACACAGCTAGTCTCCCCCCCATTACACAACAATGCCAATTCTAAAAGGAAAAAGTCCAGCTTGATTCATAACTTGATATTCTCCATAACTTAACGAATCATATTTTAATCTCTCCATTTCACAAAAAATTTTCACAAAATCCAATTTTTGAATGTGCATTTAAACTTCACAATTTGATAACGCCATGTAATTTAATCTATTTCATGTAATTTTTTTCAAAACTCGACTCATCTCGATCGCATCAACTTTACATTTCTACTGAAATAGCTTGCAATTTAATTAGAAGAAAAAAGTAATTGCTAGCATGCGTATGACTTTTTACATTCGTTTTCTTCTATTTTGCTGCCAACCATTCAACGTCCCATCTTCTTTTAACGTCTTTTTAACTTATGTATCACATAAAAATAGGTAATCTATGCCAAAAATTAGGAAAAATTATCGAGTAGAATTTTAATTGAAAGTTAGTTGTATCGTATTTCATCGATCCACCATTGATAAGAGTGAAAAAAATATTCATAAAGCAGGGGAGACAAATCAGTCCATCATTTAACCACATAATAATGAATATTGAACAACTTTTATTTGGAATGTGATTTTCATCAGTTCTCCATATTGTATAAGTACTGACTTGTTTTTTCTGTTGCCGATTCGTATAATTTGTATCATTCACACAACTGTTCTCATCTTGGATGTTATTCTCACAACTTTTCAGCCAATGTAACCTTCGACCTTCTTCAGATGCATTTTGTTGAATCTAAGAATCTACAGAGAATTATGAACTGAATCTTTATTTAATCTGCATGGGTAAATTGTTCTCATTCTATCAGCCATGACCAGATAGAAGCCTTAAGAAATTTTTATTGCCTGGTAGTGAGGACTGAACTTTCAACCTCTAGAAGACTATCACTTAGAACTGATTATTACCTAACAACTTTATCCGTTGTGCCACATGTTCATGAGGATTAAATAAAGTGTATGGATCCCCAAATGTGACAAGATGCACCAGAAGAAACTTTGAGATTGCATCAACCAAAAAACAGTAAAAATATCATTCAAAATGAACACAGTAGTCTGAATAATCCAAATGACACAAATTATCAAACTTCATCTCAAAAAATAAAAGACAAGGCCATCAAACCAAATATTGTTATATGGAACAAGCCTGAAAGAACTGCGCTCATTGTCAACGTCACAGTCCCAAATGATTTTGGCCTTAATAGAGCTGAACAGGAAAATATAACAAAATATCAGGACTTAAAAAATGATCTAAAAACGACATGGTCTCTGAAAGAAATAAACATTATACCGGTTGTGATGGGAGCAACTGGCTTAATAAAAAAGAATCTTCAGAAATACTTAGAAGCAATCCCTGGAAGACCAAGCTGTAAGGAAATACAGATAGCAGCCATAAAGGGAACAGTATCTATTCTTAAAAGAGCCCTCGGATATAAATTCAAATCATAACAGAATCAAGTGTTAGCTCTAGGAGGGATTAGCTCCCTTGATCTCTTAAAACTTACTGAAGTAAAATAAAAAAAAAAAAAAAAACATACGTGAAATACTGCTGCCAGATTGCATGCAAAAATTTTATCATCTACCTGCTGGGTTGCCTTAATGTGTGTGTATGATGTTCATGTCAAAATTATACGGCATAATCACACTGACACCCCAGTTCCCATTAGATCGAAGTTAAGCATCATTGAGCCTGATCAGTACAAAAATGGGTGACCATTTGGGAATACCAGGTGTTGTATGTTCTCTCTGCTTATATCAGCATTGTTTTCAGTCGTTTGGGCTTCTCTTTGCCATTGGAATCAAGTGCTAACACAAGAGGGTAGGTTGAAACACACAGAAACTCTTACAGAGGGTATCCATTGTCTCTCGAGACAGAACAGAGGCCATTATAATGTCGAAAAGGTCAAAACTCATGTCGCACTAAGGCTTAAGGCATCATTGACAATATAACCTTGATTCATCATTAAGATTCTCCAATTCAATATTTTTTTCCTTTAAGTTTTTTTTATTGACAAGTCAACACTTATCAAGGCTAACAGCCACTCACAGATAAGGATTAATGACTAATGAGGACAATTTATGGCAAGTGTTTATTGGCATTACATTTGAAGAGAAGTTGTAGTTCTCAGGGAAGCATAGCATAGCCAATGAATGCTAATCAGCCACAGGCAAATTTAAATGGAAATAGGACAAAACATAGAGAGAACATCTTACAAACTCAAGAGAATTGAAACAACCAGAAACTCCATAAACTGACACGCACACACACACACACTAATTTTGGCTAATACCACAGAAAAATGGTTATGAAAGTCAAGAAGGGTGTAAAGACCAAGGAGGGAGAGCACGAACAACTGGAAGGATGAAGAGAGTACTAGTGTTGAATATTTAGCAGGTGACCCTTTAAAGAGGCATTCAATGAGTTGCACACACACAAATTAATTCCATTTAAGGAATGCAAGGCTTTCCACCATTGTCTACTGAAATGCATAATTTGACCAGAAACATTTCAGAATGAAAGGATGTTTATGTAAATCAAAAACAGAAAGTGAACAACAACACAGAGCGTTGGTCACTGATGTTACACCTTTCATACAAAACTCGAAAAAGTTGTCATTGCCAATAAACAAAATATTTTATAACCCAGCTGTGTGTGCTTCATTTTGCTGCCAAGTGTATATATCGAGATAGTGACAAAAGTTGACTTTTAGAAATTACATGCAGTTAAATATGTTGGTAATATTAGAAAGTAAAGTCCAAAGAAAGAATTCCCAACCATTATGTTCTCCTTCTTGCAATTCTCGCTACCACACCCCCAGCGCACCTCTGTCAGAATTTACTTTTGCCAAAGAGACACACCCTCTCTCTCTGACACACAGGCCTTTTATTTGAAAAACCGACTGCATCTCATTTGCATATTTCCCCCAACTCTAGTTACCTTGTGTGACCTCCAGTTCATAAATAGCAAGAGCAGCCACGTTTTTTTTTGTTTTTATTTACCCTTTCCTGAAACGGATGGCACGTTATATGATGTTAAATTTGTACAACGTTTCAATCACATTATAAAACTGAAAAGCACATTAGACGAATGGCCGCAGTGAATATATAACACTAGAACAATGGAAAGATTAATGGTTGTTGTCGACAAGACATTAATAGTAAATATGCAATAACGCAAAATTATTTGAAAGGGTCAGCAAAAAAGGAAATATGGGGCAACTTTTATTGAGATTGTCGGACTGACTTCCTCATCTTAGTTGTTATAGTCACAACGTTTCGGCCGTTTTACCCTCCGGCCTTCATCAGGTGTTTTGTATCGAACTGGGGAACGGTTTGTTAAGAGTCTCGAACCCAACCTTTTATTATTATTACGGGGGTACCGTGTTTGGACTCCAGTGACATATGGACGAGTGGTCCTAGACGTTGTATCAAAGTTTACAGTTACCCAAAGGTGCTGAGTTCAATCCTGAACAAAGGCAGTGAAAAGTAACATTCAAAACAGAGAATCAGCAACTATGTCCCAAAGCCTAGCTGGAGTCCGAACACGGTACCCCCCGTAATAATAATAAAGGGTTGGGTTTGAGACTCCCAACAAATGGTTCCCCAGTTCGATACAAAACACCTGATGAAGGCCGGAGGGCAAAACGGCCGAAACGTTGTGACTATAACAACCAAGATGACGAAGTCAGTCCGACAATCTCAACAAATGAAAACACCTCATCTCAAAAATACAGACAATTACTACGGGGAAACTTGTCACTCAAACTCCAACAAACAACTTTTGCGGCAATGATGGCAATTTCTTCAAAAGAAAACTATTCATAAAATTCTGTTTGATGTTAGAGGCACACAGAGGAAAAAAAAAATTTATTTTTGCAGTTGTGGCATTAAATTCATTGTGGATACATTGTAATATACATACATGTTAAAAAATCATCCAAATTTAATATGAGTATTTTGTGACAAAAAAAAGTATATCAAAGTTTCTTATTAAGTTAAATTCTTTAAATTCAAACATCATCTGTGTACATATTAAAAAAAAATTAAGCGCCAATAAAAAAACAAAATGTAAAAAAACCTTGTAAATAGTTTCTAAAGCTTTACAAAAAAGTAGAATGCTAAAAGAAATTTTTAAAAATAATGGTTAGAAATAAACAAGCCAGGCATGCAAGGTCCCTCTCCATTTAAAAAATTTACTTTCACCATGACTAATGTTTGTGCCAAATTTTTACAAAATCCAAGAAAGAACTTGAAAGTACAGATGAATGATTTGGGGGCAATTTTACTCCTATAATGGCTCCGGAGTAAGGGGGGGGGAGACAAGCAAAGTTACCCCAGATGTTTCTGCAAAAAACAACAGCAAGGAGTGGTTATTGAAAAAGTGCAAATAAATGAATCCGTTCAGGCAAAAATTTATTTTCATCATGACTAATGTTTATGCAAAATTTCTAAAAACAAAATCCATGGCATGGTTATTGAAAAAAGTATGAACAGACGAACTGGAGTGAATTACTTAGTCCAATCTCTCCTTTGTCAGGGAACCAACCAGAAAAAAAAAAAAAAAAAAAAAAAAAAAAAAAAAAAAAAGAACAATCTTCCAAATTCCATGGATGAATGTTGTTAAACATGGTGGTGTTTGAATACTCCTTTACTTAACAAAAAAAGATTTTTATTACCTCATGTGGATACTCCTTGACGACATGTGCCGTCTGATAGATACTGTCTGTAGTAAGAGAAGGCTCATCTGGAGACTTGTCTGCTTCCTCATCACTCATGTAGAGGGATTTGGGCACAGCACCTCCATCAGGTACATGACACTGGAAAATAACAAATATATTAATCATTCAAGATTTAACTAAGATTTCAAAAGTAAACATAAATCATAAGTGCTTATAAATAAATTTAAAAAAAAAAAAAAATACTTTACTCAAATCAGTACTAATACTTTCAACTAGCCTGATGATTTCCATTGAGAATGAACCACAAACAGTTCTGCATGACTTGCTTGTTATACAGTAGAACCTCGGGATACGGCATTAAAAATGAGTAACAAAATACAGTACAGTATATAATATACACGTATATAATCAAATAACATTATGAATAACACTGTAAGTGGGGCATATAACGTAACCAGGGGCTAGAAAAACGTTGTATTTCACATCGTAACCTGAAAAAAATGTATCCTGGGTTTTTTTTTTTTTTTTTTACACGGTGGTCACCACTTATCAAGGCCCGGAAGCCACTCAGGGATAAGGGTTAAGGGTCACTGTATCCCGGGGTTCTACTGTGTGTGTGTGTGTATATATATATATATATATATATATATATATATATATATATATATATATTATACAGCATAATCATGTGGACACACCAGTTCTTAATAGATCACTGTAGTTAAGCAACGTTTAGTCTGGCTAGTATCAAATGGGTGACCATTTGGGAATTTTAGGCGCTGTAAGAGGAGAGGTGTGATTACAGATTGTGTAACTCTTGCCACAAAACTTCCACGTGCAAGCACCCTTGCAGTGTGTATCCACTGTCTCTCAAAACTGAAGTAAGCTACCATATATATAAGGTTGATGCAAAAATAATGTTTATATATAACTGAATATCAAAAAACATTATTTTTGCACCAACCTAATATTAGTGATGGGACGATTTCAATATTTTTCTCAGATTATGTACTAGATTACCGATTCTAATTCTTTATAAATCTCCAAATATTTAATCACAGAGTTGTCATTTTTTTTCCTGATTATTGTAAAAACACATGTGGAATACTTTCCTAAATAGAAAAATAATTCACTTGTGGGGAGGGGGGGATCATCTATCGATATTAGTTTTACTAGTAGTTAAAAATCAATAAATATTATTTTATTATTATTATTAACAGCGAAGGAAGATTTCACTTAAAACACATTCAAATTATAAAACAATTAAAAGAATCATTTTGGTATCGGAAAACACGAGCAATTTTTTCTGATTCCGATACGCCAAAATGTTCCGATTTGTCTGATTCCTGATTCCGATCAATCATCCCAACACTAATATATATATATATATATATATATATATATATTAAATGAAATACTGAAATGCCATGGGATTACATATTGTATAATACTGTAAATATAAAGTCCAAACAAATATTAGTCTCAATATTTATAGGAAGCTGAATATATGGTATAGAGCAATAATATAAATGGAAATTCTGAATTAAATTATACAGAAAAAGCTAAAAATGATAAACACAATTTCCAAGTGTCTTGAAAAATAAATTTTCAAAGAAAACAAAAATAGTTTTTGCTGAAGAACACCTACTTTTAGTAGAAAATAAAAAAAGAATGTTCTAACAGACTTATGTGGTTTGTCGTCAAAATCAGCCCCTTTTTAGGGATCAGTCAATGCCAAAGTTTAAACTCCTCTGCCTAATGTTCACAGAAAACATGAGTTGGAACAATTACATTGAGAACATTGCCAGGTTCTGTCTACCGTGCTAGAAAGCTACTAACGCCTGAAAGTATCCTGTGCCTCTATAAGGCCACCATTCGCCCATGTATGGAGTACTGTTGTCATATTTGGGCTGGTGCATCTGCTACTAGTCTCTTGCTCCTAGACAAGTTATGCCTCCATTAAGTCTTGAAACAATGGATATCCCATGTAAGATTAGCTGCGCGTGTAATTATGAGGCAACCACACCTCTCCCGAATTTGCACAGCTCGAGTCCAATGGCAAGGAGAAGTGCAGGACAACTGGAAACAATGTCAAGATAAATAAAGAGTACATACAAAGGGAGGTAAATACAAACCCTGCCACTAAGCCATCATGTTATATATAAGACAGTTGGGTAACTACCACAGCATATGCAATCTATTTATATATTTCCTTTTTTTTTCTTAGCTTGAGGCTTATGGGTTCATACCTTTCCCAACAGCATTAGTAAATAAATGAGCACAATATGACTACAACTTGGACGTCTTCAAGTCCAACAAACAAATTTCTGATTAACCGCCCCCCTTAAGTAAGACACTTTATCAGATCTCCATTAATTACTAGTGATTACTACGATATTATCCCATTGATTATTGTGCACGCAATAACCCTTATCCCCGAGTGGCCTCCGGGCCTTGATAAGTGATGACTTTGTTATAAAAAAAAAAAAGATTGGAGTGGATTCGAGCTTGACATGATCAATTATATAATCTGCAAAAAATATCCATTACGTCAATCACATATTTCCCTTTCCCTGACTGAATAATTTCTAGAATGGACAAAGAAAAAAGATAGTAAAAAAAAAAGAAAAAAAAAGAGAATTGCAGAACCTGTGTATGAGAGCTGTCTGTATAAATCGAAAACAATTTAAAAATCAAAGAAACTGATAAAAATTAAATTTTGCTGGAATATGTCTTCCTTGGATCCTTCCAGCTTAAGACGACAGATGATAAGCAATAAACCCGTTATCCTTCTGATATGAAATGGTAATGCCTGGGAGTGAAGTCTACTTTGATTATTGTCACTAATTTAAAATACAGAAATTTTGTTAATGAAATACATGATTCAAGTGCCGGTCACGTTGAAGAATTTTGAGGCGTGAATATAAAATAGAACATAAAAAAGGAATAACAAAGAAAGAAAATGCCCAATCTGTAATTTTTAAGAAAGAGAACGTCTCAGTCTGTAAAGTTAAGAAAAAAAGAAACGTTTCAATATGTAAAATAAAAGAAAAGAACACGTCACAATTTAAAATGTTTAAAAAAAAGAAAAAGTCTCAATCAGAAAAAAAAGAAAAAGTCTCAATCAGAAAAGTAAAAAAAGATGGAATGAAAAAAAAAAAGTATCTTATTTTCTAAACTAAAATAAAAAGGAAGAGATTGTATTAATCCATGAAAAAAAAAAAAAAGGAAACAAAACGTCTCAATCTGTAAAGTTAAAAGAAGAAAGAGAGAAAGTAAAGAAAATGTGTCAATTGAGGTGTTTGTAGCTGAAACATTTTTTTTTAACGGCTATTGGTGGATACAAAAGAGGCAAAGAATGAACATTAATCTATGTCATCATTCCATCCCCATTTCGACCTCTCAGAACAACATTATGAAGAAAAAAAAAAATTAATTGGACCGACATCTCCTTGATAAAGCCAGGTTATTGCCGAAAATTCGGACTTTAACAACAACAACAACAAAAGTAAATAAAAAAATGATTTTATTATTTCACAGTATTTTTCAGGTTTTCAAATTTTCTCATTGAAATTCATAAAAACATCTTTTCTAAAATGTGTGACTTTCCATCGCTTAGATTATAAATTTAATGTGGTTGTCCTGACCTTGCGGAAAAGAAACGTAGTCATTATATCTAACAACACTTGACGGGGGAGGGGGGAGCTGAAGTTTATGATAATGTAAGGGAGTTGACCTAAAATGTCAAAAGGGAAAATAATATAAGAATATTCAAACCCTTATTGACATCCAATTTATAAATCACAATGAAATCTGATGCACGTTTAAAAAAAAAAAGAAAGAAAGAAAAGAAAAATGTATTTGAACGATTCTCTTAATCCAGAATCTTATTCTCTTAATCCAGAATCTACAACAGTTCATAATGAAATATAAAAACTAAAGAGGAAAAAGAAATAATAAAATTAAATAAGTAGCCTCATGTAGCCATAACGTAATGAAATTTTTGTTGTTATATAAATTAAATAACATCTTGAACATGAGAAAGAAAACTGAATTTAATAAAAAAAAAAAAAAAAATCAAGTATAAAATAAATAATTTAAATGATTATTGTTGTCTTGATTCTGAAGCAAAGCGATATCAATCATACCAGTTATTATAGGTGCAACAGGTCTTATAAAGAAGAACCTGAAGTCCAACCTAACTAATATTCCTGGTGAACTAAGTGCAAGAGACCAGAAAATTGCACTTAAGGAAACAATGAAGATACTAAAAAGAGCTCTCGGTTGGTTTCAATAAAAAGCAGGGCAATGTTAGCAGCTGGTTTGGATGCCTCATATCCAAAATTTCAATCTTCAAAAAAAAAAAAAAAAAAAGTCTACTCTTATTTTTTAATGTCAATCTGCTATACATTTATTCTATCAATTGGGAATGTGAAAGAGAGTATTTGGAATAGCAGTTGAAATGACTGCTCCGTATTTAAATAAAACAACATAGAGAAGATAACAGACAATAGCTAAAACACAGGAATAAAATACAAATGGTGCTATAAAAAAAACAGTTAACCTATGAAGAAAAATTCCTGTGAAGTGAGTAGATACGAGTGTGTAAGTAAAAATACCTCCAACCTCCCATGTAAATGACTATGTAAGCACAAGTTATGAAGCCGAAAAGAAGAATTATTAAAAGCAAACATAGTTTCTGGAAACACGTCTCAGAATGAGTCAAAATGACTGCAGAATCAGATTTGCATATGCAGGTCTTGGTTAAAAAGCTACAATATTCTGTGAAATAAGAATAAAATTTACATTACTTTATATACAAGGTTTAAAAATATCATAGGAATAGTAAAATAAAACATAATTATTTAAAAAAAAAAAAAAAAAAAATTAAAAGTTGTTATAAAATTTTAAAAAATTAAAATTATGAAAGAAGGAGATAGAAAAAAAAGATAGTTTAAGGAAAGTGAGAGAGAGATAAAGAAAGAACAGAAGAAAAGAAAAAAGAAACGCGGAGGGGGAAAGGAGAAAAAAAGAAAACACAGAGGAGGGAAGAGACAAAAAAAAATGGAGAGGGGGAAAGAGAGAGGAACTTAGAGGGGGGGGAGTGAGAGGAACCTGGCGGGGGGGGAAGAGAGAGGAACCTAGAGGGGGGGGAAGAGAGAGGAACCTAGAGGGGGGGGAAGAGAGAGGAACCTAGAGGGGGGGGGGAAGAGAGAGGAACCTAGAGGGGGGGGGAGAGAGGAACCTAGAGGGGGGGGAAGAGAGAGGAACCTAGAGGGGGGGGGAAGAGAGAGGAACCTAGAGGGGGGGGGAAGAGAGAGAGGAACCTAGAGGGGGGGGGGGAAGAGAGAGGAACCTAGAGGGGGGGGAAGAGAGAGGAACCTAGAGGGGGGGGGGGGGGAAGAGAGAGGAACCTAGAGGGGGGGGGGAAGAGAGAGGAACCTAGAGGGGGGGGGGGAAGAGAGAGGAACCTAGAGGGGGGAAAGAGAGAGGAACCTAGAGGGGGGAAAGAGAGAGGAACCTTGGGGGGGAAGAGAGGCAAGCCGAGACGGGGAAAAGAGAGGCAAGCCGAGACGGGGAAAAGAGAGGCAAGCCGAGACGGGGAAAAGAGAGGCAAGCCGAGACGGGGAAAAGAGAGGCAAGCCGAGACGGGGAAAAGAGAGGCAAGCCGAGACGGGGAAAAGAGAGGCAAGCCGAGACGGGGAAAAGAGAGGCAAGCCGAGACGGGGAAAAGAGAGGCAAGCCGAGACGGGAAAAAGAGAGGCAAGCCGAGACGGGAAAAAGAGAGGCAAGCCGAGACGGGAAAAAGAGAGGCAAGCCGAGACGGGAAAAAGAGAGGCAAGCCGAGACGGGAAAAAGAGAGGCAAGCCGAGACGGGAAAAAGAGAGGCAAGCCGAGACGGGAAAAAGAGAGGCAAGCCGAGACGGGAAAAAGAGAGGCAAGCCGAGACGGGAAAAAGAGAGGCAAGCCGAGACGGGAAAAAGAGAGGCAAGCCGAGACGGGAAAAAGAGAGGCAAGCCGAGACGGGAAAAAGAGAGGCAAGCCGAGACGGGAAAAAGAGAGGCAAGCCGAGACGGGAAAAAGAGAGGCAAGCCGAGACGGGAAAAAGAGAGGCAAGCCGAGACGGGAAAAAGAGAGGCAAGCCGAGACGGGAAAAAGAGAGGCAAGCCGAGACGGGAAAAAGAGAGGGAAACCGAGACGGGAAAAAGAGAGGGAAACCGAGACGGGAAAAAGAGAGGGAAACCGAGACGGGAAAAAGAGAGGGAAACCGAGACGGGAAACCGAGACGGGAAAAAGAGAGGGAAACCGAGACGGGAAAAAGAGAGGGAAACCGAGACGGGAAAAAGAGAGGGAAACCGAGACGGGAAAAAGAGAGGGAAACCGAGACGGGAAAAAGAGAGGGAAACCGAGACGGGAAAAAGAGAGGGAAACCGAGACGGGAAAAAGAGAGGGAAACCGAGACGGGAAAAAGAGAGGGAAACCGAGACGGGAAAAAGAGAGGGAAACCGAGACGGGAAAAAGAGATACCGAGAGGAGAAGGAGAGATACTGAGAGGAGGAGGAGAGATACCGAGAGTGGGAGGAGAGATACTGAGAGTGGGAGGAGTAGGAGGAGAGAAACAGAGAGAGGGAAGAGAGAAACAGACAGAAGCAATAGAGGAACAGACGACAGGGGAGAGAGAAATAGTAACAGAGGTAAATGAGACAGCGAGACATGGCAAGAAGCAAAGAGAAAGATGGTGAAAAAGAATGAGATAGATGAAGAGAAGGGTTATTTTTATTTGAAATGCCATGCCCAAAAGAAATGTCAAAACAAAATCAAAAAGCATTCTGAAAAATAAAAATTAATAAATATATATATTTTTTTTAAATTAGAAAACAAAAGAAGCTGCTTAATTGTTAATCGGGAGATTAGTTGCATAGCTGAACAAATATTTTAATGGCTTCACAAAATATAATTTTTAAATAGCTAACAAAAGCGGTTCAAACTTCAGTAATTTCCTAAGATCTCTTTCAGCTAGCAATCATCAGAGGTATTATAGGGAGATAAATATGCAAAACCAATTGTGTGCCCAGCATTGCCCAGTCGTAAAATACGTTTAAATATATTTTAGTTCATGCAGATTTATTATCAAAGAGTCAATTTTCTATCGATTTTTATATATTATATACAATATATAGTTAGTGATTTCCAAATTAAAAAAATATATCATTTGGATGCCATCAGTTAGAATTGAAACTAAAACATTTGGTGCTCCAACCTTAATTGCTTCCATTTGAGCTATCGTCAGCTGGACAAGAAATAGTTAAAAAATGAACAGACTTTCATGTATAAATTTGTACAAATAACACGTTTAGTTGACTTACACCTATCACGTTCCAATTTTTTTTTTTTTTCAATTTTGATCTCTTAGCAGCTATTTTTACTGACTAACATAATCCATAAAAAATTCAATCATTTGACCTGCCTTGCACTGCGACCTTGGAGGAGATGCAGTTTGAAAAAAAATGGGGACAGACATAGTAAACATAATACATTAGATGAATGTAAAAAGTTAGTAGCTTGTATAAGCTACTCTCTTTTTCAGTTCATTTAACTTATTCTTTCCTTTCTGTATTGAGTGGAAATGGGATGTGATCAAGCCAATAGCTTCTCTCTTTCATTCAAAACACATTTTTAATAAATTTGACATTTGTTGCTAAATAGTGACCCATTATAAATTATTAATAGTGATTATGTTTTTATACATTTTTAACATTTTAATTGTCAGCATGAATCTTGGTCTGTTTACAGACGTGACAGTTGTCTATATCCTATCCAAGCCAGTATCCATGTTACAGAGTAACATTAGAATTGAAGTGAAATTGGACACAGCACGTTAAGTCTCATATATGTAAACTCAGTCATTTCAATTCTTAACAGAATATTTCAGATCTAAAGGTCTGTCAGCATCTACTTGACAATCCAGTTTGCACTGTTTGCATACAACTCCTAAAAAAATAAAATTTTCTCATCAGTTTGTTCAAGCAGGGGATGGGACATCCTGCCGGATACCAAGCATTCACCCACTAACTCAGATACTTCAACCGAGAGATCTTGTAAAGACTCTGACCGTCTCTTGAAGTGCAATTGTTTGAATCTCTCTTGCACTTTGTTCACCAGGTATATTTGCCAGGTAGTTTTTAAAATTCCTTTTCAGAAGTCCAGTTGCTCCTATAATTACTGAAATGATAGAGATCTTCCCAAGATTCCAGTTTCTTTTCATGTCACACATTAGATCTTGATATTCCATTATCTTTTCCTCCTCAGCTCTGTTTAACCAAGCATCATTAGGGACACTGACTTCAACTAAGGTTGCTTCTTTCTCCTTGTCCAATATATCACTACGTTATGAATGAATGTTCTTGTTTAAAGCACAATTGAGCTATAATACTTGACTTTTACATTTTAAACTTTAAGTGAAAGTATTATTAATAGATAATTTTATAAAATCAAGAGTAAGTTCTCTACAGTGCAATTTATACTACAATGTATTGTGGGGTAAATGCGGGGGGGGGGGGTGAAGCTTCCTCTCCGTAGACTGCGGAGGTGTTCCTAACTTGAGCAAGTAATCAATCGATTTGATTAAAAAAAGTGCGATTCTACTGATTTCAATGACAATAGAAGTATGGGAAGGTGGAGCACTTGTTGATGCTCATTCAATCCTGGACAACGTCGGATCTCTCTTGTAGTATATATATATATATATATATATATGTTGTTGTTTTTTTAAACGATAAATATGGTTAAATAGTGGCTTCACCTTGAAGCTCATTTTTTATTTAGTTAGCAAGTCGCCCATAATTTATTTGGACATATATAACATTTATTATTATTTTTATTATTAGTAGTAGATTACTGTTTTAAAAATAATGAAAATAAATATATAATATTAAATATTATTAAATGCAACGGAGACACTTTGCTTTAGGATTCATTTTTTTTTAATTTTGCGATTTTCAGTATAATCTTTTTAATATTGAAATAAAAAATATTAATAAAAGTTCCATAATTGTTGCTGTCACGAGCACTTTCGATTCGTCCACGAATCATCTTCATAGTACCTATTTACAATGCCTCCCCACGGGACAGTTAGACACCAGGGTCGTTTTTTAACGTGGAGAAAAGGTACAAAAATAAAAAATTGTCTCAATCGTGAAGAACTGCTCCTCCACCGAAAGAGAACGAGAAATGGAAGCGCAGCATCCGAAGAACAGACACTACACCTTGATCCTATAGTAACTGCGCCTGGAATCTACAGCATGTCATTGATCAGAATGTCTGGTTAGCGACATTTGCATTCATTGCATGGAAGTGTACAACAAAATCAAATAGACCATACTTGCATAAATGCATGTATTATCGCTTGCACATGCTGAAGAACAATTTATATGTCTTACAAAAATAAAAACACCAAAAAGGAAATCATCTGTGCAAGAAAGAGCCATGAGACGGACCATATAACTTGTCTAGAATCTATAGTCGACTTGACTTATACACAGGTAATACCTAAAATGGTACAATTTTTGGTCTTAAAGTGCATATTGACTCATACACAAGATCCACTTATACACAAGTATATATGGTAGCTGTTAAATGTGACTGGTGTTGTTGAAAGAAGCTAAATTGTTGGTACTTTTCCAGAATTCCATATTAAAAAAACAAAAACAAAATCTGATAGAAAGAAACTATCATACACCAAAAAAAATCACATAAATTAATCAAGTAGTATCATTTTTAAATAAGGAAATCAAATTTTATGAGTAACCAAGAAGTGACTTCCTTGTCTGCTATTTTGAAAACAATCCCAAGAAACAAGGGAGATAATTCAACAATTCAAACTCGCGAAATTGATGTTGCAATGCCTACACATTCCTATTAATCGATTAAATTTTTTTTATATAAAAAATAAAAGTACTTTATAAATTTACATGGTTTTTGGAATATGATATTTTCGTTTTAGTTACATGTGTGTTCATAGAGATTCTTTTCTACTTTTGTTTTTTTTAATATAAGGGGAATTCTGGACACGAACCAAATTTTTTTATGGGATAAATATGAAATAAAATCTAAGAAAAAAAAAAAAAAGAAAATAGGATTATGTAAAAAATAATAAAAAATATACCTAAATCTGTGGTGAGTTAGAAAATGCTATTCTGTCATTCTTTTAATTCAAATAGTAAGTTTCACTGCAGTCTAGCATAAGCACACGAGAATCGATTACTGAAGACTTCTAGCTGGTCATGGCTGACAGAACAAAAGCATGGATTAAATAGAGGATTCTGTTTGAAATTCTGTGCAGATTCCTGAACTTGACAAAATACACATGAAAATGGTCAGTGGTTACGTCGACTGAGACATTGTGTGAATAACACTCAAGATGAGAACAGTAGTCCAAGTAATACAAATAGTACAAGTGTTCGATCCTCATCTCAAAAATTCAGAAGCACTATGCAGAAAGAATAGTTTTACGAGAAAATTTTTTATTTAAAATTTTATGAGAAAATTTCTTTAAAAACTACACAAAAGAATAGTTTTAACTTAACGTAAAAAATTTTATGAGAAAATTTTTTTAAAACTATGTAGGAAGAATAGTTTTAATTCTTTTTTTAAATCTTACAAGAAAATATTTTTAAAACTATGCAGAAATAGTTGGTTTTTTTTTAATCTTACAAGAAATTTTTTTTTAAAACTATGCAGAAAGAATAGTTTTTACTTATTTTTTTTAAATCTCACGAGAAAATTTTGTTTAAAAACTATGCAGAAAGAATAGATTTTATTTTTTTTTTTAAATTTTATGAAAAATTTTTTTTTTAAAAATCAGCAAAGTATGTGTGATTTCGTTTGTTTACTTATTTTGATTGGAAAAACATCTCTGCGATGTTATATTTTTAATAAACCCTCTCCCAACATTTTGCTTAAAATAAATACATACAAAAACAATAGTTTAGTTAAAAGATAATATTTTGAGTATTGTATGTCTGCTTACTAATTCAATGTGCATGCACAAAAAAATATAAGTGGAAAGTCGAATATGCCATTTTCATATTTGCTTGTTTTTGGGGTGCCTACAATTCAACTGATTCAATATTTAATGTAATGCTAATAGACATGAATGGGCACATCCAAGCAACAATTTTTTTTTTAAATGCGCACAAATGAAGATTATAGAATCAGATGCAAAATTTAAACTTTTACAAAATAATTATTAAAAGAATAATTCTCATATATATGATTTTTTTCTAAAAAAAAAACAACAAAAAAAACGTATCGGACAAGTCAATTCAGATGAGGAAAGAAAGATAAACTTGAGAGAAAAAGAGATAAAGATCTAGCCAAAGATAGAGGTTAGTTTGCAAGTTAATTTTTAGAAGCCATCCAACACATGCCAGCATGTAAAACAGACATCCAACAGACAGTGATGATTTTATCTCAAACTTGGAAGTCCTTTTGGAGAACAAATTTAGGAACAGACATTTTTGTTGATTCACCGATATTAATTCATATTTCGATGACCTATATGAATGCATTGTTTAATTAATTTATTGTAAACTAGCGGAACCTAGGGGACTCTTTCAAATGTAATATATTGATGTTGGCATTCTGTAGATATTCAGTGTAAACGGAGACGCTCTGATATTATTGTAGTTTTTTTTGTTAAAACTACAAAAGTATTTATCTAAGCTAGCATGAATGCCTGGCAATGCTCAGTCATAAAGTACACTTCCATATGATATTTTAATTCTTGCAGATTTCGTATATATTATTACAGAGTTAATATTCTATCGATTTTATATATTATAAAGTTGCGATTTCAAAAAAAAAAAAAAAAAAATACAGCCATATAACTTGAGTGCATTAGCTTGAATCAAAACCGAAATAAATCTTATGAAAAAAAAAAAAAATATATATATATATATAGATATATATAACTTAAGTTCCTTCAGCTATAATCAAAACCCAAACTTATGAAGAATTCTTGGTAAAATTATTTATAACAAGAAATGGAAGCACATAACAATTAAACGACCTAGATGTAAGCGTGACACAGAAAATAACACACACGCTATTGTATTAATATATAGATGGTGATGTTATTAATGTTGGTAAGTAAAACTAAATGTCTGATATATGTTATGCTTAGAATATTATTATGATGATGATGATAATGATGAAGAAGAAGAAGGAGGAGGAGGAGTCTCTGCTCCCACCATGCTTTGTTCTTATCTACATATATTGTTTTTAGAACTCTTTATAATATTGCTATTGTCATTTATTGAATTCTACATAACTTGAATCCCAAGTTCGGATACATTCTACTGATGAGCCCAAATGATGGAGAAACTCGAGTCTAGAACTTCTGGTCTGCAGCTTTCATGGTTTGCGTGAGCTGCAGCATTGTTTTATCATGGAAATAATTATATATATATCGTCTCAAATTCAAAAATTTAATTTTAATTTGCTCACTGGGTTTGTTTGTTGGATGACATTATCGTAGCAAGCATAAAATCATACTTTGGAGACATCAACCTAGGTTTATAGTAGTTGGATGACTCCAACCCTTGTTGCGAAGTAGTAGGTACATTCTATGGTCAGACTTTGTTGTGGTTTGCTGGTGTTAGTCAATGGCCTTTCTTGTATATGGCGTGGTGACTCAGGTGGCAGGGTACTTGCTTCGCATACAATTCTGAGTTCGGATATGTTTTACTGATGAGCCCAAAGGAAGACAAAACTCGAGTCAATGACTTCAGGTCTGCAGCTTTCACGGTTTGTGTCAGTTGGAGCGTGGTTTGATTGTGGAAATAATTATATATATGTATATCATCTTATTGTGCACTTTTTGTGTTTCTTTATGCAATTATATTATATGCTGAGCATTTGATAATGCCACTATTCACACTTACGGAATATATTAAACACCTGGGCAACGCCAGGCACCCCCGCTAGTCTATAATATAAAAGCGAAAATGTGTGTTTGTGCATGTGCATATTTTGTATGTGTAGGGAAACGCGTGACTTACCTAACTAGCACGTATACATAATTCAACGGGTCGTGGAATGAAATGAATGAAGAAGAAAGAAACAAAAATGGCTGCCTTATCTCTTTATATGCCTGCAATGTGACCACCCGATATGCAAATGAGATGTTCCTGGTTGGAGATAAAAGAGGGTTGATTTTATAGAGCGAGGTTCATTTTGAAGTTGGATTTCGAAGAAATAAGTTGAATTAGCAGAAGTTCGTTTGGAGTTGAGATAAGGTGCGTTACATATACAGCAGTTTGGAAGTTGGAAGTCTGAACAACAATGTCGACCTTACCCAGGAAATTATTGGTGTGACGGGCGGAAGAAATAACACTCAAGTTATTGAATTATAGTATGCCCGCCAAAAGCTTTTTTCGGAGAGGGGGGGGGTCACTAATTCTTACAACTTTTTATGTACTTTCTAGATTGTAATATCTCAGATTTACGAAAGGAGGTTGTCTATATCGTTTATTTGAGTGACTTTTATGTTACAAAATTCGCGCTGTGATTTCATTTCTCTATGGCATGATGTTTGATCTAGAAAATCACTCGTTGACGTTCGTTTAACCACCTGCTTTTTTAACACATGTAATTCCAACCATTCTCACTTCTCTGCCCGTTTAGCATCGCGGTAACGTGTCACATTTTTTTTTTTTCTGCCTTAGCCTCAAGGCTTCGGGTTTGAGCCTATCTCCCTACGAAAACCTTCTTTTTTTTTCTTTTACATTTACAAACATCCAGGCAACGCCGGGCACCCCTGCTAGTTATATATAAAAGGCAAAATATGTGTGTGTGCGTCTGTATGTCAGGCAAAAACTTTTGACACACGCAACGGATCCTGACAAGATCAGTATTGGTTACGACAAATATTAAAAAAATTGGCCAAAAACATTAATTCCTTCACCCTCAACTGGACAGTTTTCTACAAGGAGGGGTCGGTTTTTGTGTCAACATTTTCGCAAAGTCATTGTCTATTGGATTAACTAGCCTTAATTCCAACACCCCCCCCCATCCCAGTTACTACCACTTTTTTTTTTTTTTAACACCTTCCAGAGCTTCTTACTATACCACCTTGACACACCCGGGTAACGCAGTATACCCCTGCTAGTTCTTATGTACAAGATTTTAAAAGAAAACATAGGAGAAAGTGATAAGGATGGACTTGAGAGGAAGAGGGATAAATAAAGATCTGGCCAGAAATAAGTTAGTTTGAAAGTCGATTCCTAAAAGCCATCCAACAGACGCCAGCATTTTCAAAATATGTCAGCATGTAAAAGAATATTAAACTGATGAAGATGATGATAGTGATGAAGTTTCAAGCACATACTATAATTTTTATTAAAAAAATCATAAACTAGCCTTGTTTTAATAATATTTTCTCTCAAGTTAAAATGGTTCAATATTTTTTTTTAATCAAAAACTACCAAATGCCCTTGCTATTGTTATCTCTATATAAATAAAATGAACTCATTTTTTCCCGTCGGATTTTGACATTAATAGGATTAAAAATCAATGCAAATACAATATCTGAGGTGTGTTATAGGCTTATTATTTCTCAAATTCCTCGATAATCTTAGATTTCTATACTTTTTCTGCTGAGAAGTCACGGCCAAAATCGGTTAAGATCAATGGAAGTGGTAAAATATTTTCTCTCTAAAAAATTCCTCCTCCCCCTGCCACCACTTAACACCGTTTGGGGATCGTTCACAAGGAACAGTTGAGAAGAGAACACCGGTTTGGCTTCGTAGTTCTTTCATGTGAAGTTATTTAAAATCACTAAACTAAGCTGCAGTGCTCTGTGGCGTAGTGGTTAGCGTGCTGGACAATTCACATTATATTTTCACGTTCGCGCCGACCTACCGTAGTCGTTTTTTTATTTTTTTATTTCCTAAACAACTGGAATGGACTTTTCTTGGTGGCCGAACTGTTAACGTTGCAGATGTTTTTTTTTTTTTGTTTTTTTTCACACTTTATTTTCCTACTTTTACTCATGACTCCGGGTTTGATCCTTCCTACTTACCTACCATAACATTTTTTAAAACTCCCCCCCCCCCCGGTCCCGGAAACAAACACTCGGGCAACGCCGGGTACCCCCGCTAGTCTACAATATTAGATCAGATTTGTAGAAAAAAAAAGAGAAAGAGGGAAGAGATGTCTGAAAACCAAAAACCCAGATGCACCCAAAAGATATTAGTAATATTTGGATGTTGTTATATTATACAAAAAAAAAAAATACTGAATTTCAAATAAAACAAACAGTGCCTATGTAACCGTCATGTTGCAAATAGCAACATATTAAAAAATTACAGAAAACGATAAGGTAGAAAAATAATTATTAATGAAAAACCGTTTTCGATAAAGTTTATATGGGAAATAAATTTTGTCCAACATTTTGAATTACGTTCATCACATGACGTAAGCAACAGAACTTAATTATCTCCCCTGTCAACTTATCTCTTTTTTTAGTAAGTGTAATAATGATTTTGCTTCCTTTTTTCGTTAATAATTATTTTTCTATCTAATCGTTTTTCATAATTTTTGTATGTGTTACTATTTGAGACTTGACAATTATGTAGGTAACATTTGTTTCACTTGAAATTCAATATTTTATGTATTTTTTTTTTTTGGTATCAATATAGAAGCACTAGTAGTTGTCTATTAAGGAGGAGGGGAAAAGAACAAGAGAGAGAGAGAGAGAGAGACCAAAACATGCATCATTGCAAACTGTAGGGGGAGGTGTTGTATCTCTCAAGATATCTGTGTAGTAGAGTAGATGGTAGATAAAATATTCACCGTCGTTTCAGACTCGGGATCTCCTCCACCTTTGCAGCCCTGGAAAAATTGGTGGAATTCCAAAATGGTAAAATAAAATTGAAAATTTTTTGTTTTATTTTTTTTTAGTAGGTGTTAGGAAAAAAATTTTAATTTCTTTCATGCAATTTTCTTCTTTTTTATTTTTTTTTAATTTGAAAATGTTACAAATAGGCAATTTTAATAACTGAAATCAGAATTTTAAAATAAAGATTAAAATTAATAAAAATTAGGCTTAACAATGTTATTTTGATTAACCATTTTTAACCGATTTCCATTTTTAACATGGCCCATGAAAACATTTTTTTTTTTTTAATCTAGTTTCTATTTATTTTTTATTTTATTTACAAGACGATGTATGCGTTTGTGGAGATTTTCAAGATTTGTATTTGGAGTTTATATTATTGAATATCATGAAAATTAATTCATTACTTGGTTTTACTAAACTAGAAACAAATATTTGATTAAAAAAAAATTATGTAATGGTTAGGAGTATTTAATAAAATCAACTGTAAAAAGTGATATTCTCCTGAAGGTTGAAGGTTCAATTCTCAGTGTGGGCGACCGAAAAATACAATTGCAAATTACTTGGGTTCTCTATCCAGCCATGGCTGATGGAACAAGAGCATGCAACCCCCGTGATGTAAATAAAGGGTTCTGTTCGAAATTCCGTCCAAGTTCCTAAATTCGACAGGAACACTCAACAAAATACACCTGAAGTCGGAAGTTACATCAACCGAAACATTGTGAAAATGACACTCAAGATGAGAACAGTAGTCCGATGAATCCAAATAATACGAATGACCAATCCTCATCTCAAAAATTCAGAAACGTCAAATAAATTATGGTTTTTGTCTAGAATTCCCCCTATATTAAAGAAACAAAAATAAAGAAAAATCTTTATCAAATAACTACCCATGAGGAAACAAAAATATATTCCAAAAAGCATGTGAACTGATCAAGTAGTTTTATTTTCAAAAAGAAAATCATTTTTAAATGTTCAGTGGAAATTTGAACGCATAACAACATAAATCTTGCAAGTTTTAATTATAGTTATCTCCCTTTGTTTCTTGAATATAATTTTAAAATTGCAGGCAAGACAGTCCCTCTTTGATCACTCCAAAACTTTGATTTTCTTTTTTAGTTGCGTGCAAGTGACTCTATAAGTCAGTCCGTCGGTCCGTCTGTCCGTAACACTTTTGTGCTTGGCCTTTTTGGTTAAGGTCAAAGGTCTGTTGTTAATAAAAGCTGTTCTTAGCTTTTTAAGCTTTTCTTGGCCTTGTGTGGTATCTGTTCTTACTACATGCTGTACTTATTGTGATATAAAGTGGAGATCACTTTTCTGTATTAATTTAATGTAAAATGATCACCCACTTTACAACCAGTCAGTCTCAAAGCCATTCAAGTCATTCTCCAGATCATTCAAGTTGTTTTTGACGGATTCCAGTTATTTTTTAAGCATTCAAGTCATTCTTAAGGTTATTCAATTCATCCTTAAGTTCATTAAAGTCATTCTAAATCATTTAATTTTTATTTATTTAAGTCATTTCAGCCCATTTTTCGGTCATTTTAGTTTATCTTTAAGAATTCGAGGTCAATCCTACATTCACGCATTCATTCATTACACGAGAGCACGCGACTAATGGCTATCGGCCTTGTTTAAAAATAAAACTATTGGATCGATTTATGTAATTTTTAGAATATGATATTTTCGTATAGTCACAGGTGCATATATCGTATAGTTTTCTTTTTGTTTTTTGTAATGTAGGGGGAATTCTGGACAAGAACCCAAATTATATATGCATTAATGGAGTCCATGGATGATAAAATAGCTTTTAAGGTGTCCACAATGAAAATAAGGTTGAGAATCACTGGATTAAACTATTATGAGATATTCTGAAAAGATTCAACTTCAGTCTGTGTCATTTGTCACAATCTTTTTCTTTTCTATTTTTGCATTCTGCATAGAATTATAATAGGCAATATTTTCACTAGTATAATGAAAGTAAATAAATTGGTTTTATATGAAAAAAAAAAAAAAAAGCTTAATCTAAAATATAAAGTTATCTTTTCAAATTTTCCAAGTCAGACTCAAATAGCATCTAAGCTCACAAATCAAACTTTGCTTTTGACTCGTAAATTTTCATTTGGTATTGTTTTACCATATTATTGGCAATCTAAGATACTTTGCTACAATTTATTTGAACATACAACTGGTAATATGAAACGTTTTTAAATAATCACCCAAAAATTTAATCAAAGAGAAACAACTCATGTTTAATCTTAATCAAAGAAAATAAGAAATTATCTCCCTTAGAACTGAAATTTTCTTTCTTTTTTTTGGGATAAGTTTAAGAACGTGTAAAATAAAAATGTTCAACTAAAATTGGTTTACTGCATCCCATACAACGTTGAATAGATGCAGGTAAAGACATTTAATACTTTAGTATTTTAAAGATAATAGAAATTAGTTTCTCGGGACAGAGAATAAAATATCTAACATCTAACCATTTGACGTAATCATATTAGAGTGCTTGGGAGGCTGCGATGTCAATCCTAGGTCAAATAATACCAAAGAAAAAAAAAATGGTACTTAATGAGTTTTTGCTAAACACTCAAAATTATAAGGTGAAGCTTAAGGGTAAGAGGAGAAAGGGGTGGTGACCCTCGGTGTAGTAGTTAATGGAAAGGGAGCCTTTGAGTCATCTTCGACTATGGTCAACCACTTTTTATAATGTCTTTTAGATAAATGTTTATTCCCAGAAAAGAGTTGAGAGGAAACAAAAATAAAGAAAACAACAAGAAAAGACAACAAAACATTGAGAAAAAAAATAAAATAAAAATATCACCCATTTTTATATGCAACCAGTAGAAAATATACTTTTCTCTCATTTACTTACAAAGCAATCTCCACCAAGGAAATCTGGGATGTACTTTTTATCGATGAACTCTGTAATTCCTTCAGGTCCTTGATAGTCATTACCGCCAAAGATCATAAACTTGGTGCGGGTGTTCTCATCGATGAAGGGACTGACTAAAGTCCAAAGAACTGGGAAGACTCTTGGGGCACGGACAATGAGCAAACGACCCATTGTTTCAGGATAATTGGCTTGGACCATCTCAATAATTCGAAGTAAAGCTCGGATGCCTGGACGCCAAAGATGACGCATGCTAAGATTTTCAAGATCCATGATGCACGTGCAGCCACTACAATAAAATTTAAATATTTTATAAATAATCATAAGACCAAACCCAATTTTTGATTTTAGTACATAATAATAAGAGAATAATAATAATAATAATAATAATGATAATAATAATGATAATAATAATAATAATGATAATAATGATAATAATAATAATAATAATGATAATAATAATGATAATAATGATAATGATAATAATAATGATAATAATAATAATGATAATGATAATAATAATGATAATAATGATAATGATGATAATAATAATGATGATAATGATAATAATAAATGAATAATAATAATAATAATAAATGAATAATAATAAATGAATAATAATAATAATAATAATAATAAATGAATAATAAAGCAATAATAATAATAAAAGAATAATAATAACAACAACAATAAAATTGCAGTGTCAGCATCGCCTAGCATCACACCCAATAGTCGAGAAGGATGGAAAGCATTAACCAGACCTCCACTGGAAGAATGCAAAGAGGACTGCTACCTTGGGGAAGCTTATTACCACCCAAATTCCAGTGATGACTAATGGTCATTGCCAGTGAGGTCAATGGCAGGCGGCTGTTGCAATGACACAAATAGGCTTGCAAAGGTTATCAAAAGAGGTGGAGAGTACTGGAAACCTGGGGAGACTTGCTGTTAGACTCCCCGACTACTGGTTGTTGTCAGAGAGCAATCTCTGATGATCTGTGTGAAAACTCCTAGTGAGTACATCATAAAAAAATACTCTTTTGCATTTTGTTCATTTGCAAATAGAAATGTATGATTGGTTGGCAAAAAAGGAATAAGGAGTACACACTACTAGGAGTTTTTACAGTGTGAACACTATTAATAGAATTCAAGTCAAAAAGATTTTTTTAATTGGATACGAATTGAAGAAACAAAAAGAGGAAATAATTCATGAAAGCACACAAAGACTGCTTGAAATAAGATTGTTAATCAAGGTGTGGTAGTGACTGGGACAAAGGACCAAAAGATAGAAATCATTATATTTAGAGTTTGTTTTACAACAGATAGAGACAGTCTTGAGGTTGCGACAGTTGAAGATAATTTCCAGTTGGTGAAATTGCAGACACGTTGCAGCTTGGACCAGATCAAGAGAGTTTTAGGATGAGCAGACATCAACCAACAACAAATTGGTACTAGCAGAGAGTAATGTGATACTATGGACATCTCCAAAAGTGTTAGAAAGTGGGGGGGAAAAAAAAAGAAAAAAAAAGAAAAGAAAAGAAAAGAAAAGAAAACAAATAAAAAAACAAAACAAACTATAACAAGAAAAAGGAAATAACTGATCAGCAAAACAAAAGTATAGGAGACGAGGTTAGTAGAAAAACAATGTGGAGGAGATAATTCACCAGGGTACACAAAGGCATTCGAAAATACGATTGTTAATCAAGGTGTGGCAGTGACTGCAACAAAGAACCGGACATGGAGGTCAACATATTTAGAGTTAGTTTACAAACAGTTTTAGAAGTAGGAGTGAGTTTTGCGACCGTTTACAGTTTATGGATAGTCTTTAGTTTGTGACCGTTTACAGAGTTAAGCAATGTTGAACCTGGTCAGTACTAAACGGGTGACAATTTGGGACTTCCAGGTGCTGTATGTGCTCTCCGCTTATTTCAGCATTGTTTCCAGTCATCCTGGTCTTCTTCTTGCCACCGGACTCAAACAGTGCAGATTCAGAAGAGGTGTGGTTGGTGATTGCGCAACCCTTGCCTCACAATTACATGCACAGCTGCCCCTACGGGAGATATCATTTGTCTTGAGACTGAACGGAGGCATAGATACAGGGTAGGTGAAGCACTATTTAGCCTTGTTAGGCAGTCACCTAGAGATGGTCCCTATCACCTTATTAGGTTAATGCCAGGAAGCGAATCTGGCCTATAAAAAAAAATCTTGTTTCAATTAAGGAAATAACTTCAAAAGAAAATCTGTTGTATTTCAGGTTATATACTTCAAATGATGACCTGGCCAGAGATAAGTTAGCTTGAATCATGCATTTTAAGTAAAAACACTATTACATAATTACATGTCACGTCAAAATTAGTAACAATTCCAAAAATTATAAAAAAATGATAGAGTAGATCTGCTAGAACTATATTGTACAAAAAAAATACATTATTACCGATCCTGCTATTTTCTAATTTTGAAATAGTAAAAGTTAAGTGAAAACAAGGGAGATAAGTCAGTTTGACATATGGCATTAGCTGCAATAGACTGAACTGCATTATTTGAGAAACTTTTTTTTTTTTTGTAATTTTTTTTTTTTTCTCAATCATTTTTCAAAAGTTTTTACAATTTTTACACATTTGATCTGACACAAACTAAGGAAGTGACTTCAAAAGAAAATCTGCTGCATTTCAGGTTATGTACTTCGAATGATGACCTTTTTTTCATTTCCTTTCTTTGAAGATTGTACTGCTGGGTATGGGGCAGCCAAACCAGCTGCCAACATTGCCCCACTTTTTATTGAAACCAACCGAGAGCTCTTTTTAGTATCCTCGCTATTCCCTTAAGTGCAATTGTCTGGATCTCTTTTGCACTTGGTTTACCAGGAATATTAGTTAGGTAGGACTTCAAGTTCTTCTTCATAAGCCCTGTGGCACCTATAATAACTGATATGATTAATATCTCCTTAAGATTCCTGTTTCTTTTCATATCATACATAAGACCTTGGTATTTGGTCTGTTTCTCCCTTTCAGCTCTATTCAGACATCCATCATTGGGGACACTCATTTCAACCAAGGTTGCCACCTTTTTTGACTTATTCCATATAACTATGTCAGCATTTTCAAGGTAGGTGGCTGTAGGAATTACAAAGTCGTAATGTATGGTATATGTCATTTCCAACAATTCTTTTAGGTTGATGTTCCCAGGTCTTGCTGCTACACTGGATGTTTAATTTTTTACAGATGGTCCAGTGAAAGTACTTACATACTCTATTATCATGTCTCGCTGTGTAGTAGCCATCTCCCAAAAGAACCTTGCAACTTGATACCAGATGACTTAATTTCCAATTCTATGTGGCAGAATCTGCATTTGTTATCATTACTGATACCCGCCATCTTCTTGAATGCATCATAATATAGAGCCTCATGATCATGATGATGGGCAGCATGATGCTGATCATGATGCTGACACTGATGATGAATTGTGGAGCAAAAAAGCTAAGTAAAATATTATTTAACGATATATCATTTAATGTTAAAAACATTTCAAAAGAGAAACAAATATATTTTTTTGTCGTCATATATACATTAAATTCGTAACCAAACCATTTATCAATCACTTACCTGACAGGATAACCCAATTGTTCGGTTGCAGTAGCCGCTCTGTGAACACCTTCTTCATTGACGGCAATCACCTACAAAATATCAAAGATTTGTGCATTATAAGCAACACAAACACATGCATTTTATATATTGGAATAGATGGGACACACACACACACACACACACAATTTCCTGATACTAAATGCTAATTAGCACAATACAGAAGAACCAGGATTCGCAACCATACAACATTATTGGCCAAGATCATCTGTTCTGATGCTAAACTTTACCTTTTTGTCCCCGGTCAGTGAAGGAGAAATCCTTCACGACTAAGGCAATTTTTTATTCTGTTCCTATCCAGAGTGCCCCTTTTTGGGAAGCTGGATTTTCCCCACATTAAAAACCGGCCTTATGTTTAACTCTGCCCTCGTGGGGAGGCAAGTAAATAGGAACATTATTTATTCATTATAAACAGAAATACTGTAAGTATTAAATGAAATGTTAAATTCCATTTAAAAAAAAAAAAAAAATGAAGTAAAAAAACAAACAAAAAAAACATGGAAAGAAACTGAGACGTGTATGCGAGTATTATATATTTTCTAAACATTTCATTTTTAGTAAGCAAAACATACTTGAGTTGAGATCAAAACCAAAACAGTGAGTCAAGTACAATAACTATTAGGCCAGCTTGACACGACTTTAAAAATGTGTTTTAAAAATAAAAAAATAAACTTATCTCACATTCTTTTTTGTTGTAAAACTTTACTTGCATCTTTGTTTTATATAAGGGCTTAAGAGGGGGTTGCCCGGCGTTGCTTAGTCGTAAAATACGGTTAGAGGCAATTAAAAAAAAATTTTTTTAAATGAGGCTTGGGTGCTATCTTATTGTATTATTAAAAGAAAAAAAAATGCCATACGTTTGGCGTGCATTAGAAAGTTGAGAACTTTAAGATAGGAGAGAGAAAATGATATTAAAAGAAAAAAACAAAATACTGCACGAACTTGCAAAAGTTAAGTTCGTAAAAAGACACATTTTCGAACAGACCACGATGACACAGATGTTATTACATAGCAAATTTAGCCTTTTAAACGCGATTAACAAACAGCATCAAAACCAACATTTTTACCTGACTCCCCTTCAAATAAAATGACATTTCTACATGAAATAATTGACAATTTCTTTCCTAGTTGTCAATATTATGAATATTATGCGTCAGGGTAGATTGCTCTTTCTAACAATACCAGGTTCATGCCTGTTCAATGCAGATGACAAAAGTTTTTAGCGGACATACAAACACGCACACAAACACAAAGGTTTGCTCTTTATATAATAGACTAGCGTGGGTGCCTAGCGTTGCTCAGGTGTGTGCAGGTGTGTGTTGAGCAAAAAAATAAAAAATAAAGTGGTAGTAGGCAGGCAGGCTCGAACCCGTGACACAAAGGCGGAAAAGAAAGTGAAAGAAAACCTGACATCTTACTGCTACGCCACGATGGGAGCGGAAGTGTAAAGCATTCAAATTTAGTGATGCCAACCATAACGCTATAGCAAATAAGAATCATGCATTTAACTCTGGCTGTAGGCCAGTTAAGCTTTCAGCTTTCTCTGCCGTATTTGTTTCCCCACGATGTTTGGGAAAATCAGCTCCCCCCAAAACGGAGGCAACTCTGGCAATGCCCAAATGAATAGCAATTGTCTGATATGAAGGGTTTCCTCCACATTGATCAAAGCTAATTTCCTTCTGACATCCCGGCTAGGAAGGCCAGGCACAGCTGTTTGCTTCGATCAGTTTTGCTTTTATACAAAAAAGATTAAAAAAAAAACACTGAATAGAACGGGATGGAGGGAATTTTTTTTAAATCGATCAAAATAAAGACAGAGATGACGTCCATTAGCAAATCGAAGATATTATCATCTAGGAAGTATAAGGAAAATACATGAAGTTCAGAAAAGAACGGAAGAAGTAGGTGACAACCTGGAACTCTTCCCCCCTAAATGAATCAAAATAGCAACGAGTGCCTTTGCAACCACAAAAAAAAATTAGCCATGGTAGGCAGGCTCAAACCTGAAATGCAAAAGAGGAAAAAAAGGGAAAAACGTTACTTGGCAAATGCTTTTGCCCATCAGACCACGACGACTTATGACGTCATGACCCTTCAAAATAATGTTTATAAGTATAGTTTCAGTTTGATACGTGTACGTGACTTGCAAATATGGCGTCGTAAAAAGTAACCTTCCTTGCAAAAAATGGTCCAGTTGGCCACCACAGAATTATTATTTTTTTTTTATGATTTGCACATATTATTCATCTGGGACATCGCACTTTAAGATGGTACTGGTTTTGACCCAATCCAATGCGGCTGACAAAAGTTTTTAGTGGACATACAAACATACACACACAGATACAGATATTTGCCCTTTATATAGTAGGCACATTTTTGAAAAGGATCGATGCATACCCATTAGTGTCAATAATGTCCTAATCATAAACAGTGACTTGAAAACAAAGGAAATAAAACGTTTCTGCTCCTTCCCCTCTACTATAAAAATACAAAGAGAAATAAAAAGTAAATTAATCCTGGGGATACATTTCATTGATTATACCTAATTTAATGATTATGGCATGTAAAATTGCATGAAACATCTCTTCTTGCGAGTTAAAAAAAAAAAAAAAAAAAATATGGCGGGTTGATTGTTAGAGGTGGGTCATCCCTTTTAGAGATAAACAATACAATACATTTGCGTACATGTTTTAATACTGCTTCTTCACCAACGGCTTTCATCAGGCCTTTAACATCCATCTGTCCAAGCCTTAGGATATACATCGGACGGCCATCTATAAATGGAGAGAAAGAAAATAAAATAACGATAGCTTAAAAATAAAGGAGAAAGTATACAAATCAACCACACAGTTATGTTGACATTAAAAGTAAGAGGTAAGTATTTTTGTAACTTTAATCCTTTATGACCTGGTTGAATTAATTCGTTTAATCATAAATGAATATAACAGCATAAATAAAGAGGAAACTGATTAAAACACACCTTATGAGAAAATTCAAATTCAATTAAAAAAACATTAATTGTAAGGTAAGTTTCATGAATAAATATTTATATTTTGAATAACAAACAACTGATAACAAACAAATTTAATGATTTTTTTTAATGATTTTTTTTAATATTCAAAATTTTTTTAAAAATCATTAAAAAAAATCATTAAACTTGTTTGTTCAACAAGTCTATTCCAAAGGAACGATCGTTTCGCGACCCTCTCTTCTTTTAAATTATCATATCCATACGAAATAATTGACCGTTTTTCCTAATTTTCACATATTATTCGACCCGATCCAATGCCACTGTGAAAAGGTTTTGGGAGACATATTTCTTAAATAATTTTTTATTTTTAGTGATTTTTTAATCAAATCCAGATAAAAAAAAAATTTTTTTTATAACAAAATAATGATAGCAAATAAATGTTTTCTTAAATGACGTTGGCAGCTGTGATTTCACTGACTCAGCATTTCAGCACCTTTCACCATTTTACGTAAATTGCCCGGAAAATTCTGATGATCACACAGTTTTTATTCTACATAAGTATCAGTAATTTTATAGATATAACATCTTTTTTTCTGGGATTATTGCCTGAACTGTCAAATTTACATTAACCCTTTATGATCTGGTTGAACAAATTCGTTCAATCATAGATAAATGAATATAACGGCACAAATAAAGTGGGAATTGATTCAAAAACGCCTTGTACGTATTAATTCAGTATCTGGGAGATACCTCCAGATTGCCACTATCCATTACTTACATTCAGTATGCTGCCATCTAGAATTAAATATTTTTTTAATTATTTACATCATAATTCCAATCATAAAGCATTAAAAAAAAAAAAAGTTCAAGAGCTACAAAGGTGGGAGTAGTATAATTAAAACGAGCAACCTTTTGTGCTCCAGAATTTATTTTTCTACATAGTCACCACCATTCTTAATTCACTTTTGTCAGCAATGGATTGGTGGCTGTGTATAAACGTCCACAGTCAGCTTTGTCACTTATATCTCCGTCACTATTCTGAAATCGACAAGTCCATCTCCTAATTGTGCTGACATCATCTGCATTGGCTTCATAAACATTCAACAGGCGCTGGTGAATGTTGATCGGGTCAATTTTTTTCTGCATAAAGGAATCCAATGACGCATCTCTGCTTCTGATACATGTCCGTGACAGGAGTTGCTTTCTTAGAGTCTCACACCATCAATATCTGCAATAGAGAGATGAAACTTTTAAGTCATAGAATACATAAGTCATCACACCAATGCAATTTGAAATCCCATCTGATCCATTCAGACAGAATAATAAAAATAGGAAGCATTACCTTAGGAACACTACTCATAGTTCAAGGCAAATGCGGAACTAATAAGGAAAGATTAATTAGATGTTGGTTTACATTACATTTACACTTCTGCATATCAGTACAGTCAAGGAAGCAGGTAGCAGGAAAGGAATTCCGAAATCTAGCTGTTCGAGGGAAGAAACTTTTCTGGCATTTAGGGAACCCTAACAGTCAAGGGGTGAGATTTTGTTGTTAGGCAGGTTTGTCGGGGATATGTACGTCAAGGGGGCACAAGTGCAACAAGTTCATCAGAGCACATTGCATTAAAATATTTGTAAAACAGGCACAGAGATGCAACATTGCTGTGATGGGGCAGGGGTTGGAGCTTAGTTGACAAAGTGGGACCTATTAGATTGAAGACTCTTTTTTGGACACTATCCGAGAAGGAGAGACTAGAAGTAGATGCACCAGCCAAGATGTGGCAACAATACGCCATGCATGGGCGAATGGTGGCTTTGTAGAGGTACAGGATACTCTCAGGTGTGAGTAGTCTTCTAGCTCGATAGAGGAAACCAACTGTCTTTGCAGCAGCCTTCGCAATGTCCTCAATGTATTTGTTCCTGTTCATATTGCCCGCAAATGTTAAGCTGAGGAGATTGAAGGAAGAATTCTCGTGTAGGGCGTTGTTTGTTATGGATATAGGTGGTTAGAGAGGCGTCTTGTAATTGTTAAAGGAGAGCAGCTTAGTCTTACTAGCACTAAATGTTACCATCCATTTGTGACCCCATTCCACTATGGATGTCATTTTTTAAGGATTCTGCCATTGTCTTACAGCACATTGGTGTCAAGATCAAAGTGTAGTATCTGTTCTTCAGATGCTGCACTTCATTTTCTTGTTCTCTTTCGGTGGAGGAGAAATCCTTCACGACTGAGACAATTTTTATTTTTGTACCTTTTCTCCACGTTAAAAAACGACCCTGGTGTCTAACTCTGTCCCGTGGGGAGGCATTGTAAATAGGTACATTTATGTACATCCGTTCTTCCTTCATGCATGTTATAGAGCGTTGTATCATCAGCAAGTATACCCATCTCAGACACAATATTATCAGGGAGATCGTTTATGAATATCAGGAATGATAGTGATCCAAGGATTGACCCCTGAGGCATTCATCTTAATAATAGAATACTTACTTATATACATATATATATATATACTTACTTATATACATATATATATATAAACTCAAAAATATGTAAACAGAGGGAACATTGTTTTTTTATATATGCTACACTTATCATAAGTGAAAGTAAGATATTTTTTTTGTCTGTAGTACTTAAAAAAAAAAAAAAAAAAAAAAAAAGCAAATTCTGTTAGGAGTATTATAAGGACTCCTTAATTCATATCTATTATTAATAGAGAGTTGGTGTTTGTCTGTCTGTTTGAAACCAAAACTATATTATTACTTCTATTAAATGTGCTAGGTTCTTGTCTCAAATCTTCCCATATTAAAAACAAAAATAAAAAAAATCTGTATGATGTATGTACTCATTATGTATGTTTTTTTCATGTCCCAAATTCCTTCTATATTAAAAAAAAAACAAAAATGCAATAAACTCTGTATGATGTACATATCCATGAAAATATCATGTTCCAAAAATCATATAAATTGATCAAGTAGTTTTATTTTTATAAAGAAAATCATTTTTAAACGATTAAGAGGAATTTTAGGTCCTAAAAAACAAATCTAGTAAGTATGAATTATTGTAGAGTTATCTCCCTTTGTTTGAGATTTTTCTTCAAAATGGCAGGTGAGACAGTCACTCCTCGGCTACTCATAAAATTTGATTTTTTATTCAAAAATTAAATTACTTGATCGATTTACGTGATTTTTTGGAATATATTTTCGCCAACAGTAAGTACATCATACAGATTTTTCTTTATTTTTGTTTTTTAATATAAGGAAATTCTGGACAAGAACCCTGTATTATTATATCATCATTCTATTACCAATTCGAAGGTGATAGTGTAGTATCTGTTCTAGTGTCATGAGACCATCCTCCCATGCATTACCTCCTACTATTAAATTAGGGGAGGTAGTAAAGGATTTGTTTTTAGAGGTGGCGAATTTTAAATTAAAATAAATTAGAAACAAGCCGAGCATGCGGAGTCCCCCTCCACGAGTGAATAAATCCATTCTGGCAAAAATTTACTTTCACCATGACTAATGCTTGTACAAAATTTCACAAAAAAAAAAAAAAAAAAAAAAAAAAAAAAAAGGAAGTGGTTATTGAGAAAAGTGTGAACAAACAAACAGATGAACGATTTGGGAGAAATTTTACCCCAATAATGGCCCCTAGGAGTGAAATCAGAGTTATCCTGGAAAATCCGTTCTGGCAAAAATTTACTTTCACCATTTCAAATTTTTTTAAAATCCAAGGCGTGATTATTGAGAAAAGCGCAAACCGACAAACGAGAGTAAATTACTAGATCCGACTCCCCCCCCCCTTTGTCCAGTGACGAAAAAAATTTTTATTATACAAATATTTGGTTTATTTCAAAGATTAATTTTTGGCATTTACAGTCGATAGTTGCCAAATCTGCAATTAAAGAAAATAGATTTGTCCATTTAAAGTCCTTCACCTTTTATAAAAAAAAAAACACCCTGTATGCTAACCTACTATGTATTACCTCCTTTTTAACTTCCTACCTTTGGGAAAGGAGTAATATACATCAAGGAATTCTCACAATTGGCTGTTCTTAAACTCAACACTTACATATATATTTTTATATATATATATATATATATATATATATATATATATATATATATATATACACACACACACACAGGGCGTCCACAAAGTCTGGCTACATTATGTAGCCAGACTTTGTGGAAGCATCCTGTAGATTATGTAGCCAGACTTTGTGGTTGTTGGTTGGTTTTGTTTTACGGCATATCAACCTTTTTCAGGTTATTTAATGCCGAATCTAGTTATTTTGAAGAACGATTTTTAATGGAGTATATTTGTTTTTTAAGTCAGATTCTATTTAACCCATAGTTGGGACCCTAACAGGTACTACCACTCCGGGTCAGAGTGGACCTGGGAGCAATGGCAATTAAAGAGTGGCTCCACACTCCCCAAGACCCGCAAAGTGGGGCCTCACCATCGGATATAGTTTTAGGTCACATCCAGGACCCCAGACTTTGTGGGCACCCTGTATATATATATATATATATATATATATATATATATATATATATATACACATACATACACACACACACACAGGATGCTTCAACAAAGTCTGGCTACATAATGTAGCCAGACTTTGTGGACACCCTGTATATATAGAGAGAGTATCATTAAAGTAAGAAAATGACAATATAAAAATATATGCTAATGTGTATAGATTTATTTGTTTATTCAATAAGGATGATACACCCCCATTTGATAGATCATCCTTCTATATATATATAAAAGCGAAAATGTATGTATGTATGTTCGCTTTTTGTGTATGTCTGTAAAAGTCTTTTTTCGCTGGACTTTTCGGTCGGCTCATTCCTTCTTTAAACTTTTTATATCACGTTTAAATGATAATAACTGAGTTACGTACGGGGATCACCTGTCTATTTAATTTGCCTGACTTTCACGCACTATTTTTTCCAGATTTTTGGAGCGTCTCATGTTTCTTTCGCTTTTCAGTATAAAACAAGCGAAAACTGGCTTGCAGCCGCGTCATGTTTCAAAGTCAAACATCACGCAACTTAAGTTTCTTGCACCTGTTAATTTCATTTTATAAACGTTAAATTAAGAGATTTTTCATTCCTCTTCTCACTTTTTTTTTTTTGCGCTCGTAATTTTACTTTTTCCTTTTACTCAATCAACACCCTTACATGCAACTCCACATATCCGGGCAACGCCGGACATGCAAGCTAGTAAAACAAATGCATCTATATACATTAGTATATATTTTTATATTATCATTTTCTTATTTTATTGGTACTCTTTATAAGCTCCAAAACAATTTGTTGAACTTTGCATTATCTTGATAAGTCTCCTCTAAAAGAATCAGTCTAATTCTTATAACTGCCTCATAATGCTCCTCATCTTAAGTTGAGCATATTGAGAAGTGATACATGAATTACCATTAGCATATAAAGCGATGCTCTTTGTGTAAACAAATCGAGCTTAGGTATTTCGGACGATGTCAAAACATCGTTAAACTCACGACTCGCCCAGTAGCCACTGATAGCGTAATGGTTAGGAGCCTTGACTGTCGTACAGGCAGTCGGGTTTCAATTCTGGCTTGAGGTAATTGCCTTTCTAGCCGCACTGATGAGCTGTGAAACAGTACTGTATGTGGAGAACTATATATATATATATATATATATATATATATATATATATATATATATATATATATAAGTGTTGGGACGATTAATCGGAATCGGAAAAATCGGAAGATTTGAGGGTATCAGAAAAATTGATGCCTATTTTTCGATGCCCAAACGATTCTTTTAATTGTTTTTTTTATTTGATTCTGTTTGAACCAAAATCTTCCATTGTTGATAATAATGATAAAATAATAAATATTTATTGATTTTAAAATATCAGTAAAACTAAAATCGATAAATCATTCTCCACAAGTGTATTTTGACGTTTAGGAAAATATCTGCATATTTAACGTGTTTTTACGAAAATCGGAGAAAATAACAATGTTATTGTTAAATAATTAGAGATTTATAAAGAATCGGAATCAGTAATTGTATCGGAATCATCTCATCACTAATATATATTATAATATATATACACACACACACACTAATATATAATATATATACACACACACACACACACACTAATATATATATAATATATATACACACACACACACACACTAATATATATATAATATATATACACACACACTAATATATAATATATATACACACACACACACACACACTAATATATATTATAATATATATACACACACACACACACACACACACACGCACTAATATATAATATATATACACACACACACGCACTAATATATATTATAATATATATACACACACACACACGCACTAATATATATATAATATATTTACACACACACACACACACACTAATATATATTATAATATATACACACACACGCACTAATATATATATAATATATTTACACACACACACACACTAATATATATTATAATATATACACACACACGCACTAATATATATATAATATATATACACACAGACACACACTAATATATATTATAATATATACACACACACACACACTAGCAAAAATATGTTGCAGTTTTGTTACAGGCTCGAGCCTACCTACTACTCTTAATTTTTTTTTTTTTGCGTTCATAATTTTGCTTTTTTTTTTTTTGCTCAATCAAAACTCTTACGTACACCTCCATATACCCGGGCAACCAGGCTAGTATTGAATAAATGAATAAATCTATATACATTAGTATACATTTTTATATTGCATTTTCTTATTTTATTGATACTCTATATAAGCTCCAAAACAATTTGTTGAGCTTTGCATTAACCCGATAAGTCTCCTCTTAAAGAATCAATCTTATTCTTATAACCCCCCCCCACACACACACATATACATATATATATATATATATATATATATATGTAATTCTTGGTTCGTTCGTTATTAGTAGTCTAAATAACCACTGGACGGATGGCTTCCACATTTTGGTATAATATTTTTACTGTACCCATGCGTGTTTTTATATATCTCTTTTTAATTATAACACGTGACATCACTAAAAGGATCATGTATATATACACACTAGCAAAAATATGTCTCCTCTAGTTGCACAGTTTCGTTAGTTATTATAACAGAAAACAAAATGTTCAATCATCTGAAAGCAAATGATATGATGAATATTTGCATGATCAAAGCCACTGACCTTTGTCTGAGAAGTGCCAACCTCCTGGGTAATACTTCTGGATCACAGCCGACGGCTGATAGTTGTTTAAAAGATGGTCGATATTGTGCAGCTTTCGCCAAGCAAGAGAATGAACTAACATTTCTCTGGCTTTCTCGATGTTGAATTGCCGAGCACGTAAAAAACGGAGAATATGTGCATCTTTTGGGATCTTCAAAAAGACAAAGAATAAAAAGACAAAATAAGAGTTATATCATTCAAATCTTAGAAAATAAAACATCAAGTTTTAACAGCAATTAACTACAAATTATTCATTTTCAGACATCTTTCTCTGTTTCTATATATATATATATATATATATATATATATATATATATATATATATATGTAACATAGCACCTATAGATAAATTATAAAAGAAACAATACACTAAACTTATAGATAAATATATTTCCTTCCATGTGATAGGATTTTGTAAAGTTATGCATGCAAAATAACATCACTGGTAGGGAAAAATAAAGGCTTTAAAAAAAGAGATCATGTTAGAGATGGAGATAACGTTCGAGATCACATGAGGTGTGGATGACATTCAAGAAGATGATCACGTGAGAGGTGTGAATAAAGTCCGAGATCTCGTTAGAGTAACTGTCACATGGGTGATGTTATGGCTGAAACAATGAGAAAATAAAGGTTGTTACAAAGAAAAAGCAAGTTGAAGTTCTTTTCTATATTTTGTCTGTTTTGTGACTGAGGCTACATGTTTTGTGGGTTCCCTGACGTTTTATATATCAGAATCCTGAAGTGAATAGGAACAGAATAATTCATCCTGTTGTATCGAGTCTTACAAAATTTTTTAGGAGATAATATTATATAAGACAATCCCAGTCAAAAAGAGAATAGCTCAATATACTTGATAGAGCAAATGGAATTTATATTTTTTTGTTTTTCTGAATGAAATTTAAACAAAAAAATTATATGTGTGTGCGTAAACATGTTTTGCATAGCATGTTTTGTCGATGCATACAAATGGCAGACATTGCAGTAATAAATGTTTGGCCAAAGGAAGAGGAGAGTACAGAGAATTGAAGACATTTCTGGCTAGAGTTTGACCGCCCAAGAGGTATTCTCTTTCTTTGAAAATATAAGTGCCTCATTTAATGGAAGAAGTAATTTTCCTAGATCGGCTCTAGACAAAACCCTTATGAATAGAAATCGTTTGGATGTCATCTTTTGGTCAAACCCTGTGTGGTCTAAATAGTAACCATCAACAAAAGGCCAGAGTCAGTCAGGGACGAAAAAGATTCTAGGAAATGAGAAGGGGAAGTGGTTAGAGACAGGTCCGCGGAGGAGGAGGAGGAGGAAGGGAAAGCAAGAGTTGAAGCTGAACATTTGAGGCGGGCAATTGATTTTTGGGAGTCGCCACTTATCAAGGCTCGGAGGCAACTTCAGGATAAGGGTTATAGAGTGTACAGTAGTCAATTTGATACTAATGTAGTAATCGTTAGTAATAGAGATTTGGTAAATTGGATTACTTAAGGGGGCAGTTCATCAAGAATTTGTTTATATTGGACTTGAAGACAATCAAGTTGTAGTCAGCTGGGAAGCAAGTAAACGGAAGAGAGTTCCACAGGTGTGCAGTTCTAAGAAAGAAGCTTTGTTCGTGGAATCTACGTTTTGATGTAGGCACAGATAAAGAGTGGAGAAAATTATTGACAGTAGTTTCAGCTAAGACGGGTGTTTTTTTATGAAAGATTGGCGTGGTTGGACCAGAGATTGGAGTTCAGACAAGCACTTGCCATGGAAATAAAGAGACAGGCTTGCAACGTTCCTTCTGTGAGAAAGAGGTTGCAAGGAAAAGAAAAGGGCATCCCAACTAAGCTACGAAGTCTATTTTGAACTCTGTCAAGGCAGGGTGTATTAGCCAGTGTGCTTCTTCGAGTTAGGTGGGTCCATTTAGGGCTCTCAGTAAAGAACCGTGTTAATGGGTCTTAGGCGTTTTGGTCTGATTAAGCAAGATCTGATACTGTTAGTCTGTCACAAGAAAGTAGACGGGTGCCATTTGTAATCTTCAAAAATCATAAAAAATTTATTATTTGGTATGAGGACTCTCTGTTGCAAAATTGACTGGGTGAACGGTTAAACAAACACGGTCGGACACACCATATAAGACGATCATGGCCAGTGTTGTGAACACACACAAGACATGTTCATGTACACATAAGGAGAGAACTTGAATGCTTACTAGACACTGTCCTCAAGTGTCTAAGGTCTATCTGTACATGCGTTTGTCAGGACTACCTAGTATAAGGATACTTCCCCCTACAAATAAAATCTTACTAAATATTAAAATAAAATGTATTTGCTGCCCAAATAAGATCTCATCAATATGACTATTCTACACTGGCTTATACGAGGATTGATGCATCTTCTTCAGGTGATATCATCTCAAGTAATAGCACTAAGCTGGATGCTGGATACTCCACCAGGCTAGATGAATTCTTGTAAGTCTGGTAAGACCAAGAGACCAAAAGAATAATATACTATGACACATTTTAAATGGTCAATTGGGGAGAAGAAATTTCTTTACTAACTCAGTGTCTCTTGATTTCTGAGAACTTTGACTGAAGTAAAATGAAACCAAAAGTGAATGAACACACGCACATATGGCATGTTTTCACACACACACACACACACACACACACAAACACCTGCGCATTACTCACCTTGCCTTTGTGGGTTTCCTGCAACCATTGACGTAGTTGTACAAGTTGACTTTCTTGCACAGGTGTCAAATGGCCAAGACAACGTTGAATATATTCGGCTTCCAGTTTTCCTGAATTCGTAGAGGATTCTGCCTTCACAGGTTCTACAAGAAAATGTTAAGAATATTTAGCCAAGAATGAACTTTTATATTATTACTAGCAGGGCTATCTGGCGTTGCCCGGAGTCATCAAAAAAAAAAAAAAAAAAAAAAAAAAATGAAGAAGAGGTTACATATTTATATTAAAACTATCTCAATCCCCCTCTGTTATTCTTTCTCCATCTTTCCCTATCATCTCCCTTACCCCACTTTCGCCTCCGCCCAGCCCATTCCTCCCTCGTTTTAATGTACTGAAAATAATGTTTCTTACTTTCCTCCTCCTGCTTAATATAATGAAACTGATATTTTAATAAATTCCCAAACAATGCCTAGTACCTTACTTTCTCCATCAAGCATATACCACATAGGAAATATACTACTGCACTATTGCACACATCTGCTATCCTTGTTTTATCGTTATTTCCATGGCAGGTGCTCGTCTGAACTCCAATCTCTGATCCCCCCTCGCCAATCTTTCACGAAAAACACCCGTCTAGCTGAATCCACTGTGAAAAATTTCCCCCATTCTTTATCTGTGCCTAAATCAAAACGCGGATTCCATGAACAAAGCTTCTTTCTTAGAACTGCACGCCTGTGGAACTCTGTTCCGTTTGCCTGCTTCCCACCTGACTACAACTTGGAGGTCTTCAAGTCCAACGTTAACAAATTCCTAATGAACCGCCCTCTTAAGTAAACACTTCATTAAATCTCCACACCAACGTACTGTACTTCCAATAACCCTTATCCCTGAGTGGCTTCCGGGCCTTGATAAGTGGTGACCTCCGTGTAAAAAAAAAAAAAATAAAATATGCTCTATCTAGGACATTGAGCATTGACTTCTGAACAATGCAGAGTACCCTTTAGTATGACAAAATACAAAGAAAATCTTTCTCCAGGGAAGGCAGCATTACTTTAATATACTGATAACTCAAGAAATGCTAGGTGGACACACCTGCTCTATCAGGGATATTGAGCACTATACCACTTACCAAATATAATACTGTTATGGCCCCTGGGCAACACTGAGTTAGTAAAAGATAAGTTTTTTTCACCTGGACAACACTGTGTTTAAACACACCTGGTCTATCTAGATTATATTTGATTTTGTGATACTTGTTTTTAATGAATTATACAAAAGTGCATTTTTACCTAAATAATAATTTTCCCTGTGACCAATTTGGTACCCCCAAATGGGCAGCGGCATGTATTATTTTTAAAATATAATTCCTATCTTTTTTTTTTTTTTTTCTAATTCAATTTTCACCCCAAACAAGGCACAGTACCATTTTGAAGTAGGAGGCTAGTATCGGGGACATAAGTTGCAGGGGTATTATAAAGGGAGACGAACAGCAAGATGTCTGTTCGCATTACACTTGAACTTCTGCATGCCAGTACAGTTGGGAAAGCAGAATCCTGGATAGGAGTTCCACAGTCTAGCAGTTATGGGAAAGAAACTATTGGAGTAGAAGGCTTTCTTACACCTAGGGATCTCTACTGTGTAGGCGTGGGATTTAGCTGCTTGTTGGGTTTGTCGGGGGTATTTACGTCGAGGGGGTACAGGTGCTTGTAGTTCATCAGAGAATTCACCATTAAAGTATTTGTAAAACGGGCAGAAGGATGCAACATTTCATTGATGGGACAGAGGCTGAAGCCTAGATGACAGTTCAGGACCTATCAGGTTGACAACTCTTTTTTTGAACCCTGTCCAGGAGTGAGAGACTAATAGCAGATACACCAGCCCAAATGTGATAATACTCCATACATGGACGAACGGTGGTCTTACAGAGGTACAGGATACTTTCAGGCGTAAGTAACTTTCTAGCATGGTAGAGAGAGCCTACCTTCTTCGCAGCAGCCTTGGCAATGCTCTCAATGTATGTTTCAATTCATGTTCCCTGTGAACATTAGGATATTCAACACTTTTGGATTATCATATACCATTTTTCAATAAAAAGATTCAATATAATAATCGGTAAGGAAGTGTCTCTACAATAAATATGTAATCTGCATGACTTAAAATATCATATTTAAGCGTATCTCATGACTGGGCAACACAGTGCGGTCTTCTAGTATATATATATATATATATATATGACACTGGATCTCCAAGGTGGAGACATTAACCTTAATAGTGTTTAAAATATCAACAACAAAAACTATGTAAATACATAAACGATAAAAACTAAACAGTAAATTGTCTATGGCATCATAGTGTAATGGATTAAGATGCTGAACTGAAATGCATAAGGTCTGGGGTTCGAATCCTAACAAGTCAAGCTACACTGAAGAGGGGTAGAGCCCCGAAACACGCGTGTACGTAGATTACTGTTTTTAAAAAATAATAAATAAATAAATAAAATATGTCCAAATAAAAAATGAGCGATTTTCTAAAAAAATAAACACCGGATCTCCAAGGTGGAGACGTTAAGCTTAATATCGTTTAAAAAATCAACAGCAAAAACTATGTATGTATGTATGTATTTATATATATATATATATATATATAGAGAGAGAGAGATAGATAGATAGATAGATAGATAGATAGATATATGTCTGTATCAAAGTATATAGTTATTAGAAATCAATTAATAAATATTTCTCAAATTTCAGTTTCCTTACAATTTTTTTAAGGGGTTTAGGAGATATAATATGGACACAAACTCTAGATTTTAGAAAATATCTAAAATTTAAGACTGAAAGAGTCTTAAGAAATTGGAATCAAGAGAATCTTGTTTGATTCTGTCTAATAACTACAGACTGAATTTAATGCAAATCTGAAGCACATCCATTTTGAAATGGTCATGAAATATTTGTCTACGCAAGTGCGATCCAAAGTTGCATTTTATTTAGCTACTACACTGAGCTGTAAGAGAATATGTAACTCTTCTTCCAGGATTACTGCACTTACCCTTAATCCTCACCTTATAGTTGTTATTTTTACTAGCGGGACCTGTGGAAATTCCACAGTGGACACTTGACTTGAGTGCCATTAGTTATAATTGAAATCGGAACCAAAACTTATGAAGAATTCTGGGTAAAATTATTCATTACAAGAAATATCATCTCCCTCACCAATCAAGCGACATAACAATCAAACGACATTCACTCGGAAGGAAAAAAGATGTATGACACACAAAATAAATAACACACACGTTATCATTAATATAAAGCATTTTCTTTTGAAGAATTATTGAAAATATTTTTATTCAAAGAATTATTGAAAATATTTTTATTCAAAGAATTATTGAAAATATTTTTATTCAAAGAATTATTGAAAATATTTTTATTCAAAGAATTATTGAAAATATTTTTATTCAAAGAATTATTGAAAATAGTTTTATTCAAAGAATTATTGGAAATAGTTTTATTCAAAGAATTATTGGAAATAGTTTTATTCAAAGAATTATTGGAAATAGTTTTATTCAAAGAATTATTGAAAATAGTTTTATTCAAAGAATTATTGAAAATAGTTTTATTCAAAGAATTATTGAAAATATTTTTTTTGAAAGAATTATTGAAAATATTTTTTTTTGAAAGAATTATTGAAAATATTTTTTTTTAAAGAATTATTGAAAATATTTTTTTTTAAAGAATTATTGAAAATATTTTTTTTGAAAGAATTATTGAAAATATTTTTTTTAAAGAATTATTGAAAATATTTTTTTTTAAAGAATTACTGAAAATATTTTTTTTTAAAAGAATTATTGAAAATATTTTTTTTTAAAGAATTATTGAAAATATTTTTTTTTGAAAGAATTATTGAAAATATTTTTTTTAAGAATTATTGAAAGCAAACGATGGTAGAAAGTGATAATGATAAATGTGAAATAAAGAACTTGGTTATAGTCAGCTAACATACTTCCTAATTTCCGGCATAGCTGCTACTAGAAGCAGTCACAAGGCAAATCAGTTTCTTTGCTTTTTTCTTTCACGCCTATATTTCCCCTGTGCATGTATTTTTTTATTATTACGTTTTTTTACGATCGTTTTTTTTTATTTATTTAATAAGCAGTGAAAAGTTTTTATCGGTTTTATTTTGATTAAGAATTATTGAAATTATTTTTATTTATTTTTAAGAATTATTGAAAAAATGTTTAAAAATTTTTAAAAACTATTTTGAGAATATTATGTATTGGATATGTTTTTTTTTATGAGGTTTGAAATTTTGTTTTATTAAAAAAAAAATAAATAAAAAGATGAACTTTTTATTATCTTGAAAATTCATTACGTCTCTGTTCTGAACAAATATGGCTGTCGTGTTATATTACTACATGAAACACGTGAAAACGTATATTTTCAGTATCATGAAAACTAATAAGCAGCCCCAATTTTAAATGCAATATTCGTTTTCAGCACACCGAAAACTCCAAGAAAACAAGTTTTTTCAGGTAGGCTTTGTGTTGGTATACCAGGCCACAATCACCATTTTATTTCAATAAATCGTTTCACAATGAAAATACTAAAAAACAATAAAAGTGAACAAACTGATTTGCCTTGTCACCACCTCTAGTAGCAGCCATGCTAGAAGTTAGGAAGTATGTTAGCTGACTAGGTACTTGTACAGTTTAATCAAGACATTAAAAAATGAAAATATCGAAAAAAGTTTAAATTGTACGTATCTGTTATGGAATGAAGTTCTCCGAAAAAAAATTTCACTTAATTTCATCAAGTAGTTTTTGTTTTACAGCGAAAAAACAATTTGTTATGATACCGAGCAAAAGGTTCGATTTTTAGGAAGAAAAGCTAGAATTAAAGATGGGGAGGGAGTGTCGGCGCTTTACATGGAGTTATCTCCCCATGGCGTTTATAAACTCCAAACAAAAATAAAAAAAACAAAAAAAACAAGATGGCTGCCTTCAACGCGCTCTCATAAAAACGTGTTTTTCCACTGTAAAAAAAAAAAAAAAAAAAAAAAAAAAGAACTACTCGATCAAATTAAGTGAAATTTTTTTTCGGAGATCTTTAGTTCAAAAACGGATACGTACAATATAACCTTTTTTCGATATTTTCATTTTTTAATGTCTTGATTAAACTGTACAAGTACCGCTTACTATATCCGATAGGTTAGTTCGGAAGTCAGTTTCCAATAATAATGAATTACTAATCAAAAAATAGAATAATTTTCAATTTGCTCGCTTAAGAATAAAAATAATTCCTGTGTTAAAGCATATCACTTTAATAATCTTTATGCAAGAGATTTACTCAAATTGGACTTACTTTTGGCTTTTGGTTCAACAGTTTCCGTACTCGGGGCTTCTGCTTGAAGTCGTTGCTCTGAAATAAATATTTGAAAAAAATTTAAATAATCTATTCTTATAATACATATAATGTATATGTTCATATATTTACTAGCGGGGCCCGTGTTCAGGTGAGAAGATTGAGAACCCAAAAGTTGCAATAATAAATTAGCTGGAAATGGCCAGGAAAATCATTTTCATCTAGCATACTAAGCCTTTATCTACAATTTCAAAAACGCTATTTTTGGAAATGAGGTGCGGTGGTGGTGGTGGTGGTGGTGGTGGCTTATTACTTATTTACTACAAAATGTGTTTTTGGTTTTAATTTACGTTATAACAAAAGAATGAAATGGCTGTTGCATGAATAAATGAATTTTCCCCGCTCTTTATCTGTGCCAAAATCCAAACGTAGATTTCATGAGCAAAGGTTCTTTCTTAGAACTGCACGCCAGTGGAACTCTCTGTCGCTTGCCTGTTTCTCACCTGACTACAACTTGGATGTCTTCAAGTCCAACATAAACAAACTCCTGACAAACCGCCCCCTTAAGTAAGACACTCTATCAAAACCCCCAATACTAATGATTACTACAATACTATCTCACTGATTACTGTACACACGATAACCCTTATCCCTGAGTGGCCTTCGGGCCTTGATAAGTGGTGACCCCCCCAATAAAAAAAAAAAAAATGTATTATGGTGAAATATAAATTTAAAATGTAGGTTATAATTTGATTTGAGCTCCAAAAAATTAATGTTACGGGGTATAAATTGGTGTGGTAAAGCCATTTGATTTTACTGATATAATTCTCTCGGTGCATTTATCGATCTGCGATTTCCACGAAGGGCAAGGGATACTAACAGTTTTGCTGTATGTGGTGGCGTGGTCTATAAGATACAATAAATCCTCCGACCTCAGAATAATACAATGAAAATACCGAGTTACAATATATATATAAGATCAAAGTGTAGTATCTGTTCTTCAGATGCTGCCCTTCTATTTCTTGTTCTCTTTCGGTGAAGGAGAAATCCTTCACGACTGAGACAATTTTTATTTTTGTACCTTTTCTCCACGTTAAAAAACGACCCTGGTGTCTAACTCTGTCCCGTGGGGAGGCATAGTAAATAGGTACAATATATATGAAGAATATATTTTATTTAACAAACAAGTTAAAAACAACACGAGAGTGTGTGTGTGTGTGGGCGTACATGCACAAGTATGCTTTTTTATTTGTAATTAACTTGTTGTATGGTCATTGTGTGTATATGTATGAACAGGAAAAGTTTGCATAAGTTAATTGCGAATGCGTGTATCTAGATGTTACACAAGTTCGTTAATATAGTTGTAGACTCGTGTCTTTTTACCTTGAGAAAGGATGCACCTTCGTTTTAAGATAAAAATGAAGGCGACCAGAAAGTGCGTCTGTCTACATCAATGATTCGAGTGAAAGGAAGTGGATAGAGAATGCGAAACAGGAAGTAGAGACGACACCTGTCGGATAGATCTAAAGCTAAGACAAAGGCAAATAACTGGTGTGTTATTAAATGTTTGTGTGTGTGCGCGCAACATACCTATTCACATATCAGTCTGAAAAGCATATTTCTTTTTGCATTTGTTTATAGATGTTCTCGTTGAATCTGGCAGTCCTTAATATCAATGCAATCATTGAATTAGGAAAAAAAAAAAGAAAAAGAAACTATAATGAATTAATCAGATGTAATATTTCAAATCCCTCACATTCACTATTAAGAAAACTGACACTGTCTTGCTGTCATTATGCTAAGTCTTTAGTGATTATGATTGTGAGGATTGACTACATCCATTTTCCAATACGAAAATTACTTAAGCTGATTACATTTATTGCATGTACATTCTGAGAATATTAAAAAAACTGAACAGCTCATAACCATACAGTTCAGTTATTTGCCACACTGACATCGATATTAAAAGCTTACTATTTCTATTTAAAAATTATAATAACAAACTTCTTAATATACTCAGTCATGGATATGCAAGCAACTACATAAACTAATTTTCATATTCCTTTGAAAAGCAAAATTTCATTAATTATTCATTTTTTATAGTTTCTTATTTGATAATTGGTTTCATTTAACCCTTACACTCAGTTCTATTTATACATAGTTTCTACATTATGCATAATTACATAGTATTTAGGATGAAAAAATTCTAATACAGACATATAGACACATCTGTGGATTTTTGTTTTGTTTTACGGCATATCAACCCTTTTCAGGTTATTTAATGCCGAATCCAGTGATTTTGAAGAAAAATTTTTAATAGAATATAATTTTTTTTTTCCAGTTGGTTAACCCATAGTAGGGACCCTAACACGTACTACCACTCTGGGTTAGAGTGGACCTGGAAGCAATGGCAATTAAGGGGTGGCTCCACACTCCCCAAAGCCCGCAAGCTGGGGCCTCATCATCGGATATAGTTTACGGTCATATCCAGGACCCGCGTCTGTGGAACAGTCTCTTTTGAGTCAGTCAAATTACATTTAGCCTACAGATTTGAAACTTGATATATGGAGTTAGACATGTGGGACAAAATAGATTTGTTTTTTTAGTCAGAAAAAATAGCTACTAAGGTATCAAAATTGGAAAGTTGAAACCTGGCAGGCGTAATTCGACGTAATGCGGATGCTTTATGAATGCACAAGTGTTTAACCGCATTAATTTGTCAGATTTCGTTAGTTCAGATGGTAACAAATATCGCTAGAAAGCTAAATGTATTTGATTTTAATTGGTGGTACTCCAGTCATTTTTTTTTTGTTTAAATCACTACTATATATTGGGTACAATATAATAATTAATAGAGAATTGGCTCTTTAATATAAATAAAAAATCTGCATAAATTCATCATCGCCTCCATTCAGTTTCAAAAGACAATGGATACTCCCTGCATGAGTAGCTGCGCATGCAATTGTAAAGCAAGTGTTGCACAATTCCTAACCACACCTCTCCTGAATCAGCATTGTTGGAGTCCAGTGGCAAGAAGTCCAGAATGACTGGAAACAATGCTGAGACAAGCAGAGAGCACATATACAGACAAATTTATCTGTATGAGGTTCTTACAACTAAGTCGTTCAAAATCTACACAAATGATTTTTTTATAGTGATGAAGGCTTTGTGTAGAACCATCCACACTTTTTGAAACCATTGATAAACTCAGTCGGTGTAAATAATTGCCACAAGACAAAGCAGAGAATAGGCTTCAGGTTTTCACATCAGTTTTCCTTTTAGATTCACGTCTTATTGTCTCAGTGGTTTTAAATGCACCTTAGGATACGAACCTGGAAATTTCTACATACCAGCAAAGTATATACAACACCTAGTATTCCAGGATCGTCACCCATTTGGTACTGGCTATGCTTATTGTTGCTTAACTTTGGTGATCTAACAAGAAATGATCACGCCATATACATATATACAAAATAAAAGGATAATGTTTATAATGGCAAAAACTACTTACCGTCTATCATCGGTGTTACACTTTCTGTACACGTCTGACTATCACTTTTGTGGCACTCTCGACTAGAATTGCTCTCACTCTGTACAACGGCGCCACCATCCAGTATGCTCATTGCTTTGACCCCCTTAACTAAATTTGCCTCTTCCTTAGCACCTTCTGCATTTGCGGTACTTTCCATCCAAGGAGGGATGTAGGTGATGTTTTCCTTCAACAATTCATTTATGTAATATTCTATCACTTCCTTGCCCTAAAAATAAATAGAAAATCCTTAATATGTACAAACAGAAAATTTCAGATTGAGAAATGACAGTGAAAATATATTTTTATCCTTGAAATATTTGAAACATTCAGGATAGTAAGATTATAAAAATCAGAGTTACTTAGTTAAAAAGTACAATGCCAAAATACCAAGAATTCAGACCCAAGCACAAAAGATTACAAAAATTACAATCCCGGGCGCAAAAGATTTTTAAAAATTCAGACCCGGACGCAAAAGATTTTTTAAAACTTCAGACCCGGTCGCAAAAGATTAAAAAAAATTCAGACTCGGAGACAAAAAATTTTTTTAAATTCAGACCCGGACACAAAAGATTTTAAAAATTCAGACCTAGACACAAAAGATTTTTAAAAATTCAGACCTAGACACAAAAGATTTTTAAAAATTCAGACCTAGACACAAAAGATTTTTAAAAATTCAGACCTAGACGTAAAAGATTTTTAAAAATTCAGACCTAGACGTAAAAGATTTTTAAAAATTCAGACCTAGACGTAAAAGATTTTTTTAAATTCAGACCTAGACGTAAAAGATTTTTTTAAATTCAGACCTGGACACAAACGATTTTAAAAATTTAGACCTAGACGCAAAAGATTTTTTAAAATTCAGACCTAGACGTAAAAGATTTTTAAAAATTCAGACGTGTTTGAACAGATTTTTTAAAATTCAGACATGGTTGAACAGATTTTTTTAAATTCAGACCCAGACGCAAAAGATTTTTAAATTTCAGACCTAGATGCAAAAGATTTTTTTAAATTCAGACCTGGTTGAACAGATTTTTTAAAATTCAGACCCAGACGCAAAAGATTTTTAAAAATTCAGACTCGGAGACAAAACATTTTTTTAAATTCAGGCCTGGACGCAAAAGATTTTAAAAATTCAGACCTAGACGCAAAAGATTTTTAAAAATTCAGACCTAGACGCAAAAGATTTTTAAAAATTCAGACACGGATGCAAAAGATTTTAAAAAATTCAGACCCAGGTGCAAAAGATTTTAAAAAATTCAGACCCAAGTGCAAAAGATTTTAAAAAATTTAAACCCAGGTGCAAAAGATTTTAAAAAATTCAGACCCAGGTGCAAAAGATTTTAAAAAATTCAGACCTAGACGCAAAAGATTTTAAAAAATTCAGACCTAGACGCAAAAGATTTTTAAAAATTCAGACCCAGGTGCAAAAGATTTTTAAAAATTCAGACCCAGGTGCAAAAGATTTTAAAAAATTCAGACCCAGGTGCAAAAGATTTTAAAAAATTCAGACCCAGGTGCAAAAGATTTTAAAAAATTCAGACCCAGGTGCAAAAGATTTAAAAAAATTCAGACCCAGGTGCAAAAGATTTTAAAAAATTCAGACCCAGGTGCAAAAGATTTAAAAAAATTCAGACCCAGGTGCAAAAGATTTAAAAAAATTCAGACCCAGGTGCAAAAGATTTAAAAAAAAACAGACCTAGGTGCAAAAGATCTTTAAAAAAATTCAGACCCAGGTGCAAAAGATTTTAAAAAATTCAGACCCAGGTGCAAAAGATTTTAAAAAATTCAGACACGGATGCAAAAGATTTTAAAAAATTCAGACACGGATGCAAAAGATTTTTAAAAATTCAGACCCAGGTGCAAAAGATTTTAAAAAATTCAGACCCAGGTGCAAAAGATTTTAAAAAATTCAGACCCAGGTGCAAAAGATTTTAAAAAATTCAGACCCAAGTGCAAAAGATTTTAAAAAATTCAGACCCAGGTGCAAAAGATTTTAAAAAATTCAGACCCAGGTGCAAAAGATTTTAAAAAATTCAGACCCAGGTGCAAAAGATTTTAAAAAATTCAGACCCAGGTGCAAAAGATTTTTAAAAATTCAGACCCAGGTGCAAAAGATTTTTAAAAATTCAGACACGGATGCAAAAGATTTTAAAAAATTCAGACACGGATGCAAAAGATTTTAAAAAATTCAGACCCAGGTGCAAAAGATTTTTAAAAATTCAGACCCAGGTGCAAAAGATTTTAAAAAATTCAAACCCAGGTGCAAAAGATTTTAAAAAATTCAAACCCAGGTGCAAAAGATTTTAAAAAATTCAGACCCAGGTGCAAAAGATTTTTAAAAATTCAGACCCAGGTGCAAAAGATTTTTAAAAATTCAGACCCAGGTGCAAAAGATTTTAAAAAATTCAGACACGGATGCAAAAGATTTAAAAAAATTCAGACACGGATGCAAAAGATTTTAAAAAAATTCAGACCCAGGTGCAAAAGATTTAAAAAAATTCAGACCCAGGTGCAAAAGATTTTTAAAAATTCAGACCCAGGTGCAAAAGATTTTAAAAAATTCAGACCCAGGTTCAAAAGATTTTAAAAAATTCAGACCCAGGTGCAAAAGATTAAAAAAGATTCAGACCTGAATGTATAGGATACCAAAATTTCAATCTCACAAACCTATGATTCAAAATATTTTTGACTTCATCCTTAATTTAAATTCTGCCAACAGTCACTTAATTCTTCAGAGATTACAATTCAGGCTCCTAGTATTCTCATGAGCCCCAATGACTCCTTTCACAACTCACAACTCCACAATTTTGATAATGCTAATTCAATTGACACAATGCTTTGTATAAAAGTACTCTGAAACACCCTCAATACTGTATACTTCTACTCCCAGCCCTGAACCATGCATTACTATTTTTAAAAGTTTTCCTTTTCTTTATTTATGTCATTTATTAATGAGAGGCAGATAAAATTAAAAACTGATACTTATCTCATGTAATAACACCAAACACAAAAAAAAACATAGTCTAAATGAGTCTAAAAAACAAATTCATCCAGTATTTTGTTTCAAAAATAAATAAATTTAAAAAAATAAGGTTTATCAGTGAAATATTTCTCTCGGCCATTTTTAGTCTTATTAAGGCCAAGAAAATGGAACTATTAAATCTGACATAATGACATGGGACAAGGAGAAAGAAGCAACCTTAGTAGAAGTTAGTGTCCCCAATGATGGTGGGTTAAATAGAGGAAAAAGTTAACGTAATACTAAGGCTTTAAGTACAACATGAAAAAGAAACTATACAGTATGAATATCAAACAGTTCTTTAACAAGTGAAGCATCCATGGTCCCCTGTGAGTGCACAGTGAACGAAGCATAAAAAAAATGACTAAGTTCAGCACTCCCCCCCCCCATTTAGCCCCAAGTCCCCAGATGTCAAATCCTGGTGAAAATGAACAAACGGTGCAGTTTTAGGCCTTAACATATGAAAATTTGAGTTCTGCACCATGCAAAAAAAGAAATGACTAAGTCCATCATTTGCCCCCCCCCACCATTTTGCCCAAAAAGCCCCCAACGCCTTCACATATTTAAATTTGAGTTCAGCACCATGCAAAACTGCTAAATAGACATACACAGAAAATTCTGGACAAATATGGTAAAATAGTTCCAAATGTGGAGCGTTTTTATTAGCCCTAAAAGAGCCCCTGAGGCACATCCAAGAGTTATCGCGAAGTATAGACAAACAAAATTATATAGAAATCAGTTAGTTACAACTTTTCAGAAAGTTTTATAAAAATCCAAGTTACCATTTTTTAAATAAGCACAAACGTGTCAATTTTCACCATTTCAACCCGAAAGGCACCTGTTACTTTTTTGTGTCAATTTTAGCCATTTTAATCTGCACCCCTAGGAGAGGAACAGGAGTTTTCCCAGAAAATCCATTCTATTACTTTTTTTACTCATATCATGTTTAATGTTCGTGCAAAATTTTAAAAAATTCCAAGGCGTAGTTATTGAGAAAAGTGCGGGCATATGAACAAACAAGGGTGAATTTACAGGTCCACCCTCCTTTTGTCGGAGGGGGGGGGGCCAATAATATAATGTGATAAGTTGGATTTTTTTATGTTTAGCTGCTTCAGATTACTAACAAGTTTTATCAATAGAAAGTAAGGAACGACTATGACAGTCAATTCAAAAAAAAAAAAACATACACAAAAAGTTTATTTAGTTACATGTTAGGTTAAAAAAAAGATAATACACCAAAAATTATGCAAATTTATCCACTATCTTTGTTTCAAAAATAAATAATTTATCAGCGAAATATCTCATCGGCCATTTTCATCACAGTGAATTCAGCCGCAAAGTTGAATGATTTAAATGTGAGTTTTACCTTCCCTATATTAATGGTGTACTGTTTCATGGCAATTTTCTCCAGGGTGCTTTCAAAACCAAAGAAAGACTTGACATCTAAACTGGCACTTTGTTCAAAACATGTCCAGTTGGAATTTTCGGGATGAACCTAACAAGAAAAAAAAAATCATTAATAAATTTAAAGATTAATAAATTTTTTTTTTTTTTAAATCAACAATTTCTATGTAGATGAACATCTAAATGACTCGGAACAATCGTCTACTGATTCTACCTTTGTAATCTTTTCATTTAAGCTCTTTACATTGGGAACAGCATATGCCAACAATAGAAAATCTTGTGATTAACACAATCCTGTGTCAGCAGCATCTCCGGTCATATATTTGGTTTATTTGAGTAATTCTTTCTTTAGAAGACGGTCAACACAAGAGAATTATGACTTTTCATATCTTTATCAAATTGAATCGAAATAGTCAAATAATTGACTTTCACTGAAATGGAAACTCTTTTTTGGCATAAGATGATTAAAAATTGCTACTATGAAAAGAGAAAACATACAAATATAATTTTAATGCATGAAAAGAGTAAAAAGATAGGGCACTTGTACAGTTTAAAAAATGAAAATATCAAAGAAAAAAAAAAAGGTTATATTGTACGTATCCGTTTTTGACTGAAAATCTCTGAAAAAAAAATTTCACTTAATTTGATAGAGTAGTTTTTTGTTTTTTGTTGGGTTTTTTTATAGCAGAAAAATGTTTTCATGACAGTGCGTTGAAGGTAGACATCTTTGAATTTTTTGAACACGCCATTTAAAGTGTTGACACTCCCTCCCCATCTTTAATACTAGCTTTTCTTTCTAAAAATCAAACCTTTTGCTCGGTATCATGACAAATTGTTTTTTCGCTGTAAAAAAAATAAATAAATAAATAAAATAAATAAAATAAACCATTTGATGAAATTAAGTGAAATTTTTTTTCAGAGAACTTCATTCCATAACAGATACGTACAATTTAAACTTTTTTTTCGATATATTCATTTTTTTAATGTCTTGATTAAACTGTACAAGTACCCAAAGATCGATTTACTTAATAGTTGGGGTACAAAAAATAAAAATGAAAAATGTCCAATACTCATCAAGTTGAGGTGTGATCTTTACGACAACAACAAAAAGGAAAATATTGGTTTGATTGAAAAATATTGAAAATAATGTCTCTTCCGATAGGATTTTTAAATTTCATAATGAAATTACTCATAAAAGGAGTGGTAATGAAATTTTTTTTAATAATGAGGTAAGAGGAGTGGTAAGAGGGACGTAAAAGAAAAAAAAAGACTCATGAAAATGAATGTTTGATGACATTAGGATTTTTATCACTTTATTTGCTCATCAAAACTCTAAATATATCACACAGATTATTATTTAATAATACATGTGAAAGGATATGCATTTCCAAACAAAATGGTGGTATTTCAAGGACTTTAAATGCTTTGCATTTTAAAATATGACTACTTTAGTATAATCACACCTTCTTGAAATCTGTGCTCATCCAAAACGTTTTATGACTAGTAGTTATTGTTAGCTTATTACAAGTCGGACTCTTTTTCTAAGTCAATTAGAAAAATATGTTTATTTGATTAAATTAATTCAGCAAAGGACTGGTATAAATAAGTACTTGGAAAGGTCTACTTTCCACACCAAACAAAATCAGTCCAAGAGGATTAATAAATCCAATTGATTAGCTGAAGTGCCAAGAGGATCATTTCAAACCAATTAGTCAAAAGAAATCAATTTATTTCGGAATTTTGGAAAATGAGAATCAATAATATAAATTATTACCGTTCTCATAAACAAAGCCTGCATCATGAAATTGATGTCATATCTGACATTGGCTACCAAAGCGACATCTAGGCTGCAACTATCAAGGAGGACTTGAAAACTTGATAACTTCATGAGGGGAATAGCATGGATCAAACTAAATAGCGAACAGACATCTGAGCAGCTGCCAAAAGGCAAACCAATGGTAACCTGCCCATCATTAATTAATCAGTCAGTCTCTCATCTTGGATGCTGCTCTTACGTTTCAACCAATGTAACCTTCAGTTATGTTTTGTCGAGCATAGGAATCTATATGCTATTTCAAACTAAACTTTCTATTTTCTTTCCATGGGAGCCGGTTGTTCTTGTTCCATCAACCATGACTGGATAAAAATCTTAATTTTTATTATATTCTTATCTATCTATATCTGGTTCAGCTCCTTGCCCTCACCAGGTTTCCCTGTCTTCCATCAGCTGCCTCAAATCTTCAGGATCACAGTTGACATCATGTGCAATTTGCTGGATGTACGTGGATCTAGGTCGTCCTATAATCGTACGCTTGTGCCATGGAGTCCACAACAATACATTTCTCACCAGCTCTTGCTTGCTTCTCTGACAATGACCGGCAAATCATAGACATCACTTCCTGATGTTAGTAGATATGGCAGGTAGGTTACCATAAAGTTGCTGCTTCATGGGATGATCTTATATTTAACACTGTTTGTAGCATACGGTGTACGTGCTGTCTAGCTTTCTTTCCAATTTTTTGGTGAATGGTTAGGTTGTAGCACCATAAACAAAGACCAACTCCACCACTGCTCTGAATAACTGCCTTTTCAGTTTGTTAATTAGCCTTGAAGTCCATACTGACTGCAGATCATCCAATGCAACCCATGCTTTTGAGATGCGAATTACGGTATCTCTCTCCATGGCACCTACGTTGCTGCACAGGTACATAAAATCAGTAAATTCTTTCAGTGTTATTCCATCCAGAGTTTTAATCTCTCCCTCTGCATTGAAAGTCATAAACTTTGTCTTGTCTGCATTAATGTAATTAACTGATTAACGGTCAGGGTCAACCAGTCTAACTGAGAGACTACTGCATTTCACTTGTAGACATAGCTCACACAGGTGATATTACCCGAGTTATCGAAAGATTCAATGTGAGCTGAAATTATATTCTTATTAATGACTTTAGTGAGGATTGAACCATCAACCTCTAGAATTATTTGTTTCAGCTTTTTCCATTACATATATAACACCACGTGGCCCCACCAACAAGCCGCCGACCCAAAACGTTGTGTGCCGTAGCTTTCTCCTTCATCTTGTTATCTTGTCCATACTGGCGGCCATCGATGGGGATGCATGGGTTCACAAGTATAAAAATAAAACAAACACAGGAAAAACAGAAACAGCCATGCTTCACATATATGTCAGTTGGACTATGCATGTATGTGTGTGGCCTCATCAACCCTCTATGTGCTAAGGCCAACATCTATGATCTATCAAGGCTGTGTGCATCTATTGCTCTCAGTTTATCTCCCTCGGTAATCCCCAAGCAACCAACTGCCCTCAGCCGTATCCAAAATCCAACTGTCTACCTCAGAGTTCAAGCCTCAACTAACTAGTCAAGTGTTGTTCCTATTGTTCGATCCTTAGTCCATTGTTCAGTCCTTTTGCTATCGCCATTAAAACTCTACCCTTATTTCTCTTTGTCTATGTTAAGAACAAATTCCTATTCATTGTCTATTGATAAGTTTTTTTATTACTTGCTAAACCTACTTCCTTTTCTCTTGTCATCTATCTGTTGTTCTTTTCCTACCCCCCCTAGCACTCAACGACCTCAGTTGAATATAGTGTCACACGTACAAAAATACTAAAGGTGAAATTATTTGAATTTCCATTTGAAGAAAAAAACTCTTTCTTTCAAACAAAAAGAAAGGCTCAAAGGAAGAGGACACTTGAAGAAAGAAAAAGAAAATAAAAAGATGATTTCATATTTTTGCATGTACCTTTCTTATCAGCGTTATTTACAAGTAATGGCAAGTGATTAACTGAATTCAAATCTATGGTTTCCCCTAGCCAAAAAACACTAGCTGCAGCCACTATATATGATTTCCCCCACTCTCTATCTGTGCCTAAATGTAAATGCAGATTCCATGAACAAAGCTTCTTTCCTAGAACTACCCACCTTTGGAACACTGTTCCGCTGGCATGCTTTCCGATTAAATACAACATGGTAGCCTTGAAATCTAATGTAAACAAGTTCCTGTTAAGCCGTCCTCCTAAATAATCAAATTCTACCCATTTTACACCATAAGTGATTATAACACCAACACCTTACATTCATTAACCCTTATCCTCGAGTGGCTTTCGGGTCTTAATAAGTGGTCACCCCCTTCAAGCAAGAGAAAATAAAAATCGTTTTCCTGTTTTTTTTTTCTTTATTTCACCCTCCCCTTTTTTATGTATGTTATTTTGTATTCTCCTTTTACTTAAAGTCTATGTTTCATGTTTTAATTTTGTAGTTGGTACTTAAGGGTAATTTAACCCTTGCTCTGGGAAATAAAAGCAACTGACCTTTATCCCTTCAATAAAATTTGGACTAAATTAATATACTTTCAAGTCTAGTTTTAATCTAATCCATTTTATTTGTACTTTTTTTTTTTTTTATTGCTCTCTTGCTGTTTCCATTTTTTTTTTTTTTCTCTTTGATTTATTGTTTTCAGAAGAGGGAATTTAATGAACAAGTTTTTTTTTTCCTCAATGGATCAAAGAGCTTAGCTTAAAATTACATACAGATTGAGACACGCACCTAAAGGTCAAAGATTACATTGTTTGAAACATTGTGACAAACAATATCTAAAATTAGAATAGTAGTCTGAATAATCAAAATAATACAGAATAATTTATTTTAAACAAAATCAAATATAACACACATATAGAAATACGCTTTGAAGCCACTCAATGCAAAAAAAAAAAAAAAGAATAAACAATTGAAAATTAATGTTATTTGATATATTTCAGCAAAGAAACTCGCCCCTGTCAAGAATTTTTTTTTTCTTACACCTCATGATGGTAATTTTAGGCAGGACACATCCGTTTAGTTGTTATTCAACAGTTTTTTTTTTTTCATAGTTCAACACCTTTTTTTTTTTTTCATAGTTCAACACCTTTTTTTTTTTTTCATAGTTCAACACCTTTTTTTTTTTTTCATAGTTCAACACCTTTTTTTTTTTTCATAGTTCAACACCTTTGTTTTTTTCATAGTTCAACACCTTTTTTTTTTCATAGTTCAGGAAAGGCACATGCTGTGTGCTAAAGGAATAATTGGTTGGTTTCTGTTTGCAAACGTTGGTAAATAGAAAATCAAATAGAATACGTATATAAAAATACACTTCGAAGCCACTAATTTATTAATTAATTTTAAATTGTTTATTCTTTTTTTGCATTGAGTGGTTCAAAGTGTATATATATATATATATATATATATATATAGTTAGTAAGTTACAAAATATATATAGCGATTAAGCTACACTGAATATTTTGCGTTTCATCCACTCTAGGACTTTTCAGGCTTATGTGCATAATAAGTGCGAAATCTGCATAAATAAAAATATCATATATAAGTGTATTTTACGACCGGATAACGTAGGCGCCCTACTAGTAATATATATATATATATATATATATATATAGTAAGTTGCGCATAACCCTGAAGAGTCCTATAGTGGATGAAACGTGGAATATTCAGTGTAGCTTAATTGCCATATATATTTTATAACTTACTAACTAGCTCTACCTATGTATTGAGCACTTTTGAAGTAAATACTTAAAGTTTACGCATAAATTTATACTTTTGTATATTAATTTTATGTGAGTAAATTAAGTAGTTATATATATATATATATATATATATATTTATATATATATACAAATAGATATTTGATTTTCTATTTACCAACACTTTCAAACAGGAACTAATCAATTTAGTCCTTTGGTATGCACTATGTGCATTTCCTGGACTATACAAACATTGAATAACAATTAAACGGACGTATCCCACCTAAAATTACCATCATGAGGCGTAAGAAAAAAGAAAAATTCTTGACAAGGGCGAGTCTCCTCGCTGAAATGTACAGAATAACATTAATTTTAAATTGTTTATTCTTTTTTTTGTATTGAGTGTCTTGAAAGCATATTTCTATATGCGTATTATTATATTTGATTTTTTTATTTACCAATGCTTTCAAACAGAAACCCACCAATTATTTTAAAAAATCAAATTTTAAAAAAAAATTAAAATTTGAATATAAAAAGCAAAAAATATAAATAAATACAAATTGTATAAATAAAAGAAAAAGATAAACTTACTGAATAGACACAAGTTTCATTGACTGTAACTCTGGAAGAAAAGCTTTCGTTATGGGCTTCTATTTTCAATGTTCGATTGCGGCGATCCAAAGTATTACATTGCATGAAGTAAACATAATCGACCCCGGCAAGCTGAAGCAAAAGAGAAAAGTAAGAAAAAATAATGCTGTAAGTACAGGTGTAATAAGTCAATTGCATTGGAGAATTATCTATATATATAAAAGCGAAAATGTATGTATGTATGTATGTATGTATGTACGCTTTTCCTCGATGTCCACAAAAGGCTTCTTTCAGAGAAGCGCTTGCTCAGTTCACAACTTCTTAAAACTTTATATCATCTATAAATTGTAATATCTCAGAGTTACCCACGGAGCTTGCTTGTCTATTTAATTTTATTGACTTTCAAACGTTAATTATTCCACATTTCCTGCATCGGCACGCGTTACATTCGGTTTTCAGTATAAAACAAAGCGAAACTCAACTCTAATCACAGGCCGAAAGCCAGTTGTCTCAAGAGAGCTAAGTAACGTTTGTTCAATGTCGACTTCATCATATCAGACTGTAGCTTTCATTTTGCTCCTCCTAATAAACAGGGAGCGGGTTTTTAAAAACAAACAAACCAATTTATTGACCTCATTCAAAACTGTCCCGCACAAAATGCTAACTGCTGAATACCTATCGTCGTCACATTAATCAAAAACGCGCACCTGTTTTTTTTTTTTTAACACTTTACTATTTTCCAACTGCGTGTCGTGAAGGCTTCGGTTTTTTTTTTTTGGTTTTTTTCACATTTTCGGGTTTTTTTCACATACCCCGAAAAACACCCGGGCAACACCAGGTACCCATCGCTAGTTGTATAATAAAATGGGAATGATTCTTCCCATTTAGAAAAAGAAAAAACATAATACAAACACAGATGCCACATAAATTTCTGCCAATACCTGTTGTAGGTTTTATAAATATTATCAGTTGCTTTTATTCATCATCATAAATTCTTATAATTCTGGGGAGAGTCGCTCTCCACAACAAATCATATTTACAGAGGGTAGTAGGATTCTCACTGACTTATTACTTTCTCCTTTGAATCTCCCATAATTCACTGGGGCAAATATTTCAGAGTCTTCATTTACCGCATTTCACAATTATTTCATGTGATTTTCACTTCCAATGACAATTTCATTGGCTACTCAGACATAAACCTTTTCTACAGCAAACAGGACATAATACTTTCCATGAAATTCAACATGGCATCCACATTCTATTCTTTCAAAATAACAAGGCCATTATTTACCACAACCGAGTGAAGAAAACTTGTTAAATTGGTTTACATTGCTTCTTCATCTTCTTAGTGTTGTTGTTATTATTTCATTCATAAACATTTTTTATTCATTGTTTTCCTTTTTTTTGATGGGGCACTTTTTCATTGGGGATGGGGGGTCTTCTTATTACTACTGTTGCTGTAATTAATATAACTACTAATATCATGTTTATTATAATCGTTATATTTTTTCTTCCTTACAAGCAAGTTTCGATTCAAGGTCTTTCTACAGCAACAACTTCATTCGTAAACATTTTTTTCCATTTTTGGTTGTTATGCCCATTTTCTTTAGACATTATTTTATATTTTTTGTTATTAGCAGTTTTTAACTTATCGATCACTTCATAAAACAACAAAAATACCTCAGTCTACAAGGAAGAGCGCTAGAGAGAAGAGAGTGACGGCCAGATCGCTAGAGAGAGGAGAGTGACGGGCGGAGAACGAGAGAGAGGAGAGTGACGGGCGGAGAACGAGAGAGAGGAGAGTGACGGGCGGAGAACGAGAGAGAGGAGAGTGACGGGCGGAGAACGAGAGAGAGGAGAGTGACGGGCGGAGAACGAGAGAGAAGAGAGTGACGGGCGGAGAACGAGAGAGAAGAGAGTGACGGGCGGAGAACGAGAGAGAAGAGAGTGACGGGCGGAGAACGAGAGAGAAGAGAGTGACGGGCGGAGAACGAGAGAGAAGAGAGTGACGGGCGGAGAACGAGAGAGAAGAGAGTGACGGGCGGAGAACGAGAGAGAAGGGAGTGACGGGCGGAGAACGAGAGAGAAGGGAGTGACGGGCGGAGAACGAGAGAGAAGAGAGTGACGGGCGGAGAACGAGAGAGAAGAGAGTGACGGGCGGAGAACGAGAGAGAAGGGAGTGACGGGCGGAGAACGAGAGAGAAGAGAGTGACGGGCGGAGAACGAGAGAGAAGGGAGTGACGGGCGGAGAACGAGAGAGAAGAGAGTGACGGGCGGAGAACGAGAGAGAAGAGAGTGACGGGCGGAGAACGAGAGAGAAGAGAGTGACGGGCGGAGAACGAGAGAGAAGAGAGTGACGGGCGGAGAACGAGAGAGAAGAGAGTGACGGGCGGAGAACGAGAGAGAAGAGAGTGACGGGCGGAGAACGAGAGAGAAGGGGTGACGAGCGGAAGGCAAGAGAGAAGGGGTGACGGGTGGAGAGTGAGAGAGAAAGGGATGATGGGTGGAGAGCGAAAAAGAAAGAATAGGTGGAGACCAAGAGAGAAGGGTTGGTCAAAGAAGAGGTGACAAGGAGGTGAAGGAAGTATATAGAGGATGACAAAAAAAGGGGGTGGGTCAAGGGTGGAGAGAGAGAGATGAAGTAACCAAGAAGATAGAAGCAAGGGTTTATGAGAAAATGACAGAAGGTGTGGGAGGTGACAAAAGAGACAGTGGAGGCGATAATACAAGGGACAGTGGAAGGGATGACAAAAAGGAGGGGGAAATTTTTCACAGTGGATTCAGCTAGACAGGTGTTTTTCGTGAAAGATTGGTGAGGGGGGACCAGAGATTGGAGTTCAGACGAGCAAAAACTGTTATGGCTTTATGAAGTTGATTTGCTCCAAAGTACCCCAAAACCAGAACATAATTCGTTTCGAGTCCTTATTTTTCATCATCTTCAAGGACACATACCAAACAAACATTATTCCCCTTCCCCACCATTACCTTATTTGTTCCGCCTTTTTTTTTATTGTGCCTACTTTATTCATATCCTCATATAATAGACCACATTATTTTTATACAATCTCTTGTGCAACTGTTGTTTCTTCTTCAGCATATTTATTGATATCTTTAGAGTTTGGGAATATATAACCACTTTTATTCCCCCACCCCACTTCCTTTCTCATGCGAATCCAGAAAATTATTTGTTTTGGCAACAAAGCTTTTTCTTTTTTAACATATCATAGGCATTCCATAACAACGTATATCAATAATAAATGATGCACTCGTAGCTCTATCCAATTAAATCAGAGTGGTATGAGGCAAGAGGGACAGTTGAAGTCAGTGTCCCCAATGATGCTGGTATAAACAGAGCTAAGAAGGGGAATATAACGAAATACTAAGGTCCTATGTATGACAAAAAAAAAAAAAAAAATGGAATCTTAAGATCTTCATCATTCTGGTAATGATATGTAATCTATCCTGAGTTATGCACCAGAAATAGGTCAATCAGGTTTGTGTGAAAGAGAACGTGGAGAGAGAGAGAGAGAGAGAGCATGAATGAAAGAAAGGAAGACATCTTTTCTCTCGCATGCAAGTCAGTCTGGTTTCTGATTTTGGCCAGAACACACATGTGGAGATTAGTGCAAAGATGCGTCAGAAAAAAAAAAAAACACACACACACACACACAAAAAAAGCTTGAGTCAACAATGTGAGGTGTCCCTCGGTTTATTTGTAGACAAAATAAGGAGGTCCTTGCCAGAAAATCAGTGTCATGTTTTCATCTTTACGGCTCATCGACCAGTGACGGGAAGAATCGCTACCCAAAGAAGACCAAGATAACAAAAAAAAAAGTATGAGCTTTATCGAGTATATATATGCACACACAGTAGATGTATCATGATTACATACATAGATACAGACAAAGAGACACAAGTAATGAGACATACATGCAAAAGACAAAATTCTCCCCCCTCCTAGATGTCTGTTTTTGTGCTGTGATGACCATTTTAGTGACCTCATGCCACAAAGGACCCTTGGTACATGCAAAAGAAAATGAAACAAAACACACACATACACAGTTAAGAACTATACACAACTTAAGGGTCCTTAAAAGGAGATCGGCCACATGTATACACACCCGACTGTATAAATGCATATAAACTGTATATAAAACTTGTTCATATAATTGAATGGGGAAGATGCATGCGAGCGAGTTTGAAAAAATAATCACAATATCCACTAGACGATTTAAAAAGGCCATTAGAACACACCTATACACACACGTTAAAAAAAGATGCGCATAGCTACAGTTACATAGACACACATTATCATATATATATATATATATACACACACACATATATATACATACACATACACACATATACATACAGACACACATATACACATATACATACACACATACATATATATATATATGTATATATATAAAGGCAATAAGACAAAACATCACAGTAATCATAAGAGCTAGCGAGTTCATGGAGAAGAATTTCAAAAATGACTGGGTAAATATACTCTAACCAAGTGCAAAAGAGATTGAAACAATTGTGCTTAAAGGGGAGCTTAAAATCCTAAAACAATCTCTAGGTTGGAGTCTCTTAAATGTGCGGTATCCAGAGCCTCATACCCAGCAAAAACAGAAAGAGCATTGAAAATATATATATATGTGTGTGTGTGTGTGTGTTATCATTTGTAAACAATTCAAATATATCGCAAGTCTATAGTACATTCATATTATCTTATTTGATATATAGTACATCTTACATGTGTTTCATTGAATAGTATACCAAACAACTCATTAGAGATGCATATAAATCATAAATCCATAAAAGAAATTTTTTTATAGAAAAGGACAAGAAGCGGAACAAGAAACAGAATATATGTATATTCCCTTCACCTTCAGGTGTAAAAGTCACATACAGGTGTGTGAATATATGCAAAGGATCAACCCGTGTGTACAAGTTTTGCAAAAAAAAAAAAAAAAAAAAAAAAAAAAAAAAAAAAAAAAAAAAAAATCACCAAAATAACTTTTTTCTGTTCAGAAGAGATTTGTTCACTTATTTATGTGGGGAAATCAAGACGAAAAACAAAAGAATAATCCGTAAAACATTAAAACGTGAATGAAATTAGATTTGAAGTTTGATTTAACATATAGGTCAAGGCAAAATAAGCAAACAGGATTCTTAGGCAAACTTAAACATATGTTTATTCTCATACATATTTAGATTAGATTAAAGTCTCAAACACGCACACACACACATACATATATATATATATATAATTGATTGATTCCTGTTTGAAAGCATTGGTAAATAGGAAATCAAATATAATACACATATAGAAATACGTTTTAAAGCCAAACCATGCGAAAAAAAGAATAAACAATTTAAAATTAATGTTATTCAATATATTTCGTCAAAGAAACTTGCTTTTGACAAGAATTTTTTTTTTTTTCTTCTTACGCCTCATAATGGTAATATCAGGCAGGACACTTGCGTTTAGTTGTTATTCATCGTATTTTTTTTTTTTTATAGTTCAGGAAATGCACACGGTGCATGCTAAAGGAATAATTAGTTGGTTCCAGTTTTAAAGCATTGGTAAATAGAAAATAAAATATAGCACGTGATGGAGTTGTACAACTCTCACCCCCGTGGTAATTTGTATACTGATAAGTTTTTAAAATTTTTTCACTGGATTATTATTGATTGTACACTAATTAACCAGATTATGAAAAAAAATTGAAAAAAAAAAAAAAAAAAGCATTATTTCGACATTTGAAAGGCGTGCTCACTTTTTAGTTACAACATTCTCGTACTTCGGTCACCCATTTTGTAACCAATAAAAACGCGGGAATATCAAAACATTAGACAGTAAAAATGACATGAACCTACAGCATTTGTAAGTCAGAAATATTTATTGTTTCTCATCAAAGAAAAAAAAAAAGAATGAAAATTTTTTTTTTTTTTTTACTTCTTTAATGTTTTGTTTTTATGAAAATAAAGTTTCGAGTTTTTTTTTTTAACTTAGTTTTTGGTTGATGAAAAGTGAGTTTGTGGGTGTTTTTTTACAATAATTTATCTGTTAAAAGTGAGGGTTTTCTTTTCAAAATTTTTTTTTTTTTTTTTTTTAAGTATTAAAAATTTCGCTAACATACTGGAATAATGTTTCATAATTTTCTATCCCGCTGTCAATTTTCAATGGCAATTATTAACTTCTGTGTTTGGACAATAATTCACTTCCGTGTTTAGAAAATAGAAAAAAAAAATGGGTAACTGATTTATCAGAAAGTTGTAACTAAAAAGTGAGCACCCCTTTCAAATGTTGAAATAATGATTTTCTTTTCAAATTTTTTCATAATCTGGTTAATTAGTGTCCAATCAATAATGATCCAGTGAAAAAAATTTTAAAAACCTATCGGTATATAAATTACGCACGGGTGTAATGGTTGTACAACTCCACCTAGCACGTATATAAAAGCCATTAATTTTAAATTGTTTATTCTTTTTTCACATTGTATGGCTTCAAAACGTATTTCTATATATGCGTTATATTTGATTTTCTATTTACCAACGCTTTCAAACAGGAACCAACTAATTATTCCTTTAGCATGTGCTGCGCGCATTTCCTGGACTATAAAAAAAAGAAAAAAAAAAGAACATTGAATAACAACTAAACAGACATGTCCCACCTGGAATTACCATCATGAGGTGTAAGAAGAAAAGAAATATCTTGACAAGGGCAAGTCTCTTCACCGAAATATACTGAATAACATTAATTTTAAATTGTTTATTCTTTTTTTTAGCATTGGATGGTTTCAAAACGTATTTCTATATACATGTTATAGTTAATTTTATATATATATATATATATATATATATATATATATATATATTACAATAGCATTGCAGCATTAAGAATTAATTATATAATGTTATAAATTGAATCTTTTTTTTCAATTCTTAATGCTGCAATATTTTAAGTTATAAATTTATTATATTTTTACTAGAATACCGTGTCCTTTTCTTTTCCAGTTTAACAACTAGTCCTTTACTTTTCTATGTTTAAGCTTAACCATATTACTTTTCATGCTCACATTTTCCTATTGTAATCCATGATTTTTCGAGGCTTCCAGTAAATTCGCTTGTTCTTTGTTTAATTTCAGTCTTATTTTTTTGCCCCTATAAATATAACATACACATATGTAATAAGAATGTACGGCACTCGTCTGCTTTCAATAAAATCACCCAAATTATCTCCCTTTCATTCTTTCATTCTCCCTGTTTCATTTGTTACTTCTCTTTTTGCGAGAGTGGTGAATTGGTAGAAACAGTAGTCGCTGAAGCGAAGTGCTTGCTATGGAAACCAGTCATAAAAAACGTTGCTCACCTCTTTACATTTTTTTTTTTCAATTTTGAACGCCAGTAAATTCACAACTTTCGTTTTACTGAACAAAAATTTAAATTTTTTTTTCACAATATAGCCGAGAAAGTGATCTATAATAATTGTAATAATTGTTTGAAATTTGGTCGAAAAATGAGTGAGCAGTGAAGCTTTAAAGCAGTTCTAAATTACTAACATTGCCACTTAACCATACAAACATAGTAGTGTTTGAATAAAATATATATATATATATATATATATATATATATACACACACACACACACAGGGTGACCCAAAAAAAACAGAGAATATTCAATTGTTTTTCTGAGCATTTTACAGTCAACGGAGAAAAAAAAGGCCAAAGACCCTAGTGTTTTGATGTGATGTTTTGAATATAATAAACTAGCAATGACCAAAGTTTCATTTCATTCGGACAAAACACTAAGAAACAGGGCCTAATTAGATTTGGGGCCCATTTTTTTTTTGGGGGGGGGTCACCCTGTATATCTCACTTTAATACAATCTAAATATATAGGCAGAGATTATCATTCATATTATTTGCATTATTTGGGTTACTGTTCTTCTTCACTTCGGTCGATGTAACCTGCGATCTTCTTCAGGTGTAACTTTTGTACTTGGGACTCTGCACAGAATTTCTAACAGGACCTTTTTATTTATTTATGCCATTGTAATATGTGGAGAGATTGAAAAGTCCAGTGTGGCTGACAACATGGGAGGAAAAATGGCAATTCTCTGCCTTTATGAGACAAAGTAAAAATCATAGTAATGGCGAAGAGTAAGATGAGATAAAGATGCAGTGATCCCCTCATATAGAATTTGACCCAATACAGCAACCAATAATTATAAATACTAAAACAAGCACTTTTAATAATTTACTATTTTTATATAAATCTGTTTCCCTTTTTAACTGTGCTTAATACACAAGCAAGCTACACATTGAGCTGCTTAGAGTAAGACACAAACGTTTCTGTGTAGCTTGCTTGCCATATCTCCCATGCTTCCGTTCAGTCTGAAAGACAAAGGATACCCCCTGTAGGGGCAGTAGTGCATGTAATTGTGAGGCAAGGGTTGCGCAATCTCCAACCACACCTCTCCTGAATCAGCATTGTTTGAGTCCAGTGGCAAGGAGAAGACCAGGACGACTGGAAGCAATGCAGAGATAAGCGGAGAGCACATACAGCACCTGAAAGTCCCAAATGGTCACCCATTTAGTACTGACCAGGCTCAACGTTGCTTAACTTCAGTGATCAAGCGGGAACTGGTGTGTCAACATGATTATGCCATATATATATATATATATATATATATATATATTGATTATAACGCTCCCTATCTTGGGTTGAGCATATTGGGAAGTGATATACAAATTGCCACTACTGTATTAAGCGATGTTCTTTGTGTAAACAAATTGAGCTTAGGCATTTGGACAATGTCAAAACATTGTTAATTCACTGCCCACAAAGTAGCAGCCGAATAGCGTAATGGTAATAAACTTTGACTGTCGATTGAGCAGTCGGGTTTTGATCCTGCCGGGTTTCAGGTAGTTGCCTGTCTAGTCGCACTGATGAGCTGTGATACAGCGAAACAATACTGCATGTGGATGACTATACACACAAGAATGATATGATGGATGTGTAATCTGATTTGTAAAACCAGGATTAGTTCTGATGACCTCAGAGGATTCCATCTGGACAGTATAGAAAGATGTGTGCAGAAAAGTAAACTTCAATGGTATAGCCACGTTGAAAGATAGGACGACAGTTCTTAGGTTGGGAGATGTAGAACAGATGAGGTGGCAGGTTTAATTCCAAGAAAAATATGGGCGGACTTGATAAAAATGGATCTTAGAGTAAGAGAGATAAATAAAGATTTGGCCAAAAATAGGTTACTTTGAAAGTAACGCCTGCCAGCATGTAAAACCGATGATGATGATGATGAATAAAGATTCTGCATACCTTTTTCAGGATGTAAGGTGCATCCACATCTAGTTTACACTTCCTGTGTATCGTATGCACAGCGCCTCCATCACTGACTTGGTCATAGAGAATTTCACTGCCAAGGAATACAGGGATCATTTTACAAGTGGGAAATCTCCTTTCGTAGGCCTGTGAAAGAAAATAAAACAAATAAATAAATATAAAGCATTCGTTCATTATTTTTAGCAGCAAGAATCAATTCTATAAAACTAGCAATATTGAATTGACTTAAAATATTTCGAATAATGGCATACATAGAAAGAATCTTTAAATCCGATTAAAATTAAGGAAGTTATGACTATTTTTGTGCCTTACACATTTGGATGTTTTCCCTCTTTAAGACCAGATGTGTTTCATCACATCTGGTGTACATTTTCAGTAAAAATCTTATATCTTTGTTAAAACACAAAATTAAGCAATGAAATTGTCTATATACGTGTATTTTTGTGCAAGGAATCAGAATATGCAACTGAAAATCCTCAGATATTAATAATTTTCTAAATCATCTCCAGTAAATACACTGCAATTTAAAAAAAAAAAAAACATGGTGTATTCATTAAAAGAAAAGTCAAAATTGAATTGCAATGCATTTTATGTACAAGAAACTGAAATATAAATGTAGGACCGTTTAAAAATGAATATATTGCAATATTTCTTCATTATTATTGTAGATTAACACCTTCCATCAAATCCTCAACCCCCCTCCCATCTGAACACCTCTCCAAAATATGTTTCTACTTTTCTAAGCAATTATGTGTGAACACCCTGAAAAACTTTCATGAAAGATAAACAAAAATTATTTTAGAATTTAATATAAAATAATTCACCATTTTAGGTTATTCTAGCATTTTAGTGCAGTTAACAATTTCTTTTTTTTTTTTTTTGTAATTTCTTTTTTAATATGCAGTCTTCAAGTTTCATCTCCAGACAATCATAATTTTTAAATTAACAAGAAAACTCTTTGGTATACTTGAGTGTGTGTACAGTTTCTAATACAGTAACTCGATCCCCATATTGGAACCATGCAACGAGAACACGCACACTCCGTTTACATAAAGGTTTTTCAATCTAAGGGCAATATAATTAATGGTCAATGTGCGCTAGAGTATCAAGTAAAGATTTACCTTTAAAAAGTTCATTTTTAGGGGTACTTGGGTCTGTATTGCATACTGTTTTCATTGGTCGCCATGTTTGTTTTTGCACGTCCACAACAATTACCTGATTTTGCATTCCACATCAATAACAATTACAACACCATACAAGCAACTATGATCATCCATATAATAATGTACTCATGCATACGTTTTTAGCTTTCACATACATTTAAGAATTTTTTAAAAATGTAATTAAAAAAAGAAAAATGATCGTTCAATACAGACACAAGTACCCCTAAAAAAGTAAATACGAATGATAATCTAAAGTAGAAAAAAATTCAGACTGTACCCATTTTAAGATGAATTGTTCCAAAATCAAATTACATCACCCTGCTAACTAAAATAGTACAATTTTAAATAAATACATCTTAGAAAGTGATATTCATTTTAAGAAGCCAACACTTATTTTTTTTTTTAATTTTTTACAGCAAGAAGAAAGAAAATATTTAGTTAAAAAAAAAAATAATAAATTACTACAATATTATATAAACTAATGGAACCTATGGAAATTCAACAGAGGACTCATTCATATGTAATATATTGGTGTTGGCATTCTGTAGATGTTCAATGTAAATGGAGACACTGATATTATTGTAGCCCTTTTGTTAAAACTGCAAAAGTATTTATCTAAGCTAGCACGAACGGCAAAAGCCCGGTCGTAAAGTACACTTAAATATATTTTAATTCTTGGTCGTAAAGTACACTTAAATATATTTTAATTCTTGCAGATTTCTTATATTTTTATTATTATAAAGTTAATGTTGTATCGATTTTTATAGGCTATAAAGTTGCAATTTCTAAAATAAAAAAAAAATATATGCATATGACTTGAGTGCATGAGCTTGAATCAAAACCGAAATAAAAACTTGTGAAAAAAAAAATATATATATATATATATAATGAAATAATAAATAAATAAAAATGTTATATACGTCCAAACAAATTAAAGGGCAACTTTCTAAGTAAATAAAAAAGAAAAATGAGCTTCGAGGCGGAGCCAATATTAACCGTATTTATCGTTTGAAAAAACAACAATAATATATATATATATATATACATTGAGTTCCTTCAGCTATAATTGAAACCGAAACCCAAACTTATGAAGAATTCTTGATAAAATTATTTATGACAAGATATGGAAATACATAACAATTAAACAACCCGGATGTAAGCAGGACACAGAAAATAACACACACGCTACCATATTAATATATAGATAAAGCATATTTACTTTTATTTATATTTATTTATTATTTAAAAGAATATTTAACTGACAATTATTTTTACATGAGACTAGAGACCGCTTGTGAATTTAATATGCCTTTGACACTTCCTCTTTTGGAGGAAGCCAATTCAACCCGCCTTGGGTAAATGCTGCTAGCATGCATGCATATACAGAGATAGAAACATTTTTTCTTAATATTACTGACGCTGGCATTTATTATTTCAAAAGGAATATTATTTTGACAGTAAATTATACAGATGGTATTTAGTTCTTTCCCACTGCAAGAACTTCAAACATCAGGGTCGGAAAGTGGAATTGAAAAGTCAGCACCCCAGATGAGGAGCACTCTGACCTGCAAAAAGTGCCCAGGCAGCCCTATCGGTATTCCCTAATAACCTAACCTCTTCTCAAAAAGAGAAGGCAATCCCCGAGAGGGTGGACCTCCTAGAACTGCCCAGAACTAAACTCTTGCCACAAAATCAACAGGTACCAGATCATTACAGGAATGGTCTAATCTCTGTTGGTTTTGGGGGTCCAGGATAAAGACTCCTAGCCGAGGTTCACTCCTTGTCTGGAGCGATTTCATACAAGCAACCATGATCATTAAATATCAATAGGCCACCATTCTATTCCATCTATTTAACTTATATTTAGCCAAAATTCTTTGTAATCCACCTAATTCTTTCTTAATACTTCCAAGTCTTTTTGCTTAATTAGCTTTGTATCTTCAACATCATCCAATCAGACACAGGGATTTATTTTCAACTGTGCTTTTCAGCCCAATTTAAAGGCAGCTAATCCAAGGATTTATCTTCACCATATAATCTCAGACATAAAAGACACTAACTATTATAAAGTGGTCAGCAATTATCGACTTGGACTATTTCAGCAGCAAATAAAACTAGTGTTATCGTTAGATACTTGTATAAGTTCCATTACTTTGTTAAATAGATTATAAGAGAAATAACGGTTGTAGTCAGTTAACGTACTTCCTAACTTCCGGTGTAGTGCTAATGGAAGTGGTGGCAAGGCAAATCAGTTCCTTCGCTTTTTTTCTCTATATCTCTTCTGTGTATGTACTCTTTATTACATTTTTCCTACCTTTCTTTTTTTATTTATTTAATAATCATTGAAAAGTTTTTTTTCAGGCTTATTTTAATTAAGAATTATTAAAAAAAAATTTTTTTTTTTTTAAATTATTGAAAGCATTTTTTGCCTATTTTTTTTTTTTAAGAATTATTGAAAACACTTTTTAAAATATTTAAAAACTATTTTGGAAATATTTTTTGTATTTTATGGTGTTTGAGAATTTGTTATTTGGATTTCAATAATTTTATTTTTATACTTTCATAAACATATTTATTATAGAAATTTTATACTTTGTACTTTCATAAATATATATTTGCTACATAAATTTAAATAAAAAAAAAAAAAATTTTACAATTCAAAAAGCAAACTTTTATTTTCATAATTTCATAAACATATTTCTTATTTGTTTTAAAAATGCAAACAAAGACTAATTGTGATATTTTTATCTGTATAATTTTGTTAGTTTTTATTGTATACTTTTCAAGAATGTTCTTTTTCTTCTCTTTTATTTCAATAAATCGCTTCACAAAAGAAATACTGAAGAATAATAAAAGTGAAGGAACTGATTTGCCTTGTCACCACTTCCGGTAATGCTAAGTCGACAGGGCATCAAAATACTAAACATAAGAAATTGAAGACATTTAAAAGTAGACAATTGAAACTGCCAATCTGCAGAAATACTTCATATATTTGTAAATAAAATATAGGGTTCATTTTTTTCACATTTAATATGACTAGCACGGGGGGGGGGGGACCAAACTCTTAGGAATGTTGGGCTGCCATCTTGTCTACCAATAGTGAGATAGTAGTTAAGAAAACTCTCACAACTGGAAATGGACGATGTGAGTTGCTCTTTCTGGATTTTACAGGTTACATTGCTATGAATTTTTCTTTGAGAACACTGTGGACTTATCAGAAAAAAAAAACAGAAAATATCCAATATTAACATACAACTATTGATTGTTTCCCCATAGACGAAACAGATCTGTAAAATGTACCAAAGTTTTTTTCTTTAAAAAAAAAAAGAAAAAGGAAATGATTGGCAAGATGAATTAAAATTTTGGATCTTGAAAATTGTTATTTATTTATGCTGTGTTCTAATATCTTAACATTCCCAAATTAAAAAGAATTGGCAGACATAAAGAATAGCAAATTTATGCAAAAGTGTACATTTTCACAACCATATATATGCATGTATTATTTGGATACATCAGACTACTGTTCTCATCTTGAGTCTGATTTTCACAGCGTTTCAGTCGATGAAACCCCCGACCTTCTTCAGGTGTATCTTGTCGAACTTGGGAATGTTGCGAACATCACACACAAAATGAGAACAGCAGTCCAATAAATCCAAATAATATGAATAACCAATCCTCATCTTAAAAATTCAGAAACATCATACATACATATATATACATACACATAAATATATATATATATATATATATATACATACATACATACATACATATATATATATTAGTCCTCATGCGAAAGAGCAGGACACAAAATGTTTTAAATAATAATAGAATAACAATAACAAACACTTTCGCTGGCGAGGACTACTACTGACCGTAACCAGTTATACAGTTCTTTTGAAATTTTCATCTCTATTTTTATTGTTATGTACTGAATATTTGTTAATGAAACCTATATGAAATATGTTCCTTATTAAATTTTAAAGATTTTCTATTCTGAAAGAAGTTTTAAAAAAGTTATTTTAGAGTTTCTGTTAAAAAAATTCAGATTTTCTCATTATTCAAACCTGTATTACAAAGAGGGGGTTGCAAAAATGAGTTGTGATGTGAGGAGAAATACAAACTGAAATAGAGAGAGGGAGAGTTTGAAAATATAATCTTAAAAAGATAAGATACAGGTTAGAAAAGCATTTCATCCAAGGCATGAAAATTGTTAAACAAAATGTTTTTACTATAGGCTTTAAAAATAAAGGTACAAGATTCAATTTGAAATTTATCTATCTTCAAAATGCACTTTTATAAATTTTACAAAGTAAGGTATAAAAATTTAATTTAAATTGAATCAAAAAATTACCTTGGATTTATTTTATTTAATGTAAATTTTGTTGCAATTTAAAAACATTATCTTTAATCTAGCAATTAATGATATAGATATAAAATTTTCAATGATTTTTTTTAAGTTCAACAGAATGTACATTACATAAAAATCCAAGGTATTTTTTTAATTAATTTAAATTAAATTTTTATACCTTACTTTGTAAAATTTATAAAAGTGCACTTTGAAGATAAATAAATTTCAAATTGAAATGTATGTATATGTATGTATGTATGTATATATATGCATGTATATATATATATATATATATATATATATATATATATATATATATATATATTTCCAACAAAACAAGTCAAGCATGTAAGCTCCCCCTCCACAAATACAAATTTACTTTCACCATGACTAATGTTTGTGCAAAATTAAAAAAAATTCAAGGAGTGATTATTGAGAAAGGTGCAAACAAATGAACAGATGACCGGTTCGGAGGCAATTTTACCCCTATAATGGCCTATAAGAGGGCAACCAGAGTTATCCTGTTGAACACCCTAAGTTTGGGAAAATGAGTTTAAAATAAAAAAAACTATACAAAATACTGTTAAAAACCAACCGAATATATCTCAGCCTATGCCACAGTAACATATATTGAGCGAGTTTCTAACAGTATTTTGTATATTTTTTTTTTTTAAACTCATTTTCACAAACTTACTGTGTTCAATAGAGAATCTGGCACTATTTTTAATTTTCCAATATATCGGTAAACACTATGTTTTTCAAGCTGAATAAACATGTTACATTAAATAAAAACACTACAAAATTATCCACTTAGGTAGAAAAGTAACTTATCTTGCCTTTGATAACATTTATTTGATATATATATTTGTTTTTTTGACAACTTTTTCGAATCTATGTGTACAGTAATACAAACCCTAGTATAGTTTAATGTTTTGAAAGTTTTGTGATGAGGATTAATAATTTATATTATTCTGAATACTCTTTTCATCGTGAATGTTTTGGCTAATGTAACTCCTGACCTTTTCCAGGTGTATCTTGTCATGCTTATTATATGTTATGGTTAGAAATTTCTCTTTCCTTTCTACTCTCTTTCGTACTCTCTCTACTTTCCTCCTCCTTTTTCTCTTTTCCTTCCTCTCCCCTTTCTTATCCTTATTGTGTCAACCATCCAGGGGTAAAAGTCTTAATTCGTAATTCATCTGTACAGAGGATTGAACCTTCAACCTCTAGAAGCGTCACATAGAACTGAGTACTACTACTTAGCACGTATATCTATAGTTGCAAACATTTCTAGTATCAAATTTAAAACCTATTCTTTGTTTTAAATGTGTAGTCTTATTACTATGTATTCAATTTATTTTTCAAATGTGTTCTATTATTTATAATTAACTAGCGGGGATGCTCAGTGTTGCCCGAGTATTTGTAAGTGTGTGAAAAAAAAAAAGTGCTAGTAGGCAGGCAGGCTCGAACCCGTGACGCGAAGGCGGAAAAGAAAGTGAAAGAAAACCTAACCTCTTACCGCTACGCTATGATGCAACAGGAAGTGAAAAGCATTCAAATTTAGCAACGTCAATCAAAAAGTTGACTTGCAGAAATGGTTAGTTAAGTGAAGGAGTTCACGTAGGCGCAGAAATGAATGTCTGGCTTAAGTTAAGAATCATGCACTTAATTCTGCCTGTAGGCCAGTTTCTGCTGTATCTGTTTCCCCACGATGTTGGGGAAACCAGCTCCCCGCTAAAAGAGGGAGCTCTGGCAGCGTCCAAATGAATAGCAATTCTCTGATATGAAGGGTATCCCCCACATTGATCAAAGTTGATTCCCTTTCTAGGCATCCTGGCTGGATAGGTCGAGAAGCGGTTGCCTTCGCTTCGATTAGTTTCACTTTATTTATATGAAAAAGACAAACAAACACGCGAAAGGACAGGACGGTGGGAATTTTTTAAAAGTCAATCAAAATAAAGATAGAGACGACGTCCGTTAATAAAACGGAGATATTACAATCTATAAGTATAAGGAAAGTTCTCCAAAATAGTAACCTTGTTGAGAAGCCCAACGAAAAAAGCCTTTCATGAACATACACGAACGCAGGCGCCCATTTTGCCTTTTATATAATAGATGGTTTCCATATTGTGTTTAATCCTATATTCGGTCTAATTAGGACGTTATTTCCCAGCAAATTTTTTTTTTTGCATACGAGTCACCACTTATCAAGGTCTTGAGGCCACTCAAGGATAAGGGTTTAAGGAAGATGGCTCATCAAAAACTTGTTTACGTTAGATATGAAGACGGCCATACTGTAGTCAGCTGGAAAGCAGGCAAACGGAAGACAGCTCCACGGGCGTGCAAGTTCTAAGAAAGAAGCTTTGTTCATGGAATCTACGTTTAGGTTTAGGCACAGATAAAGAGTGGGGGAAATTATTGATAGTGTTTCAGCTAGACAAGTGTTTCTCACAAAAGTTTGGCGAGGGAGGACGATATATTGAAGTTCAGACGAGCACTTGCCATGTGCTGCTTCTTTGAGTCATATCACCTTCCACCATTCTTCTTGATCCATCGTTTTTATTTTGTCCCGTACGTGCAGATGGTTTCTCCTTTTACTTCCATAGTGTGTGTGTGTGTGTGTGTGTGTGTGTGTGTGTGTGTGTTAAATGACACTAACCCCATTCAGGTTTTACCAGTTTCCTCCGAAGGAGGAAGTTTCATGAGAGTATGAAATTCACAATCGGTCCCCAGCCATATGCATATCCTCGTTAGGGAAGATGACGATGTTAGGTTTTGCAACTCTTGCAGGGAGGTGTCGATGTCCTCCTACATACAGCAGCTGGAATTCCCAAATTAGTTGCCAATTTTAGTAATAACCAAGCTCAATGTTGCTTAACTTTGGTGATCTGACAGGAATCGGTGTGTCAACGTGATTATGCCGTATATTTATCTAATTACCTCCATATTCACTCAGTAGTGTTCGATACTAAGAATACCATTATGAATTACTTAGGATATCTACCCAGTCATGGCTAATAGAATGAGAACAAGTGACTCCCCACTTCCCTGTGGATTAAATGAAGGTTTCTGTTATTCCCTGCTTCCTTTGTTCCAGCTCGTTTGACTTGTTGGTCTAGTGGTCTTTATCAATTCGTTGTTTTAATACATCAATGTAATGCAGTTTCCTATTCCAGTAGCTTCTTTCCAAGGACTGCAAGGTTGTGGAACTCTCTTCCTGCTCACTGTTTCCTTCTACCTACAGCCTTGGTTTTTTTTTTTTTTTTTCAAAACTAAAGTCAATAGGCATCTCCTGTCTTTGCAATAATCAGCTTTCATTCTTGTTAGCTCTTATTATCAAATGGATTTATGCCTTGTCTCAAGCGATTTCCATAAAAAAAAAAAAAATTCTGTACAGATTCCTAAGACATCTGATAAAGGTTGGGTATTACATCAGCCGAAACATTGCGCGAATAACATCCAAGGTGAGAACAATAACCCAAATAATAAATAAAAAAAAAAATTAATGTTTTTTTTGCGACTGACTATCCTCCCTTCCTCCTCCAACTCAAAATTATTCCTTTGGCGGATTTCTTCTTTCCTCTTGTTTTTTTTTTTTTTTTTCTCTTTCACCCTACCACGGTTGTCATTCTTTGTAAATTTCAAAATAAGAAAAGATTTGTTTCTCCTCGTTTCCAATGAAGTCTTTTGCTAATAAAAAGGATAAGCAGCTTGCAAACAAACTCGGATCGATCAATCTTTCTTTATTGATCTCTCACGCACTTTAAAAAACTTAAGCCAGTATTGGAAAGCTTTGTGTATTCATAACAAAAAAAAACTGAAGATAAAAATAACTTTTGTATACAAAGAAAATATTTCCAAAGTTCGCAAAAGAAGAGCAACTTTTTTTTCTTTTTAAAGAGGATATTTAAAATATATTTTATTAAAAATAAAAAAAAATTATGCACATAATTCATAGTGTAATGATAATAGCTAGGCTCAAACACACACAAACATACATATATATATATATTTTTATTTATTTATTATTTTTTTAAACTAATTTACGTACACGTGCGTTTCGAGGTCATTACCTCTCGTCAGCGTAGTTCAACTGTTTCTAGGGATCGAACCTCAGGCCATGTTTACCACAGTCCGGTGCCTTAACCGTTAGGCCACAAACCCTAGATGAATTTCACTGTTTACTGACGAGAGGTAACGACCTCGAAACACGCGTGTACGTAGATTACGGTTTTAAAAAAATCGAGGCGGAGCCAATATTAACCGTATGTATCGCTTGACAAAACAACAATAACAAATCTAAATTTATAAGCGATAAAAATAAACAGTAAAATTCATCTCGGGTTTGTGGCCTAACGGTTAAGGCACCGGACTGTGGTAAACATGGTCTGAGGTTCGATCCCTAGGAACAGTTGAACTACGCTGACGAGAGGTAACGACCTCGAAACACGCGTGTACGTAGATTACTGTTTTAAAAATAATAAAATAAATAAATGTTATATACGTCCAAACAAATTAAAAGGGCGACTTTCTAAGTAAATAAAAAAAAATGAGCTTCAAGGCGGAGCCAATATTAACCGTATGTATCGCTTGAAAAAACCACAATAACAAATATATATATAGATATATATATATATATATATATAGATTGTCTGCTTTAGTTAAGGACCCCCACCGCAGTGTTATGGGGAGGAAGCTTCACATGCCTCCCCGCAGTGGCTTAGACTACAATGTATTGTGGACTACATTGTACTGTAGAGAACCTACTGTTGATTTTATAAAATTATCTGTAAATAATGGCTTCACTTGAAGTTTAAAATGCAAAATCAAGTATCATGGTTCAATTGTTCTCTAAAATGAAACATTAATTTTGAGCACACCCATGTCTTATAAAAGAATCTACAGTTGATTTTATAGGCTGGGCCTTTCTGCTTGTGCGGTGATAAAACTTTTCAAATGCACTTGTAACGTTAGGTTGTATAAACATGTTAACTTTAGCACAATCAGACTTCCTTCTTTAAGTAAATTTTTTTCATTATCGATACTTTTTGAATGCGTCCTGATGCAAAACCTATGTAAGAACACTCCCACCCACATCAAGTACCTTTGTGTGAAATTAAAAAAAATTTTTTTTGATAAATGAGCCAAGCCATTTCAGAGTCCATAGGGAACGAACTTACACACACAAGGTTCCTTTTATATAATATAGTTGCTGTGCTACCGCACATCTACGATACTGGAAAACAAATGTTAAATTGTCCAAAAAGAAATCAAATAAATTAGAAATCTGAGCAAGCAAAATTACGCTCTGACGATATAATAGGAGTAGTGAGAGCAGGGCAACAAGAAGGAGCAGTCGGAACAGTGCAACAAAGTGAGAAAGAAGATGAAAAACGAATGACATTAATCAAGTAGAAATAATAGTAGTCATAGCATAAGAGAAAGAGATTTAGAGGATGATAAATAAATAAATGATGTAAATAAAGAAATGACAGAAAAGATTAGCAGCAGTACAGTATGTTTGACAATGAAGAGCAAATGGGATATCAAACTATTTCACACAATCGTTTAAGTGAACTGTATGTATATACCAATGTTAAATGTACCAACATTGGATCACCGTTTTGTTTGTAGTTTCTTAAATTTTTTATAATGGAAAGCCTAAGATTTTATACAAATCGTTTTTGAAATGATTAGCGCAAACAGGACGATTAAGTAAAAATACAGAAACTTTTAAATTCTAAATTTTTCGTAATATTTGGACTCATCGGATTACTGTTGTCATCTTGAGTATGATTTTCACGTTTCAAGCGATATAACCTCCGACCTTCTTCAGGTGTATCTTGTTGAACTTGGAAATGTTTCTGCTGAACTCGGGAATTTCGACGGAATTTCGACCGGAACCCTTTATTTACTTCAGCAGTTGTTAGAGTACTTTGAAAAAATCAATTGTAAAAAATGATATTCTCCTAGAGGTTCAATCCTCAGTACGGGTGACAGAAAAATACAATTGCGAATTACTTAAGACCTCTATCCAGTCATGGCTGACGAAACAAGAGCATGCTACCCACGTGATATAAAAATTTCCCATTCAAAATTCTGTCCAAATTCCTGAGTTCAACAATTTCCGTTGACAATCAGAATTACGTTTATACATATAAAAAAAAAAAAAAATACATGCACGTAAAACTAAACAAAGTTTCTTCCCGAACACTACCTATCTGTGGAACACAGTACCATGGAACTGCCTTCCAGTTGGCTACAACATGGTCTTCTTAAAGTCCAATATTGATAAATTTTTGTTGAGCTGTCTTCTTAATCCAAACTTTGCCCAGTTTCAACCATCATTACCAATCCTAACTGTTGTCTCATCGTCTATCTAACAAATTCATTGACCTTTATCCTTGATAAACAGTGACCAAAGTGAGTACAAAAAATAAAAGAAAATTAGAATCAATAATATGACAAATATTCTCAAGATGTATTTTCAGGAGCTTTTTTTTGCATCACAATTCTAGAGCAAGGATAGATGGACAGAAATCACCGATCTTCAAACTGACGACATCTCTTATCAAAACATGTCCATTGTCCAATTTCAATGAATAAAAATGCTTGATGGGTGTCAACTCTTGGAAGGGGAAATGCCTGGGTTCATTTAAAAATATATTAGGAATACGGTTTGTGTTTTATTTATTTATTTATTTATTTATTTATTTATTTTGCTGAGAAAGGAACATCCGACAGGATGCTAGACATTCACCCGTTATTTCAGAGAAAAGAAAAAGATGACTGTCTGGCAACCATTCCCAGCAAAGAAAGAAAATCACAACTGTATTCCTCCGTGTTTAAAAGAACCCAAGCAAAGCATTAAATTTAAAACTAGAAATTTCCCATACCATAGCTAAACACTAGCAAGCATCTTCATTTATTTCCAAACGCCAAATATGTACCTAATTTTTTAGCTCCTGAAATAGCAGGTTAATATCTCAATCCCCAAGCAAAAATAAATGACAGAGTCACTATTTTCTATATTCCCCCTTACAGCTTTAAATGGTTTCTCAGAAAATGCAAAGACACGCTTTTTATTTGCTAACCTTTACGTAATAAAACAGATTTATATTATTTATCCTCCCTATATATATATATATATATATATATATATATATAAATAAATAAAATTAACTCATTTTCCCCCCTCCGATTTTGACCTTAATAGGATTAAAAATCAAGACATTTCATGCAAATGTAATATGCACAAACTGCAGCACAATATCTGAGGTGTGTTATAGGCCTATTACCTCTCCACTTCCTCGATAATATTACATTCTTATATTTTTTCTGCTGAGAGTTCATTACCACAACCGGTTAAAATCAATGGAGGTAGTAAAATCTTTTCTCTCTAATAAATTCCTCCTTCCCCACCACCACTTTACACTGTTTCGGGATCGTTCACAAGGGACAGTTATGAAAGAACACTGGTTTGGGTTTTCTTTACTTCATAGTTGCTTAAAAAAGCTGGAATGGACTTAACCGAATCGAAAGATCATTTATGCTATTTTTTTTTTTTTTTTTGCTTTTCGCTGTGATTTTTTGTTTTAGTTTTTCATCTTTTTTTCCCTGATTTTTCCTTTTTGTTTTTCCAATTTATTTTTTAAAGAATTTTTACGTTCGTTCGCCGTTTTTTTTTTTTTTTTGTTTCGCCGAATTTGTAGAAGTTAATCATCTTTTTTTTATTTTTATTTAAACAGGGTTATTACTACGCTTATTCTTTACTTTAACCCCACCCCCCTCCTTACACACACACCTCCAAACAACCGGGCAACGCCGGGTACCCCCCACTAGTATAGAAATAAATATATATTAGTCTTTATTATAGAGTGTAGGTTTCTAAGGCCATATATCTTTATCATTGCTAATTTAGTATTTTTAGACTTGACTAATGGTCAGAATTTTTTTTTTAAGGTTATTTCTACTGTCCGTTACTGTAAAAGTTTGATTTCCATAAACTTATACGTGTAGAGGAGTCTCGTCGTCTTATCAAAATTTAAGTCTATCCTATTCTGACATTTTCATGTAGATAAAAGGAGAGATTTATTTTCATATTAAAAAAGTATGGATGAAAAAAAAAAAAAATTAAGAAAGGTACATCTCATTTCATAAAACATGAGTTAGAAAATTTAGCAAGCATCATAACCACCAGAAATGAGGAGTTTCAATCCTAAGTAGGACTGCGAAGACTGTAGCCAAATGCTTGACTGAGTATAGAATTTTTATTTTTTTGTTTTATGGAAATTGTTCCAGTCAAAGCATGAAGTCACTTGATGTAAGAAGCTTAAAAATAAAAAAAAAATACTTTATGGTCTAAATTGAGACAACAATAAGTGTGAGATGGATAGATTCTTTTCCTTTTGTCAGAAACATTGCTCATGCAATGTGAAGACTATCGGGCAGTATATATATATATATTTAAGGCCCCCTCTTTAGGTAGAGCACTGTCGTAAGTAATCTCACTACTTAATTGGCTGAAAAATGCAATGCTCACTCTTTGTTTATAAACAAAGCGGTTAGACCACGGTAAAAGTGGTGGACGGATGTTTGTTTAAATAGACATTTGGCGAGATTATTTACGGGTGCCGCTCCCGTGGGTCGATCGGTAGAACTGTTGACTGTCAATACGATGGTTCTAGGCTCAATCCTCGGCTTGGGAGAGGTGCTAGTCTAGCGGCACTGATGAGTTGTGATACAACGAAACAGGACTGTATGTCGATGACTACAAATATATATGTGTGTGTGTGTGGAAATTGCTCCAGACAAAACATGACACTACTTGATATAAAGAGCTAAAAAATACCACTTCAAGATCAAAAAATAGCAAACTGTAAGTGTTACATTGATAGATTCAGACCCCACCCCTCAAAAAAAAAAAAAACCAGCAATTCTTCCCCCTTTGTCAGAAACATCGCTCATGGTATATGAGATCTAAAGGACAAAATAAGTGAAAGGTATGAACCTGTCTAAAGTAAACCCATAGTCCACTTTCTACTCTACTTAACTGGTAATAATTTATATCTACTGTATTTTATTCACATCCATTCGTATGCATATGTGGCGAGCTTCACCACATGCTTGTAAACAAAAGTTCGCCCAGAGATCGATTGTTTTATTGTGTCAGCACATGTGTGTATTAGCAGATTATGCTTAAGTACTTGTAGGATTAGTGGACTTTCCTGTTGTCAAGAATGATCTTCCGGTGGCGAAAGATCAGATTTTATTTATAGAATTTTTTTTTTTTATTTTCCAAACAAGGACGGATATGTTTTTGAAGACTTAATTTCATATTCTTTGTCTTGTAATAAGCAAAATAAAACTAGATGGAGTTTATTTCTCTTTGATTACTGTTCTGAACTAATAAACAATCAAACATAAAATGTTTATAGATTTTTCGTTTACAGTTTAGATTTGGAGGTACTTTTCTTTTTTTTTTTTTTTTTTGCTACCATGTTTGGACAGTAAACAAATGGCGCAAAATCAACTTCATTCGGTTTTGTAAGTTTTCACATGAAACTTGTGAAATAATGTTTTACAAAGATGTGACCAGGATTCTCTATTCAACATACATACCACATAACCCACCCAGATTCAGACTTATGGCAACAGTCAACAACACCGGAATACCTTTCTATCTTCATGAGAGGCAGACACCTTGAGTCAATAACATGAACAAAACGAAGAGAAAGAGAAAAAATTAAAAAATAAGTGAAGCATGCATGGTCCCTCTTGAGTGCACAGTGAACAAAGCATAAAAAAATGACTAAGTTCAGCATTCCCCCCCCCTCCGCAAATTTAGCCCCTAAAGTCCCCAGGCAGGGGACATCAAATGCTGGTGAAAATGAACAAACGGTGCAGTTTTAGGTGTTAACATATGTAAATTTGAGTTCTGTACCATGCAAAAAAGCAATGACTAAATCCATTATTTGCCCCCCCCCCCATTTAGCCCCAAAAGTCCCCAACGCCTTCACATATTTAAACGAGTTCAGCACCATGCAAAACTGCTAAATAGGCATACACAGAAAATTTTGGACAAATATGGTAAAATAATCCCATAAATGGAGTGTTATTATTTGCCCTAAAAGAGCCCCTGGGGCATACCTAAGAATTATCGCAAAGTACAGACAAACAAAATTATATAGAAATCAGTTAGTTACAACTTTTCAGAAAGTTTTATAAAAATTCAAAACATCAATTTTTTTAATAAGCACAAAAGTGTCAATTTTAGCCATTTTAACCCGAAAGGCACCCCTAGGGGAGCAACCGGCGGTTTTCCCGGAAAATCCGTTCTGTTACTTTTTTTTACTCATATCACGTTTAATGTTTGTGCAAATTTCAAAAGATTCCAAGTCGTAGTTATGTAGAAAAGTACAGACAGATGAACAAAACAAGAGTGAATTTACAGATCCATCCTCCTTTTGTTGGGGGGGGGGGGGACCAAAAAGGTTAAATATTAAGCATTTCATTTAAAAATTTGTTGTAACCAAAAAAAAATATTTTTCTACAAATAAGTTGTTTTAACAAAGTCTCAGAAAAAAAGTAAAAACGTGATTTTAATTTTTTATTAAAAAAAAATGATAACATTATTCGCTTTTCTAAATTTTAAAATTATATGTATTTGTGTGTGTGTGTGTGTGTGTATATATATATATATATATATATATACACACACATGTATATATGTGTATACATATGCATGTGTGTATGAGTTGCTGACAATTTTAAGTCTGAAAATGCTGGGATGGTCGCATGTAAACATTTCTTCCATTCCATTGGCGGTAATCTCTCTTCTATTAAGTTGATGCAAGAATAATGTCGCTTTTTGACGTTCAACTTCAAAAGATTATAACTCCTTTCATGATACTCTTTAAATAAGAACCATTAGAATTGACACATTTTTGCCAACAATAAACAAGTTTATTTATCCCATTAGCATAGAAAGCTGGAGTTCTGGAAGCGATAAAGTCATTGAAGGCCGATTTGGCATCATCTCGGCTTTTGAAGCATTTTTCGTGCAGGAAGTTGTCAAGATGTTTGAAAAAGTGATAATTGGTGGGCAAGAGGTCCAGTGAATGAAACAGAGTCTCGTAGCCCAATTCGTTCAGCTTCTGCAGGGTCAGTTGAGCAACATGCAGGAGAATTGGTCCCTTCATATTGATCAATCTTGGGCACATATTTTGGAGTTTCTGGTGCCTTTCATCAATTTGTTAAGAGTACTTCACCACTGTAATCATTTTGCCCGAATTCAAGCCACAGACCACCAAACAGTCACCATAACCTTTTTTGGTGCAATTTTGGCTTTGGGAAGTGTTGTGAAGCTTCTCCAGCATCCAACCACTGTGCCGAACATTGTCATAGAGGACCAACTTCTCATCACCCATCACAATCCGCTCGAGAAATGGGTTGTTTTTGTTGCACCGAAAAACGTAGAAGATGCGTAGAATTTTTTTTATTATCGTTCAATTCATGCAGCACCCATTTATCCAACTTTTTGACTTCCCTATTTGCTTTAAATGGTGAACAACTGTCGAGTTGTGGACCTCAAGTTCAACAGCAACTTCTCGTGATATGACATGCATATGAACTGATTAAAAATAAACTTGGTTGAATGTACAAAATGTATAACGATTTTTTCGATTTTGACCCCGTTTTGAACTCTTAAAAACTATTTTAACCAGCTAAAGACCCATAAAAGAATGGTCCATAAAAAAATCCAATCATTTGAGGCCCCTAGCACCGCTCTGCGACTTTTAGTTTCAGAAGAGATAGAGTTTGAAAATATGGAGAGAAAGACACACAGACAGACATAGTGAGTTTTATAAATTAAATTACACTGACGGAAACCGAAGGTACGGTCAAAAGTTTTGTTCTTCTATAAAAAGAAGTTTGTTTTTTAAAGGCATTTTATATTCCTGTATGTCAACAAATAAGAACTAAATAGAGAGAAGATGTAAACATTTACATATTTTTTGTATGGATATTTTTTATTATAGAATAGTTTTATTTTTAAATAAGAAATAAGGTATGCAGGGCTCTACGGAAAATTTATCTTTAGTTGACCTTTGACAACTAAATATTTTTGTTTACTAGCCAAATAGAAAAGTTACTAGCCAAAGCCACATGATTTTTAGAATATGACATCTTCGTTCTGTGACGCATAAAGATTTTTTTTACAATATGACATCTTCGTTCTGTGACGCATAAAGATTTTTCTGTGTTTTTTTAATAAGCGTAATTCTAAATATATACCGAATTTTATGCTTGAAGGTATAAACATTCAAATTTCTTCAGATGTTTTTTAAACAGCTTTGTTAAAAAAAATGTATATTGTATTGTTAAACATTTCATTGCTTAAATAATTTGACTTTGCTCGTTTTATTAAAAAAAAAGTTGAAAAAATATTTTCACTCAGTAATGAGCTTTGCAAGAGTGTCGGTGAAAGAAATACAATCACCAAAAGATAAGTGTTGCATTATTTCTAGTCGCCACTTCAAAAAATCACTCACAAATGCGACTGTTTCACTCGCAATGTAGAGCCCTGGTATGTATGTTTTGATTGAATTATTGTTCTTATCTTGAGTGTTATTTGTGCAACCAGATGGCAACCAGCATGCCTGACGAAGGTCGGAGGCTACACTGACTGAAACCTTGCACAAATCACACTGAAGATGAGAAGAGTCCAATGAAAACAAGTAATACAAACTATCAGCTCAAAAATTCAGAAAAAGAAATAAGGCATTTGCACAGAATTCTGCCCAATACAAACAAAATGATGGAAAGAAAAAGTTGTACAACGAAAAAGTCAACATAAAATCATCGAGTAGTTGTATTTTTAAGTAAGAAACAAGGTACTTAAAAAAAAAAAAAATTCTTAGTAGCGCACTTGAAACGTCATTGATTTTAAAGTTTTACTTGAAAGTTATATATGTATTTATATCATTAATTGCTAAATAGATAAAAAAAAAATTTTTTTTTCAAGTCCAACAAAATGTGCATAACATAAAATAAAGTTTACAAAAAAAAAAAAAAAAAAAAAAAAAAAAAACATTTTATTTTAACCATTTCCATGCCTTGCAAGAAATGCTTAATCAAACTCCAACCTTTGTCAATTGTGGCATCTCTGTGTCTGTTTTAATGGAATGCGCTCTGAAAAGCTCAAAGCTCTTGTACACTCAACATAACTACTCCCAATTAACCCGACAAGCAGCTAAATCTCACCCCTTCATAGTAGAGATCCCTAGATGCTAGAGACGCTTCTACTCAGTTTCTTTCCTCAAACTGCAAGACTTTGAAATTCACTCCCGGATCCCTGCTTCCCTGACATGCATATAGGGAGTTGAATAGTGAGATATCTGTTCATGTTACAATTAACAGATATCTCACTATTCAACTCCCTACATATTCCTTTAATTTGGTCTTAAAATCTAGCTCCTACATGAAAGAGGCACTGTGCATTGTTTGGTGGTGAAATTATATATATGAATGTCTTTGAAGTCATCAGAAGCAACTCTCTCTCATCAATTTGCTTTTCATGTTTACCTACATTATCTTTCAGCAATTCCAATGCTTTGATAAATATTCTTATGAGGTTTTCTCCTCAAAACAAAGTTTTGCTTCTTAAAATTCTAAATATGTGATGAAGTTTTGTTTTTGTCCGTAAAGCTCAGCCGAGTCGTGAATACATGCGATTTGCTGTAAATGTATAACAAAGCTCTTGTATGTTTTAGTTTTGAAATTTGAAGATTATATTTTTCTTATTGCACTTAAGCGTTGTTAATGCATTGTGAAATAGTAATTCACAGTTTTCAATATGGGTACCATTAATTGCAATGTATAATGTGTTGATTTGCCGAAATATACAAAACACACACAAGCGACACCGAACTTTATTTCAAACATGTAAAAGCAATTAAGATTTTATTTTTTAACATTTTTTTTTTTTTTTTACATAGCAGTCACAACTTATCAAGGCCCGGAGGACACTCGAGGGTAAGGGTCATTGAGCGTACAGTAGTCAATGTGATAATATTGTAGTAATCGTTAGTAGTGAAAATTTAATAAATTGGATTACATCAAGAATTTGTTTACGTTGGACTTGAAGACTACCAAATTGTAGTCAGCTGGAAAGCAGGCAAACAGAAGAGAGTTCCACAGGCATACAGTTCTAAGAAAGAAACTTTGTCCATGGAATCTATGTTTAGGTTTAAGCACAGATAAAGAGTGGGGAAAATTATTGACAGTGGTTTCAGCTAGACAAGAGTTTTTCGTGAAAGTTTGGCGAGGAGGAAACCATAGATTGAAGCTCAAACAAGCACTTGCCATGAAAATAATGATAAAACACAGACAGGCTCGCAATGTCTCTTCTGTGGGAAAGAGGTTGCAAGGAAGAGAAAAGGGTATCCCCTACTAGGCTACAAAGTCTATTTTGAACTCTGTCAAGGCATGATAGGATCTTTCTAGCAGCTCCTGCCCAAATGTGGCAACAGTACTCCATTCTTGGACGTAGCTGGCTTTTATATAGATAGAGAATTGCATCAGCAGGGAGATATCTAATGGAGCAGTAGAAGGATCCCACCATTTTTCCAGTGACCTTGGCAACAGATTTGATGTACATGTTCCATTTCACATCAGAAGTAAAGGTCAAGCCCAGAAGCTTGTCAAAACATATAGCTTCCCCAAGACGAGAGCCATTGATGATATAAAACTATATTGCATTTGATTTTTGTTACCGACAAGCTAAATATATAACACTGAGTTGATCAATAATCATAAAAATAGCTCCTTTGTACGCATATGTGTGTATGTGTCTGTATTTGGGTTATTAATATCAAAAGACAAAAACAATGACCTTTTTATTATGAGCTTAAAAATAAATGTAAAAAACATCTGCGACCATTTTGAATACAAAACCTAAACAGAAATAATCACATTTTAATTTAAATTCCCCCAATCTATTCTTTAAAAAGAGGCGAAAACACCGATAGCACCGTTAGCTATGAAGAAGCACATTCTTGAGAGCAGGAAGGGGTACTGATCCAGTGAGCAAAGAACCACAGACGTGCACAGGTTTTGATTAGCCATATATAAGGTGTTTTTGTTTAGAGATGGCAAACTTCAAATTGACAGTTCTACTTTCTCTAATTGCAGATTTGGTAATCCATGTTTCAGTAGAATGGCGCCACATGCCACACAGCATGGAATACGCTCAATTTACATCTGAAAAACGAATAATTTCATGAAATGGACATGCCAACTGGACACCTCGTTCATGCAATTTAACCCCGTTAAAATATTTTTCCTTATGGATATGTGAAGTCCTATGTATAAACTGATAAACCAGACAAAATAGACCACTTGAAGGACAATATTTGACATTATTGCAGAAATACAGAATTAATTTAATGTGTAGAGTTGTGAAAATTAAACTTCTAGATTACATCATATAGACACAAACTGCAGGCGGTCATATGTCAGAAAATCTATTTAAATTATAAATGACAAAAAGTAATCTTATGAATGAACCACATATTTCTATATAAAAATATTTTTTCCTGTGATTTATTTTGATTTAAAGTTTGCTGCCTCCAAAATAAAAATAATAAAAACCCTTATACATATGCATCTTTGAAAATTCAATCAAGAACTTCAGTATAAACTGGTAAAATACTTATGCGAGACTTCCTGAGCACCCAAAAGGCATCCTGTTGTATAAGCTTTCTACCTGTTTTAGAAGTATTTTAGGAGTGGATGGTCCAATGAACTACAAGCCCTTGTACCCCCCCTCGACATAAATACCCCCCGACAAACCAGACAAGTAGCAAAATCCCACCCCTACACAGTAGAGATCCCTATATGTAAGAAAGCCTTCTACTCTGATAGTTTCTTCCCTAGAACTGTTAGACTTTGGAATTCCCTTCCAGGTTCCTGTTTCCCCAACTGTACTGACATGCAGAAGTTCAATTGTAATATGGACAGACATCTTGCTGCTCAACTCCCTACCCAGTATTCCTGCAACTTATGTTTCTGATAGTAGCGCCCTACATCAAAGTGGTACTGTGTCTTGTTTGGGGTGAAAATGTAATAAAAAAAAAGATAAATAAAAGCTGTTGGCATCATCCAATGTCAGTTATATTGTAATTATTCATGACGCGCTTTCCAATCAGTCTTTCTCTTTTGTCAATCATTTCCAAAAGATTTTTGGCCTCAAATCCATCTGCAGATAATATTGGTTCGAACCCACATTCCTCCCAATAACAATACAAACAGAATAACCAACCCCTTGTCTCAAAATTACGACAGGAGGCAAAATTTTATTCTTAAGCATAAGGTGAAGCTTTCCTAAGATGATCTAACTTCACACTTCAGCTTGAAATTTTCTTTGTGAAATGTATACATTAATTAAATGGATGCATCGTAATATATGTTCTAGTCTTTTACAACATAACTAATCACAATATGCTAACAAACGGTGCAGCAGAATGATAATTTGATTAGAATCAGTGATAGTAAAATTCCAATATTTTTCTGATTCCAATTCAGATTCTTTATAAATCTTTACTTATCGAGTTATAGCTAGTTAGCTATAATATAAATCTCACTTCTCTGTTTAAATGTATGTATGTATGTATGTCTGCCTAAAACTTTTGATAGAGGCAACGGATTGTCACCGGGTCGGTATCATTTTGAAGCTCGACTCTTCGGACAACAAATATTGAAAAATTGGCCAAAAGCATTAATTCCTTCATCAACAACTGGCCACTTTTCTACAGGGTGGGGTCGCTTTTTTTGCCGATATTTTTGCAAGTCATCCCCTCTTTGCAATTGTCTAGCCTTAATTTAAACCTATGTCATTTTTGGTTGGATGCAACAGCAAAGACGTCAGGGGGGTTTTCACGTTCTTTGCCTCCTTCGCAGTACATGTTCGAGCCTGCCTGCCTACTACCACTTTTTTTTTTTTGCTCAACACACACCTCCAAACAGCCGAGCAATGCCGGGCACCCAGGCTAGTTGTTTTTAAATTTTGAATTATCATAAAAACACACCTAATATCTCTATTATATTTCTCTTTGTTGCTTCCATTTTTTTCTTAGAAACTACTAGGTCGATCCAGCTGAAATTTTGCATGGACCTGCAGAAATCAAAATTTGCCAGCAGAGAGACACAAAACTGTACTCTTAAGCTAAACATGGTTATCACCCTTTAACTTTGGTAACACATGCTTTCCCACCAGAGGGCTATTCAACTACGTTGCTTCTTTTTTTATAGATTTCTTTCTCTTTTCACTGGACTCAACAAGTAAAGATGTGACAATAACCTGCTCTGGTTGGCATGGCCAGCCTGCTCCTCTACCGCGCCATTAGGCTCTGAGCAAATACAATAACGCAAGTAACGTTTTATAATCATCTCTCCTTACCAAACTCTTATTGTCTCTTATTCTTACTATATTTATTATCTCCCTTGTATTTTGATGTAAATACATCTACATTTATTTCTTATCGTATATTGGTATGCTTCGTCTCTTCATTACGCGATCTTTGCATCTTTTACCTACCATTCACACATGGAGGATGGGAGCGCCAATTACATAAGCAGGTCATCCTATCCTCTACAGACCTTCTCATGAGATGCAGTAAACTAAGTATTGTGATAATTGTTCAATGTACAAACTAATAAAGATCAGTACTTAATGCAAAAATGAGCAAAATTTTAACCATATTCAATCATCAATTCGGCATAAAGTATTTATTCTAAATCAACAGGCTATAACTTTTGCCAATTTTTAATGGGCTAAAACGACTAGCGGTTCTATATTTTCGTTAAAAAAAAAAAATATATATATATACTATGATCTATAGATCTTACTTTTACTGGTAATTTAAAATCAATAAATATCATTAGTACAAGCAATGGAAAATATTGTTTTAAACAAAAAACTAACTATTAAAATAATCGTTTTTGCTTTAAGAATTAATTTTTTTCCAATGCTGATAACGATTCTGATATCACCAAAAGTTCAAATTTTTCCAATTCATCATCTAAACGCTAATTAGAACTGCAATAGATTTTTTTTTTATTCTACGTAAAATATAGTCCAATGCAGATGGACAAACTGACAAGACATCTAATTTATAATCATTAGAACTCTTCTAAGCAAATATTTTAAGTATAGGTATTAAAGAGAGTGGGAAGCAAAAGTCTGCAATTTTTCTCGGAGTAGGAATCAGGGTATTAGGAGAAATGAGGAGTTGTCTTCCCTTGCATGAAAAAGGAATTTTGCAAATCTTCTCTTCTCTATCTATCTTCTTCTATTCTATCTTCTTCTATCTATCTATATAAATAAAATGAACTCATTTTTTCCCGTATGACTTTGACCTTAATAGGATTAAGAATCGAGACATTTTATGCAGATGTACTATGCACAAACTGCATCACGATATCTGAGGTGTGTTATAAGCATATTAGCTATCCACTAACTCGCAGATCGGAGCTTCCTATATTATATCTGGTGAGAGTTTACTGCAAAACCGGTTACGATCAATGGAAGTAGTAAAGTCATCTCTCTCTAAAAAATTCATACTTCCACCGCCACTCATTTACACCGTCCGTGACCATTCACAGGAGACAAATAACGACGAACGCCGGTTTAAGTTTTCATAAAAACTGGACTGCAATTTAGGTGAAACGCACCACGCTAACTTTTACGTTGGTTAAAAATAAAAACAAACACAGACCAAGAAACTTTACATTTTCTTACAGTGCATTAAAACTTATGATACTTCAATTCCATTTTATTTTGCATTCTTCAGCAATTACAACATCATTTTCTTTGCTTTTTTTTTGCATGCGTGTGTGTGTGTGGGGGTCATGTATCTTCCCTTTTTCGTTTTCCCGATCTTCCCTTTCTCAATTTTATTGCTTCTCTCTTTTCGTGTTTCCTCTTTTTTTCAGCAAGTTCACCATCGTTTCTTTTCATTTATTTATTTTTATAAACTTTCGTACAAACTTTACATTTTGTTTATTTCTTCTCTCTATCCGTTTTTCCTCTTTCTTCGGCAAGTTTAACATCGTTTCTTTCTTTGTAATACAGCCGGATTTTTTTTAAAACTAAAAAAAAAAAATAAATAAGTTACATGGATTCATTCCTTCTTCTTCCGTTTATTTGCACTTTGTTCGCTGTCTTTCCAATCACTTATTTTTTTTTTCTTTTTCTTTTTTTTTAAAACATATCATACATCATTTCCGTTACATTTCACTTTGTTCGATGCCTTTCTCCCGATTTTTATCGTTTATTGCTTTTTTAATTTTTTTTTTTCAAGTTTTCCCTTAGAGGTAGCACTAGGAACCCATTTGTTTTTTCATTGTTCTTCGTTTTTTTCCCTTCTTTTTATGGATTGGAAACGTCCGTCTAACGTTCGTATATAACAACATATTTGCTGGGTAGATTTCGGGGTGCTAAAACAGCGGGGATGGGGATTCTTCCATTACACCAACTCGAGCCACAGCAACGCGTGCCAAGGTACAGCTACTGGTGGAATAAAAATAAGTTTTGTTCATTCAATAGTCTTCCTTCTTTCATCTGTTATTCTGTGTTCCTTGCTCACTTTTCTTTTGTAAACTAACTTAGAAGTCAGGTTATTTTCACTTTTGAGGCAAGGAATCAGAGTCTGAGGTTGTAAGTTTTGCAGAGATCAGAGTGGGACTATTTTCAGTCTCTTTGTGAGTGACCATTCGTGCTTGGTTAAGAGACGCATCTCTTTCTATGCTTTACAGATAATTGTACTTCTTGTGGCGATCACCAGATCTATGGCATCTATTATATAAAGGGCAAAATGAGCGCAAGCATTTGTGTATATCTACGAAAGACTTTTTGGGTGGGGGTTCTCGCATCGGTCAGATTTCACGAGAAGTTTTTGTATCCTTCTCAGATCGTAATATCTCAGATTTGCAAACGGACATTGTCTATCTTTTCTTTTTTTTTTTTGATAAAGATAAACAAAATTCCCATCGTGCCGTCATCTTTGCTGTTTGTCTATCTTTATCGTAAAAATAAAGCCAAACTATTGGAACGCAATTGCCTGGCCTTCCAGCCAGGTAGTATCTGTTCTGTAATTGGTCCTTGATCAATAAAGGAGAAATCTTTCATACTGAGACAATTACTATTGATTTGGATACTGCCAGAGTGGAACTGGTTTTCCTCCCACATTTAAAACGACCTTGTGTCTAATTTGCTTTCGTGGGAGTTTTAAAAGCAAGTCATCAGATTTTCTTTCACTTTCTTTTCCGTCTTCGTGTTACAGGTTTGAGCTTACCTGTCTACTACAACTCTTTTTTTTTTCTGCTCAACACACACCTCCAAACACCAGGGCAATGCCGGGCACCTAGGCTAGTAACAAGTACAAGGTAAAAATTCAGTTAAAATGACACTCTTCTGAAGATTGAAGGTTCAATCCTCATTGCAGGTGATACTAAAAACACAATTGTGAATTACTTAAGAGTTCTACTCGTTCATGGCTGATGGGAAAAAAAAAAAAAAAAATCCTACTCCTGTGGATTAAATAAAGGGTTCCGTCCAAAATTCTGTGCAGATTCCCAAGTTCCACAGAAAGATTCCCGGGATTAACATACGCCTGAAGATGTCTGAAGGTTACATCAACCAAAACGTTGTGAGAACAATGCTAAAGATGAGAGCAATAGTCTGAATAATCCAAACACAAATTATCAATCCTCATCTAAAAAGTCCAGGAACATCACAATCCTTAATAAATTTTCTACTTTTCAGTTGGACAGAAACTGTCACATTGTGGGTTTTTAAAAATTCTATTCCAGTAATTATAGAAGCAACTGGACTCATGAAAAAGAATTTCAAAACCCGGTGAACCAAGTGCAAGAGAGATACAAACAATTAGCTGTAAACACTATCAATAATTCCCCCCACTCTTTATCTGTGCCTAAACCTAAACGTAGATTCCATGAACAAAGCTTCTTTCTTAGAACTGCACGCCTGTGGAATTGTCTTCCGTTTTCCTGCTTTCCGGCTGACTACAATATGGTTGTCTTCAAGTCTAACGTAAATAAGTTCTTGATGAGCCGTTCCATATAAGTTATCAAATTTACCAAATTTTCATTACTAATGAATACTATATTGTCCAATTTCTACTGTACACTCTTTAACCCTTATCCTTGAGTGGCCTCTGAGCCTTGATAATGTGGTGATGCCTATGTAAAAAAAAAAAAAAAAAAAAAATTACATTTAAAGTTCGAATCTTCAAAAGATCTGAATGCCTGAGATAGCCGGTGAATGTCTGGCATCCTGTAAGATGCCCCATCCTCATCAAAAAGAAACAAAATAAACAAATTGAGAAAAACAAAATCAATAAAAATGTTGTTGTTTAAGAGATACATCACTTTACAGGGTTAGCCTGTTAATATTCATGTGCATAGAGAGAACATAGCGGATCTAGAGAAGTAAACTATGAACAAAAATCCCTGTATTTTTTACAGATAATTATAATTGTACTTCCTGAGGCAACCATCAACAAATGGATGCTTCAGTAGAGGGAACATCACAATCTTTATTGGTAAATTTTCTACTTTTTAGTTGGAGAGAAATTGTTGTTGGTGAAAACATTCTAAATCCTATTCGATAGCAAAAAAAAAAAAAAAAAAAAAAATTAAAAAAACAAAGAAAAAAAAAATTTCTGTTCTAAAAACAATAAGAAATTAACAACGACCATGTGTTGACGTTTTGTACCAAAGGTGGCAGTATGTAACTGGAAATCAATCAATTCTTTTCGTTACTAATCAAATGGATCAGCTGAAAACAAAAGAAAAACTATTTAGTTTCCAGTCTTGTTTGACAACAACATTTTCAAGGTGAAAGATAATCCAGATGTTTGTAGTAACACCTGTTTGTACCTTATACTATTATAGATATTAATTTGTTTTGTGATAAAAGAAAATTTAAAAAAGAAAACTTGGACGAGACAATCTATCTTCTATCTATATATATAAAAGCGAAAATGTATGTATGTATGTATGTACGCTTTTCCTCGATGTCCACAAAAGGCTTCTTTCAGAGAAGCGCTTGCTCGGTTCACAACTTCTTAAAACTTTTTATATCATCTATAAATTGTAATATCTCAGAGTTACCCACGGAGCTCGCCTGTCTATTTAATTTTATTGACTTTCAAACGTTAATTATTCAAAATTTCCTGCATCGGCACGCGTTACATTCGGTTTTCGGTATAAAAAAAAAGCGAAACTCGACTCTAATCACAGGCCGAAAGCCAGTTGTCTCAAGAGAGCTAAGTAACATTTGTTCAATGTCGACTTCGTCATATCAGACTGTAGCTTTCATTTCGCTCCTCCTAATAAACAGGGAGCGGATTTTTAAAAACAAACAAACCGATTTATTCACCTCATTCAAAACTGTCCCGCACAAAATAACTGCTGAATACCTATCGCAGTCACGTCAATCAAAAACGCGCACCTTTTTTTTTTTTAAACACTTTACTATTTTTCAACTGCGCGTCGTGAAGGCTTCGTTTTTTTTTCACATTTTCAGGTTTTTTTCACATACCCCGAAAAACACCTGGGCAACGCTGGGTATCCCTCGCTAGTATATTTATAAAAGTAAGAATATGTGTGTGAGAACACTTCTCAACCTATATACTCAACAAGTGTTTGATCTACAGACTTGAAATTTGGTATATAGGGTATTCAGACATGTGGAAAACTTTAATCGGTGTTCATCTGGAAAAAAGGTCTGCTGAGGGGTCAAAATTGAAAAATTGGTATTTCAGGGATCATCAGATTTTTATCTGCTTGTTAACTGTTTCACAAGGTTTGGAAACGCTTTTTAAAAATCGTGGTAGGCTGGCCTAATGGTTATTGTACTTTACTCACTTTCTTTAGGTTTCAGTTTCGATCTCAGCTTGAGTATTCTTTTTTTTTTTTTACTTACAAATAGTGAACTGTTTCGAAAAAACATAGTACTCACATGTACATGTCTTAGTTTCTGTATGAATTTATGCATAGTTTACAACCAGGCAATAGCAAGTGGCCTTCTAGTAATGAGATAAACTACAAATAATATAAATTAAAAATTTGCTTGATATTAAAAGAAATTTTTTTTTTTTTTTGGTTTGTTATTTTTTTTCTTTGTCTCAAAACTATGGGCATACCTAACGACATCTTGGATTCATTAACCCTTACACTCAAGGTGACCTTCAGGCCTTGATAAGTAGTGAATCCCTAGTAAAAAAACAAAAAAAAAAACAATAATTGCATTTAAAGGGACGGTTAGAATCTTTAAAAAGATCTCTTATTTGGAATTTCTGAATATGCGAGCGAATGTCAGGCATCTAGTAGGATGCCTCATTCTCAACAGGGCTCTATGGACAAATTTATCTTTAGTTGACCTTTGACAACTAAATATTTTCGTTTACTAGCCAAATAGAAAAGTTACTAGCCAAACCTACATGATTTTTAGAATATGACATCTTCGTTCTGTGACGATTATGTACATCATAAAGATTTTTCTGTACATTTTTAAATAAGTGTAATTCTAAATATGCAACAAATTTTATGTTGATACTTGAATGTATAAACATGCTCTTTTCTTCAGATATTTTTTTTAAACAGCCTTCGTTAAAAAAAAAAAAGAGGGTATTGTTCTATTAAACTTTATTGTTTAAATAATTTAACTTTGTTCATTTTATTTTTAAAAAAAGTTGAAAAGATATTTTTCACTCAGTAGTGAGCTTTGGAAGATTGTCAACGAAAGAAATGCAATCACCAAAAGATACGCGTTTCATTAGTTCTAGTCATCACTTTAAAAAAAATCACTCGCAAATACGACCGTTTCACTCGCAATGTAGAGCCCTGCTAAACTAAAACAAAAAAAATTGTTAAAAATAAAGAATTCCTAATTACTAGCCTCCCCACAAGAGCAGATTTTAGCAATAGGTCGTTTTTTTTTAATGTAGGGAATATCCAGGATTGGGCCAAAAATAGAAATTGCCTCAGTTTCAAAGGATTTCACCTTCTCTGCCCGAGGACAGTACAGGTGAAGTGTAGCAACAGAACATATAATGCCCTTTGATTCTATCCAAAAGTTAAATTTTTAAACACTGATTTTGTTTATCAAAAAAGGAGATAGATTACTGTTGTGGTATCCACCTTAGAGACAACAATGAACTCTTTCATTTACTATAAAGGTTGGGAGAATATATCTTTCAACGCGATGCACAACTGTTTATTTGTTGTATTTGTATTTTCAGTATATTTTGTTTAGACATCTCGCTGCCCAACTCCCTTCATAGTATCCCTGCAAATCTGGTCCCAAATAGTACCCCTTACAACTTAGTGGCACTGTGCCTTATTTGGGATGAAAAATAACAATAACATTTTTTTTTAAATAAATAAAAACTGAGTTGTCTCAACAGTCAACAACAGTTACAAAATGTAGACAATCGCTACGTTTATTGGGAAGACGAACCTTCTTTGACATCAATATAAATAAAAAATATTGTTTTTATTTGATTATTTCAATACAGGTCGACTTGTATGGTACATAGTTTGCCTATTGTTGTTTAAAATAGAAAAAGAAAAAACATTTACATCACGGCAAAAAACTATCGCCTGTGAATAATTGAGACTTGCTGAAGCAGAGTTTAATGGTCTTACTGGACACAAAAAAAAAAAAAAAAAAAGCTTCTTCCAATAAACTTCAATTATTTTATTTTGGAATTGGGCCAAATTACTTTCTACTATAATTTGGTAAATAAAAACAAAAAACTATCAGCTGAGAATAAAGGGTGGAACGATAAATTTGTTGCCTTAAAAAAAAAAAAAAAAAAAAAAAAAAACTACAGCTTTATTTAAAAACTTTTATTGAAAAAAAAATCCATTCAGGTAACTTTGTAGCCACTTTCCACTTCAATCATCACCTTGATAATGGTCCGGAACTGGGAGCATGCCTTTTCCACAAGCGCTGACGGCAGCTTGCTGAATACTCGGCGGATGGCGGTGATCAGGCTGGCTTTGATGCTGTGGGAGGTTATGTTGGTGATGTTCTCGACATATGATTAAACATGATCAGGTTGGGAAAGGAGGGGAGAGGGACAGTGGAAGAAAGGTACAAAATCATAGCACTCCTTCTGAAGTCAAGCCTGGGTCTCTTTGGACTTGTGGGCTTGCACCGAGTCCTGCTGCCACACCCAGGGTCTGTCAGCGGCCACCTGATTGTACCAGGGGATCACCACACTCTTCAGCACATCCAGGTACACTTTGTATTAACTTTCAAGTTAACTTCGAAGATGTGCAGTGGCATGGTGTGGCCCTCACTTGAAACCACACTACGGCCGGAAACTTCATCGAGCTGTGCCCTTAAGCGTTGAACCGTCCATCTTGAGTTGTAAGTCATGGTTAGTTTCAGAAAAGCTTCCGATGGGTAGTTATTCTATACAAGTCCTGGAGATAAAGAATTCTCAGTGGACAGCTGTTCCGTACAGGTTCGGGACTTTATAATTTTGTAGTCAAAGAACAAAAAGATCCTTCTCGTATTGACAAGAAAAAAATGTGCAAGGTTTAATTTTCATAGAGCAATTCTGGTTTCTGATTGGTTGATAGCAGAACGTGAATGAATTCGATTCGTCAGTTCCTAGCAGCAGTGTTTATAAATAAAATCTTCCAACTGTGAGGGAGCATACCCTCCATTATGAGTCAAAAATATTGCAACAGTCCGGATTTGTATTTTGAGGGTGCTGGCAATGATCCTGTTGTCAGAACTTGAATCGGTAGAGAGCATGAGTTATACAGCGGTGCATCTCTGATCTCGCTCGTTGACCATTTTGTCACTTTCAGACATGATGGAAGGCTCTTATCGCTGTGGGGATTTGTACACAACTAGCCAACTAGTAGATGGTCTTCCAAAAAAAAAAAAAAAAAAAAAAAAAAAAACGAAAACCGGTTTTCAAACGGAAATGGAATCAGGTCGTCTTTTCTAGGGTGACAATTTTATCATTCGACCCTGTAGTTAAAGAAAATTTAGTGCTCTTGTTGATGAAAAGATAATTTTAAGAAACTCAAATTCCAAGTGTCTTATCATTTTGAATGCTTTTTCATCAGTATTTGAATTCCAACCTATCCTTTGAAAGTAAAAAATATCAGAATTCCTCCAAGTTTGGTGAGACAATAGCCTCATTTCTATAAGAATTAGTCATCAGCAAAAGTTGTCAAAATTTTTTTTAATTAATTCTGCTTTTACAAAAGGCCAGAAATCAAAGACCCCCCCCTCACACTCATTTTACATCACCCATCTATATTCCTAATGCCATTCCTTGTCTCAAATTAATGAATTTAAAATACAAAAAAAGCTTTATGATGCTATATTTATTAGTATATTGTTACATGTGAAACTGCTGGATTATACCAAGCGAACAGAAGTCAATAAAAAACAAAACAAAACAAAAAAAGAAAGAAAAAACAAACAACCTACCGTAAATAATTTTGTCAATTTTACTGTTTCATTCATTTTTTTTATGGCAACTGTTTTTTTTTTTTCTGTTTTTATTTGGGGGTGGGGGTTAATAAAAGTTTTGTTTCTTTAAATCAGTGAACAAATATATTTTTTTCGTTTTGCTTGTGTATGGAAAGCTATTTTGGTATTTTTTTTACGACCTGCCCCAGCATAGTATAAACACCCCGTTATTTTCCTTCCTTGTCAAAAGACTTGTTGCTTGAAGAAGCGCAATGATACTCTGCCCTTTCTTTTCTTTTCCTTTTAAACACTTTCCTTTTTTTTTTTCTACCAATTTTTACCGTCTGCTCACTCGCATCTTTTTTTGCTCACTAGGTATAATTTGGTGATTCCCGTCGTTTGCCAGGCGTTGCCAAGCGAGATGCATGGAAAAACAGGCTTTAAACTGCAGAAGTAGCTTTATTTTTTTCAACCACCTGGCATACTGCAGTGTAATGCCTGACAAGCCACCTGAATGTTATTGTTATTCATGTAACGAAGATTTATGAAACCGGTTTTCTAGTGGTTTAGAGACTTAGTGAAGAAAAATGTAATGTATAGTCCAAGGAACCAGAGAGCTTAACACACACACCTTCCATGAGAATGAGCCAGCCAAAAGCAACTCTTAGTTAAGGAAATCAAGTAGCGCTTCTACAGTATTGGGACGAGATTTCAGAAATCGAAAAACTGAATTCCACATGAAAACAATGGTATCTACACATTCCTCACATTTTTAAGATGATCATATCCAAAAATTACAAAAATTGATAACGTAGAAAGTTTTTTTATCAAAGAAAATAAAAAATAAAATTTGATGAAAACTCATTGATTGAGATTGTCGGACTGACTTCCTCATCTTGGTTGTTATCGTCACAACGTTTCGGACGTTTTGCCCTCCGGCTTTCATCAGGTGTTTTGTATCGAACTGGGGAACCGTTTGTCAGGAGTCTCGAACCCCGACAATCTCAATCAATGAAAACACCTCATCTCAAAAATACAGACAATTGATGAAAACTATCGTAAAATACAGGAGAGTTCAACAGAGGTAATTTTCCGTTCGCATTAAACAAAGATGGCGGCAATTTTTCACCTACTAACACGATTAAAGTTTGTTTTGTTTTTTTGTTTAATAATTCAGTAATATTCAGGTAATTTCGACTGCATAATTTGGAAGCTAACATTGTAACTTATATTAGAAGTGACAAAAATAAATCAGTTGAAACAATTGTTTTTTTTTGTCATAAACTCCATATATTGACTACAAAATCTCGTCCCAATAGTGTAGAAGCGCCAATTAAGTATATAAAATAAGTTGAAATCGTTGTCTCCTCCTTTGTATGTGTATATATATATATATGATCGTAAAAAGTGCCGCTCCTTGGTCTATCATGGCTGTGATAGTTTTGAGAAGAAAAAATATGAGCATGCAAAATTGAAGCGTGATATCCGGAAGAAAAATCTGTCAGATATATCAGGTTTGTCGGAGGATTTCATGCAGAACCACACCTGTGATTTATGCGATAAAATGACTTTATCCGGAGCTGGCCTAGCTAGCCACAAGCGTTCACATGGAGATAAATCTTTCTTTGATAGGGAAAACATTGCAGGGCACAGATGTTCTGTTTGCTCTGTGGTCTGTAAATCAAGTGGAGGCCTGAAACGTCATATAAGCGTCCACAGTAGAGCAGCACCAGTTGGCATCCCTCAATCTCAGCTTAAGTGTGACCTTTGCAACAGACTGTGTAAGAGCAAGGCTGGTCTGAAGAGCCACCTTCGTTCCCACAGAAAATAGGAATTGATGCATCTTGATCACATCTCCACATGTATATATATGTTTATATAAAAAAAAAAAGAAAGAAAAGATATTTCAAAAATACATGAAAATGAATGAGTAATCAACAATAAAGCAAGGGAAAGATGGTCTTCTGTCAAGAAGTGACAATCACCATATATATATATATACCAGCATACCTGAGGAAAGTATCCAAAGGATATTATTAAACTTAATATCCATAGACTCCATTAAGAAAAAAAGGTCCGCCTTCCCAATAAAAGTAGTGATTTTCTATATTTTGTAATTGTTGTACCTGTTTACTATGCCCCCCCACGAGACAGAGTTAGACACCAGGGTCGTTTTTTAATGTGGAGAAAAGGTACAAAAATAAAAATTGTCTCAGTCGTGAAGGATTTCTCCTTCACAGAAAGAGAACAAGAAATAGAAGTGCAGCATCTGAAGAACAGATACTACACTTTGATCTTGTCCCGAAGGCCAAGTAATTGTTGTAGATCGGTAAGGATACGGACGAAAGACACAACTCGGTATTTAGTGGAAAGAAAATATATTGAAAAAGACAAACATAACAAATAAGGAGACTGGTTACACGTTCGTCTGATTGCTAAGTGTGCTTAATTGTGCATAGCGTTGAGAGGCATATTATCTATATATTTATAAAAGTGAGAATGTGTGAGAATACACTTCTCTACCTATATACTCAACGAATTTTTGATCTAGACTTGAAATTTGGTATATAAGGTATTCAGACATGTGGAAAACGTTTTAATCGGTTTTCATTCGGAAAAAAGGGCTGCTAAGGGGTCAAAATTGAAAATTGGTACTGAGAGCGGGGGTAATTGGATTTTTATCTGTTTTGTAACTAGATGTGTGTTGCCCCGACAAACCGCCGACTCAACGCTGGGTACATCTGCTAGTTTATATATATCAAAGGGAAAAGTGGCGCGCGCGTTTTTGTATGTCCAGCAAAAACTTTTTTCGTGGAGGGTTCTTACGGGGGTTACTATATTTTAGAACTTTTTATATACTCCCTAGATTGTAATATCTACGATTTACGAACGGTCGTCGTCTCTACATTTATTTTGAGACAGTTTTAAAAAAAAAAAAAAAAAAAACTGGTTTTCATTGTTTGTTTTTCTTTTTTGTATAAATAAAGCGAAACTGAATGGAATCAAATCAGCCAGCTGGCCTTCTTGTGAGCACGTCTTGAAGGCAATCAGCTTTGATCAATATGGGGAATACCTTTCATATCAGACACTGCCGAGTTCCTCCCCAAGAGGGAGAGCTGGTTTTCCAACATCGTGGTGAAGCAAATACGGCAGAAAGCTGAAAGCTTAACTGGCTGTAGACCAGTTTAGCTTTCAGCATTTCGCTATTCTCTACAGTGTGATGGTTGACATTGCTAAATTTCAATGCTTTACACTTCTGCTCCCGTCTTAGCATAGCGGTAACATGCCACAGTTTCTTTCATTTTCTTTTCCGCCTAACACTTTTTTTTTCTTTTCAAACACCTGGGCAACGCCAGGCACCCCGGCTAGTTATTATATAAAACAAACTTTTTTTTTTATTTTTAACATCAAATTTTGTGTGACCACGATTTAAAAATAAAAAAAGCTGAAGAGAAGAATCTCATGATAGATTTGTTTAGACCAATACCAAACCATTGTTTAGTTTTGTTTTATGCTTTTTTTTCATTAATTTTTTCATTAAAAAGATAGATAAAAAAAAAAAAAAAAGAAGCAAGCGAAAAGTATTTGATATTTAATAATAGATCATAATGGATAGTTTACAAAAGTCACCTGTCAAAATACTTTGTCATGCAATTATACCTTTTTCAAACATGGCATACCAAAGATAAAAATGTCAAACACCTACTAACAATGCAGAGATAAAAATCAAGTCGCATATTGTGTTAAACTACTTCTCTCGTCTGCTGAAATTATATACTGATGATAGAAAAAAAAAAAAAAGTTTAGAGTTTGAAAATAAAATAAACACTTTGGGGGGTGGGGGGTAACAATATACTAGAACAGGGTTTCCCAAAGTGGGCTCCACGGAGCCCTGTGAGTGAGACTGAGGGGCTTCAGAAGCCCTTTCTTAAAGAGGACCAAATGCTTTATATGGAAAAATTAAATGGTCGCAGACATTTAATTATTAATCTTTTTTACTAGAAAGAGATAGGATTCATCAGGATGGTTTATGAAAAGTAAAAGAAAAAAATAAAATAACAGAAAATGCAACAATTTTTGATTAATCAAAAACAAAAAATGGTTGTAAACACAAAAATATAGTAAAATCATGAACAGGAACAAGTATGTTAAAATTTAAAAATAATGTTTTTCATATTTATTTTAGAAATTACCTTAGTGCTCCAGGAAAAACCTTTGCCCTGCTCAGGGTTCCATGGTGTCCTAAAGTTTGGGAAAACCTGTACTAGACCACTCTTGAATTGTTGAATCAGAATTTGTGTGTGTATATATATATATATATATATATAATTATTACTATAATAATTTAAATACCTACAGACACTAGTGTTTCATCTTTTCAGGAAACATCAGTGCAGGGAGTTATGATTACAGCCAGTCGAAAGATTTGAACCCGGCCACAAAACCATTTCCGACTCCAATAGAAAGGAACAAACTACACAGCTAAGGTTAACTGCTAGGAATACAGTTGAACATATATTTATCAAATACTAGCAATCGGTGCCCGGCGTTGCCCAGGTGTTTTGAGGTTAATGCTGAGAAAAAAAAAAAAACGGTCAATTTTTTAAAACTTTGACCCCTATTATGACCTCTTAACATTTATTGTTTAGGGATCAAGTAAAGTTAATAAGTTAGATCCATGTCCAAGGAATCTATATCTAAAATATCAAGTGTTTACTGTTTAGACCCAGAATTGTAGGAGGAGTTTGGTAGAGTTCTCAAAGGTCAAATCGTTGAATATTGACCACTTAATCGCCAAATTTCTGTCGAAAACCTATCACATCGATTTTCCCAAATCGCGAATTTGGCCCTTTTTTAAAGCAGTTTGGCCTTCAAAATTTCTGTTTGGCCTTTTTCTTCACCGATGAAATCTGGAGACGCAACGGGAATTTTCGGCAAAAAAATGTTGTTACTATGCACATCTATGTAATGAAATACAATTTGTGGCAAAATTTCAGGAAAAACTAATGGATGGTTATCTCGCAATAGTCCGGACAATTCGTTAAATTATCTCGTCAAAACCATAAATCTCGAATTTTTGTGCATTTTTTTTTGGGGGGGGGGCTAATTTGGCATAATAGTGTCCATTTAATAGTATTTTCTTGTAAAAATAAAAAAATAAGGAAAATTACAAAAAAAAACAAACAAGAACAACAAAAGTGTGCCGTATTTTTAAAAGTTTTATTGCGTTGTTTTTATTTGCTTTTTTTATTTCATCGGTGAAGAAAATGGCCAAACAGAAATTTTGAAGGCCAAACTGCTTTAAAAAAAGGCCAAATTCGCGAAATTTGGCCTTCAAAATTTCTGTTTGGCCATTTTCTTCACCGATGAAATAAAAAAAGCAAATAAAAATAACGCATTAAAACTTTTAAAAATACGGAACACTTTTGTTGTTCTTGTTTGTTTTTTTGGTAATTTTCCTTATTTTTTTATTTTTTCAAGATAATACTATTAAATGGACACTATTATGCTAAATTAGCCCCCCCCCCCAAAAAAAAATGCACAAAAAAACGAGTGAACGCGCGTATTTTTTTTTTTTAGTTTAGTTTCATAATGGCGGCCGTGGTGTCGGAGGTTCGATTGTTAGATTGTAAGTTAGTTTCGTATTTTTTTAAGTTGTAAATCGCAAGTTAGAAAAAAATTAAACCCTTCCAAGATGGACAATAAATAAGACCAAAATATTTTATGGTAAAGTTAAGAGCGTAAGAACTATACTTTTTTAGGAGATGTGATTATTGGATTAACCAATCAGAAATCGTCTGTGGCACACACATCTCTGTTTTTATAGATATATAGATATATCGCTCTCTTTCTCTCTCTCTTACCTAAAAAACTCACCAAACAGTTGGAAAACTCAATCATGTTTGACAAAGCCAAAAAGTAAAGTTTTCCTCTACAAAACAACCAAACCAAACACAATAGATAAATATTTGAAAATATAAAGAACTTTAAAGTTAAAAAAAATTTCCACAAATTACTGAATTCAGCATTAAATAACCTGAAAAGAGTTGATATGATAGGAAACTAGTTGTTAAAACTGGAACAGAAAAGGACAAGATATTCTAGTAAACAATTTTTTAAAAATTTATAACTTGAAATATTGCAGCATTAATTTTTTTTTTAAATTCAATTTATAACGTTATGTAATCAATTCTTAATGCTGCAATATTTTAAGTTATACATGTAATATATATTTTTTACTAGAATATCGTATCCTTTTCTATTCTAGTTTTAACAACTAGTCCTTTACATTTCCATGCTCATATTTTTCTATTGTAATACATGTATAATTATATACAATATTCTAATTCTGTTAATGCGAATGATCATATCCTTTTGTGACATCATCCACTGTTCACGGAGACAAACATACACGATAGGACCGAGAGTTTTATAATGGCTTGCATTTTTTTTTCCTTTTTAATCAAAAATGCAATAGCATAAAGTAAAACAATATTTTTTTAACCTATTAAAAACATAATTATGAAATTAAATCCACCGGAATGCATTTTGGCTACATAAACAAGTAAGACATTTTAATCTTTTGTTAATAGTTGAAATTTTTTTAATGCATTATTCCGTTACCTTTTTAAATGTGAAATGGATTTAGAAACATTTAAATTGTTGAATAAAAACATCATTTCTGGCTTAAAATTTATTGTAACAAATTCTCATATATTAAAAGATTAAAAGTTTTAGAAGCTATTTACATCTAATGAATTTATAAATAGATATTAAAACATTACCATAGAAAATAGTTACGGTTTCATAATAATTTGGTTCAATTCATCATTAAATTATCAAACCATATTAATGAAATTTAACTTTCAAAATTCAATTTTTGTTTACAATAGTTTGATTTTAAAACGTGTAGTTTTCATCAGAACTACCCCTATGCTCTATGTCTAAAAACAATGTGTCTGATATAGCATCTGACTTCAGACTGGTTAGCTATCAGCATAGACAGCTACATACCCTAAAAAAGAATTTCAACAGAAACCGAACAGCCAGCCTTGATTAAACTCTTGGATTTGCTGCCACAATTGTACATAGAAACCACTACCTCAATTGTATTTAATGTAAAACGATGTTTTAAAAACTGAAGTCGCCATTAGAACCACCAACAATCACTGCAAAAGGATTATAAAAAAAACACGAGTGTCATATGCTCAGTCCAAATCCAAAGAGCAACAGTGGCTGCGTTCCCATGAGTTTTGACGAATAACAAGGCCCTAAATAGATGTGTGTCCTTTATCCCGACCATCATCAATGAATCTTAGGGGATTTCATCAGCATCTGTCAAAGCCAAACTCTTTGCCAAGAACTTTACAGCAAATTCAACCTTATGCAATCAGAAACTACCTCCCGAATTTCTTTCCAAGACTGAAAATAATCTGAATGACATCCATATATTTCTTTGTGACAGTGTTACACTCATCACTAACGTTGACGCCAGCAAAACAACTGATCCTGACAATATAGTACTCCACAAGCAAGCCAGAATTAACACCTACTCTTGGAAAGCTGTTCAATTGGTGCATAAAAGGGAAATGCTTTCTAACACGGAAAACCTCATTAGTTTGCCCAATATTTAAAAATAGAGGAGCTTGAAACGTCCTCTCAATTATTAAATCCTTTCTCTCTGATAAGCTTATAAGACTAGTGGTCGAGGGATAGAAATCAGAAACTCATAGTATCAATGGCGACGTTCCTCATGGTTCCATCTTGAGCCAAACTCTCTTCCTGATTTTCATCAATGATCTCTCAGATCACATTCTTAAATCATTCGTAGACATTTATGCAGACAGCACCACAATCTATAGCAATACTTCAAAGGCCAACACAATGACCAAGATCTTTTTGATTCTCTCTCTTCTGATCTTGATCACATGATGCAATGGGGAAAAGGGTGGCTGGTTAATTTTAATGCATCGAAAACCAAGCTTCTCTATTTTCATCATAATCGTTCTGATGCCTTTCAGGCCCCAATTGAAATGAATAGCTCTTGTCTTAGGGAAGCACCATGTCTTTACAAGCTTCTGGGACTGACATTCACTCCTGATTTGAAATGGAACACGTACATCAAATCTGTTGCCAAGATTGCTGGAAAATGGTTGGATCATTCTACTGCTCCAGTAGGTGTCTCTCTGTTGACGCAATCCTCTATCTGTATAAGAGCCAAGTAGTCCTAAGACGGAGTACTATTGCCATATCTGGGCAGAAGCTGCTCAGCGTACCCTGTCCTGCCTTGATAGAGTTCAAAATCACCTTCGAAACCTAATAAGTGATGCCCTTTTCTCTTCCCTGCAACCTCTTTCCTACAGAAGAGACATTGCAAATCTGTCTCTGCTCTATCATTATTTTCATGGCACGTGTTCATATGGTCCCCTTGGCTAAACTTTCACAAAAAACATTCAACTAGCTACAACCACTATCAATAATTTCTCCCCACTCTCTATCTGTGACTAATTCTAAACACAGAGTTCATGAACAAAGCTTCTTTCCTAGAATTTCCTGCCTGTGGAACTTTAGGAGGCTTTTGGAACATCCCTTATAGTATGTGTGATGTTGAAGCAAAGACTGGAAGGTGACCATTTTTTACTTCTGCATGGTAAGTGCCACTAAGTGGAACGTCCCTCATATGTTAATTGCAGAAAGGATGCAGATACAAGAAGGAAAAGTTTGAAAAATTATAATTAACAAACAAGAAAATCTTATCAGCAATTTAATGGTGCAAAATCTTTTTTTTCTTTTTTGGAGGGGGAGGGTTGTCCGTGTCAGACGATCTAATTTCTTGTACATGAAATGCTAATTAAAGAGCAGTCTTCCTTATTCCTAAAATCATTGACAGTTTCAAATGCCAGGATACATGCACTCTGCTGACACTTAACACACAGCGAGAAATAAAGAGAGTCACCTTTCTTATCTACTCTCTAGTCGCAATTGTTTCAACACCACACATACAAGATACGTTCCAAAAGTAATGCCTCCTATTTTTTTATTTCGGCTTGAATAGACCAAAAGGGAATACAAGTTGCATTGTTATGATTGATCGATCTTATGCATTCATCACCTAAAACTTTCATCTCTCTGTTGTAGATATCGACTGTGTGAGACTCTAAGAAAGCCATTCCTATCATGGACATGCGTCAGAAGCAGAGATGTGATATTGAACTCCACACAGAAAAAAAATTGAACCGATCAACATTCACCGGCGCCTGTTGAACCTTTATGAAGCCGATGCAGTTGATATCAACAAAGTTGGGAGATGGGTTCATCGATTTCAGAGTGGAAACAGATGTGAGCAATAAAGTATGTTCCAGACTTTTACAACCGAGGAATGAAAAGAGATAGTGCATTGAGTATGATGGTAACTCTGTGGAAAAATAAATTCTGGAGCACAAAAGGTTGCTTGTTTAAATGGTCCCATTCCTGTTTTCATAGCTCTTCAACATTTAAGTTTTTTAGTTAAAAAAAAAAAAAAATCAAACTTACTTTTAGAACAACCCTTGTCTAAAATATACTTGCTTGTCACCATCATAGAGTGCCTAAAGTCTGCGGAGTTACTGAAGCGGCACAAGCCCTAGATGCGTTAAACTGACTTTCTCTGAAGGAAGAAGTTTCTTGGGAATATGCATATTCACATCAAGGGAAGTGACAGTATTAGATTTTTACAACTCTAACAGGGAGGTATCAACGTCCTTCTACATACAGTATCTGAAATTTCCAAATGGTCACTAATCTTGTACTGATCAGGCTCAACATTGCTTAACTTTGGTTATCTAATGAGAACCGGTGTGTCAACATGACTATGACACTATCTATCTGTACATGGGTTTGCCAGAAAAAGCGTGCATAAGGATAATTCCTCCTACAAGTAAACACTGACCAAATATTCAAAATAAAATGATAGCTGAAGCCCAAATAAGATTCGTCTGTATGGCTACACTCTATGTAGATATTTAGAAATTCCGACCTGGAAAAGAGCAATTTTCCCCCCTCCCCTCTTTGTCAGAAACATTGCTCATGGAATATGAGGGTCAAAGGACAAAATATGGAAAGTGAGAGTTAAAAAGCGGTCGAAAGTAAGCCATGCTTCACTTGGGAAAAAGGGTTGGTTGGTTGTTTTTGCTTTACGGCATATCAACCCTTTTCAGGTTATTTAATGCTGAATCCAAAGATTTTGAAGAAAAAAATTTTTTAATAGAATATATCTGTTGTTTTCAAGTCGGTTTCTATTTAACCCATAGTTGGGACCCTAACAGGTACTACCACTCCGGGTCAGAGTCGACCTGGGAGAAATGGCAATTAAAAGGGTGGCTCCACACTCCCCAAAGCCTGCAAGCTTGGGCCTCACTACTGGATATAGTTTAAGGTCACATCCAGGACCTTGGGAAAAAGGGAAGATAAATAAAAACCTGGCCAGAGATAAGTTAATTTGGAAGTCAATTTCTAAAAGCCGTCCACACATGCCAACATTTAAAAACGGATGTTAAACCAAATTTTATAATAATGATTAGAGAAATAGAGAAAGTCAGTGTTATTTCTTAAGAGCTACATGCCGATGAATGTTAGCCTCGGCTCCAAACAAATTCTGTTCCTCACCATTTAATAACCATCTCTGTGGTCACATTAATAACAAGAATTTATGCAGGTAGCAGACAGGTAACACCTAGCCAGAAGTATAACATCCTGCTGCAATGCAAGAAAAAAAAAAAAAAAAAACAAACAGAAAAAACAAATCCATCTATGCACTAAAAAAAATAATGCACAGCTGAAAGCCATGCAGTTGGCGTGCAAGAGGGGGGGGGGCATGATTACTAATGTTGGGCCAATTAATCGTGATCAGAACATTTTAAGGGCATCAGAAGAGTTAGGTATGCCTTAAAATAGAGTACTGTTGCAAGAGCTGCTCGGCGCCCCTTATCCAGCCTTGATAGAGATCAAAACCGGCTTTGAAACCTAGTAGGTGGTGACCTTTTCTCTTTCCTGCAACCTCTTTCCCACTGAAGAGACGTTGCGAGTCTGCTTTATCATCATTTTCATGGCAAGTGCTCGACTGAACTCCAATCTATGGTTCCCCCTTGTCAAACTTTGACAAAAAAAAAAAACAAAAAAAAACGACTAGCTACAGCCACTATATACGATCCCCCCCCCACTCTATCTGTGCCTAAATCTAAATGCAAACTCTATAAATAAAGCTTCTTTCCCAGAACTGCCAGCCTGTGAAACACTGTTCTGCTGGCCTGCTTCCCGATTGAATAAAACATCATAGTTTTCAAATCCAGTGTACACAGGCTCTTATTAAGCCGTCCCCATGATTAATCGAATTTTAACCATTTTACACCATTAACGATTACTACACTATGATCTTACACTCATTAACCCTTACTCTCAATGGCTATAGGGCCTCGATAAGTAGTGACTCCCAAGTGAATAAAAAAAAAAGGAATTGGAAATATTTGTGTTTATTTTCTCCTCCATTTTTTTCTTTTATTATTTAGTTTTCTTTAAAACATTTTCCATCGTTGGTCCTAAAGATAAAATGATAAATATTTACTGATTTCAAACTACCAGTACAACTAAAATCTAGTGTAATTTTACATTTGTAAAAATATGCACATATTACATGTTTTTTTTTTTTATGTAATCTGAAAAAAAAAAAAAAAAAAAAAATTAAAAACTAGCTATATATATATTTCGAAATTTAAAAAGAATTGGAGTCAGAATCAGTAACTTTATCGGAATTGGGGATTTAGAACAGAATTAGTAATTTTATCGGAACAAGAAAAAATATTAGAATCGTCACATCACTAATCGTACATTAAGTGTGTAGATAATTCCCCAGAATAGGTGAGGTAGTTCATTATGTGTGAATGTCAAAAAAATAAATAAATAACTTATATATATATATATATATATATATATATATATATATATATATGTGTGTGTGTGTGTGTGTGTGTGCACACATTAACCAGCTTGATTTGAGATCAATGGACAATTGTCTAGCCAAGTTAAGAGAAACTTTTGTCAATTCCTATTGCATCCTGGAAAGAGGAGTTTGGTTATGGTGCCGACACCAGGAATGAATCAAGGACCTTTAAATGCATTTGGTTGCCGACAGTGGCAACGTTCGCTCGTATTATCAGCAATAGGTGAGGTAGTTCATTATGTGTGAATGTCAAAAAAATAAATAATAGTAATAATCCTCGTTTCTCCTTTTTACAGACAACCTGATATGATAAACAACATTCACTAAAACCACACATATAAAAAACAATGCAGCATCCAAGACAAAACCGACTCTCAAGCAAAATATCTGTCTATTTTGGACTCCCAAAAGCACCTAATTTGCATAATCATCTTCACCTCATAATTAAACGGTTCTAAGTTTGCATACTGTTGTCTCCTTACAGCAGGCACATGCTAATCATGGCCATTTATTTCTCAGTCTCTCCACAAGCTTTTATCTCATTGACTCAAATGAATAATGAAGATGAACCTCTATATTTTCATACACTATTGTTCACCGTCTTTGATTTAAGCACAGCAACCATATACCACACCACTCCTTGGTCACAAAATTCTGTCTCTGTCCGTCTGCTCATGTTTTCCCACGCATATCAAATTTGAACTTTTGACAGCCCATTCCTCTCATTATCCTTCAAAGCTGCATTAATATGTAACACAAGTATTGATCAAGTTCATGAACATGGTTATAGTAGACAATCTGAGTACAGGATTTGTAAGCCAACAATGTAACAAGAATAAAGTAAAAAAAAAAATAATAAAAAAATAAAAACGTGGGAATAAAAAGAAATACAAGACTGAAAAGTCATGATGGACCTGAATGAAAATTAAGAATAAACTAAAAAAATAAAAATAAAAACGTGATGAACCTAAACGAAAATGGGAAAGAAATTGGACAAAAAAAATTCACTTTGCATTTAACTATCGTCTTTCAGCCTTTGTTCATTTCCTTTCGAAAAGAAAACTAACTAAAATGATGACATATATTTTCTTCTCAAACTGTGTCAATTCTCCTTTTGAAAGAAAATGAACTAAATTAAAATGATTATATATCTTTTTTTGTTTTTTTTTGTTTTTTTTGGGGGGGGTATAAATTTACTTTTTAAAATAAAAAGGAAGAATAGTTAAACTTCTTTTAATGGAGGTGGGGGATACTAAGATACCTAATACTGGGTGACTCCTCTAATAATACTATCTCTCGAATTGAAAGCCATGTTTAATTTCAGAAGAATTTACGATGGGTAGCTATTCTATACAAGTCCTGGAGATGAAAAATTTTCAGTGGATAGCTGTTCTGTAAAAGTCCTGGAGATAATGAGCGAGGAGGGCGGTAGTAGGCATTCGAGTGTACTGGGGGAGGTGAAGGGGGAAGGGCGTTTGCCGAAAAAGGTTGGGAAACCTTGTTCTAGACTATTCCTGAAGTGAGCCAAAATCAAGTCAGTGTCAAGAGAGGAGAGTTAGAGTTATTTACAATGTTGCATATCATGTTCAGGTGTGTTTATCATTGAATGGCAATAAAATAAAGACTGTTGGATTTTCATGGCCAAAACTTGGTGGACAAGTCAGTCGTAAACTGAAGTTTATTCAAAATTTAACGGTTGAAAAACCATACAAGTGCAGAATTTTTTTTTTTAAATGAATATATTTATTTACTAAAATCAAATTCGAATTTTCAATCCATAAAAGAATCGTCTCCAGGAAAATCCAGATAATCATATTTTTTCTTTCTTTTACATGCTATGCTGGTGGTAATGCCTGGCACGTCTTCATAAAAGAAAATCCACTGTATAAAAACCACTGTTGATATTGAAATTCAAAATTAAATGGTAGAAAAATTGCAGAAAGGATTATTAATTTTTGTTATATTTTCGACTACTAACGTGTGTATAAACCCTTATACACCCGTGCTTTGCTTGTCTGTGGATACAAAATTATTTGGATGCCAATGCTGATTTATGAAAATAAAATGTTTATTAAAAAAAAATAAATTAAAAAAAATTAAAAAAAAAAAAAAACAACATGGAGGGAGATGGACAGTCACTGAGAGACATTATTACGTAAGGACACATGTAAGGAGGAGGTATCTGAGTGTACTAGAGGAGGGGGGGGCGTTTGGTGAAAAAGGTTGGGAAACCTTGCTCTAGACTATTCCTGAACTGAAGTACATCATAGACAAAATCAAGGCAGCGTTCAAGAAAGGAAAGTTAGAGTTATTGACAATGTTGCATATCATGTTCAGGTGTGTTTATTGAATGGCAATAAAATAAAAACTGTTGGACTTTCACCACTGAAACTTGGTGGACAAGTAAGTCGTAAATATTTTTTCTTAATTTCTTTTACGTCTTTCTTTTCTTTCGGATGCAGGAGAAAGAGAAACAAATAGGCAGATAGATTGCTTTGCTGCACTTAGTTACATTGTGTAAACTCTCTCCCTATTGGAGACAACACTTTAGACACATCTTTCCTACTTGAAATCTCGCTAGCCAAGAGATCAAAAATCTTTATCTGAAAATCACATGGTTTTGCAACCTCTGCATGGGGGTCACCTTTGACCTTCAAAAATGTCATTCAAACGATTGTGTATAAACATAGTTCTCATTAGATTACTGAAGTTTAGCAATATTGAGCCTGGTTAGTACCAGATGGTTAACCATTTGGAAATACCAGGCTGTGTATGTAGGAAGATGTAGGCACCTTCCTGCAAGAAGTGCAACCACCTAATCTAGTCATCTTAATCAGGATATACATGCAGCTAGAGACTGCTTGTGAAATTGATATTGCCTAGAAACTTCCTCCTTCAGAGTAAACTGATTCAACACACCTAGAGTGAATGCTGCCACTGGTACTGCTTTCTATGGAACATTTTAACAATTTGGTGGGTGACATTTAGAGAGGGGATGTATTTGCTAATATTTTGGTGCAACATTTTTATTTTATTCACACAACATTTGGAGTGTTGCCATTTTAAAAAAGATGAATTAATTAAAGAGTTTGGTTTTAAATCCTCAGAATATTATTTACTGTGACACCCTCACCTGAAGGAGGCTGGAGAGTGTAAGAGAACGTCACGAAAATCGCAAAAATCAAGATGAGGAAAATGATCTGTAATACTTTAATTTTCTTTTGAAAACAAAATTGAACTGAAAGGGTTCCAGGAGACTCAGAGTTAATAACACTTAAGTTGCAAAAAATCCCCACAGAAAAATGCCATTCTAACAAATAAACACTAACTATTCACACCAAATCTTCCAAGAATATTTTTTTGTTGTTGTTATTCTTTTCAATTCTACAACCAACCTTGGTGTATTGTCCATCTATATATATAAAAGCGAAAATGTATGTATGTATGTGTGTTCGCTTTTTCTGTGTCTACAAAAGGCTTCTTTCAGAGGAGCAGTCGGTCGGTTCACAACTTTTTAAAACTTTTTATATCACATATAAATCGTAATATCTCACAGTTAACAACGAAGCTCGCCTGTCTATTTAATTTGCTCGATTTCGGGAAGATAAATATTCAATATTTGTCGCTCGCCGCATGTGGGTTAGTCTTTTTCCTATAACATCTTGGGGGGGGGGGGAAGCGTTCAGCAGTAAATGAAATCCCGCAGTCTAACTTGACCTCATTAACTCATTAAAACGAGCACCTGCTAAATCCAAGTAATTAAATAAATTCAAACGTGTTTCCGTAAGCATGTCGCGGTGGGGCAATGGTTAACGTCGCCGTTTTTTTTTTCACAACTTTGCCTCAACGGTTCGGGTTCGATCCTCATACTTACTTTTTTTTTTAAAAAAAAAAACCCACACACGCACCTCCAAACACCTGGGCAACGCCGGGTACCCCTCGCTAGTATTTTATAAAAGAATATTGGACCGTCTATTATATAAAGTACAATGTCTGTTTGTATATTCAGCTAAAATTTAACAAACACACAACAAACACCCACAAAGTTGTTTTGCTTTGTTTTGTTTGTAAAAAATAAATAAATAATAATCTGTGTAAATCTAAAATTAAAGAAATATTCATTATTTGGGGATCAAATGGTCATTTATATCATTTTATCTTATCAAGATGTACACACATCTTTGAATGTCATCATGTAAAGGGAGGTAACTCTGATCTTTTTTTTTTCCAGAATTACTTCCCTTATTCAAAGGCGTCCGTCCGTCCGTCCGTCCGTCCGTCCTTCCAAAGAGAGGAATGGGCTAGGTGAAAAAGAAAGGAGTGGGAAAAGTAAAGGGTAAATAAAGAGGTTATGCTACACTTTTGCCCCGGGCAATGCTGAGTAGGTTTACTAGTATTTCATAAAATTTTATGCTGATTTCCTGTGCAATTGCGCTTATCAGTCTCCAATAATGCAGCAGACAAAAAAAAAAAAAAAAAAAAATCACAGAACGATAACAAGTGATAAATAACGAATCTGATGAATATTTTGTCAGCTAATTTGCCTTTGATAGCGGTTTGCTTCCATCTATATTCCAATTAGCAATACAAGGGATAATCATCATCATTGTTATGTACAAAACCTTTATGCTGGAGAATTGATTACCAAATAATAACTCATGAATATATGAATACAGACATAGAATTACAAATCATGTTTTTACTTGCAGAGAGGAAGTCAAAACTAATGTAGTCACTTTGATTAAACAACTATTTAAATAAAAAAATGATTGGTGGCAAGTTTTGATATCATTATATATATATATATATATATATATATATATATACTAGCGGGGGTACCCGGCGTTGCCTGGGTGTGTGGAGGTGTGTGGTAGGATCGAACCCGAAGCCCTGAGGCGAAGTTGGAAAATAAAATCGGCCAGCCAGAATGAGTTACTGAAAGATGTTTGAATTTATTTAAGTAAGAACCAAATTGACAAGTGCGTGCACGGAAGTCGTCAAGCGTTACGACGACGACAACGTCAATGACCAGGTTTGTTTATTATAAGCGAAGTAAAAAAAAAGAAAACAACGTTAAAACTTAAGCGGGGGGGGGAGGTAATCAAAACATCGAAAAAAAAAACTAACATAAGGCAAATGAACGATGAAAACAGAAAAACGAACACGTGAAAAATGACTTAAATAAGCCTGTTTTGATACTAAAATTTAAAAAATTGGTGGGTACCCGGGTGTTTTTGGGTGTGTGGTCGGGGGTGGATAAGTGAAATAAAAAAAAAAAACAGAAAAACTGGTTCAATATTTAAATTGTTTTAAAAAATCAAAAAAATAAAAAGACATCTCACACCACGATTCGAACCCAAAACGTTTAGATAATGAACCAACATGCTAATCAACTAAGCTAACGCGACGTACATGAAATTTAGTCAGTTTTTCAACTATTTAAAGTAAATCAGGTCATAACGTCATCTGACGCATGCATAGAACTGGTCGTCGTCACGAGAAGACCGTTTTTGTTGACCCCCCCCCTGTTGAAAACTATCGATTTCGAGGTGAAAATATGAACGTTTTTGGCCAATTTTTCGATATTTTTCGAGTGAAGGATGGGGCTTCAATATGATACCGAGTTTGTGAATGTTTGTTCTGTGTGTCGAAAGTTTTTAGCAGACACACAAACATACACACATAGATTTACGCTTTTATATATATATATATATATATAGATAGATAGATAGAGAGAGAGAGAGACAGACAGACAGACAGAGGTTGAGAGAGAGAGAGACAGACAGACAGAGGTTGAGAGAGAGAGAAAGAGAGACAGAAAGAGGGAGAAAGAGAAAGGGAGGGAGAAAGAGGAAGAGAGGGAGAAAGAGAGAAAATGAGAGGGGTGAGAGATATTAATAGTTTCACAAAACACTAAGATATTCTCCCACCAAAACTGTAGCCGCAGAGGAAAAAGGAGCAAGATTGTTATCAAGGATTGTGATTTTAAGGTGGTCGAGATTTTGTGACTACCATATATTTTTCGACTCTTTAAACTGTCTTCATGCACCATGTTTTGGGGGTTTTTTTTTTGATAAGTCAACAAAAGAAGCCAAAATGAGTAAGTATTTGAATTAACTTTTTAACATATTCTTTATTATTCTAAATTCTTGCTATGCAATTTTACCCTTTTTTATTCAAACACATTCTCTGTCTGGCCATGTACTTAAATTGCATTTAGTTGTGGGGCCAAAAGTTTTTAACTTTGTGGAATGTGAAACGCCCACAAGTTATCACTACTCGTAAGTTGATCTTCACTGGAATTGTAGTACCTGGCAAGCATCATCTATGGATTGAATAGAAAATATTGCTTACAGATTATTCCTATACAAAACCTAAGCAAATTAATCTAAAAATCTATCCTATACAAGATATGTATGATTTTAGCATAGAATCACTAAACGATGATGGATAAAATCCAGTAAGCAACCAACATGATTGAGCAGATGTTGGTTTTGTTTAGGATTTTTACATTTGCATTTTGAATGTGTAAATAAAAATATTTTATCTCACCATTTAAATAACAAAGCTAACATTGTATATAGTCCAATAACCATCATTTTTCATGAAAACTCAAAAATGTTGGTGCTTGTTTATATTGGAAATAAGCACCAACATTTTTGTTTTTTTTTTTTCGATAAGTCAACAAAAGAAGGTTGGAAATAAGCCAAAGGGTAGAAGTCGTCAAAAGAATTTGGCAACAAGAAAACAGAAAAACACATAATTATACAACAACAAAATTTATTGAAAGACGTTAGTGCAACAATAAGTTTATAAAATAAAACACTGCGAGATAAGCACGAAGGTTTTCATTGATTGGTCAGACTTGACCAGCCAATGGCTAGTGCTGTGATCATTGCTTTAGGCAACCATTTTTTTTTTATTTTTGTTTATTTATTTACCATCCTAAAGTCCCCAGGTCACACGTGCACTTGATTGACCTGACACACTTTTTCAAAGTCCAAGGTTTTCCAACCTGTCATTTCTATTGAAAATAAAAAATGATTTTTAATATTTTCATTTCTGACATATCTGTGTATCTTAATATTGTTTTTAGTTTTTAACACTTGTCAAACCCTTCACTTAATTTTACAATATCTTTTACCTCATCAAACTTTATTTTGGACACTGCATTTAAAAAAAAAAAAAGAAAGAAATACCTAAAATAATATTTGCCAGTAATCTTCTATCTTCTATATATATAAAAGGCAAAAATCGGTGTGTATGTATGTATGTATGTATGTATGTATGTATGTATGTTTGTTTGTAACGCTAAAACTTTTGAAAGACGGAACCAGAGTTGACAAATTTGGTATCATATTGCACCTTGATCACCCGGATGACAAATATCGAAATTTCACGTCAAACGGACCAGTAGAAAGGGGTCAACTGATCGTTTTTCTCCTAGGGGGGCCCCCCAAAAAACCTGTCATTTTAACGTTATTCAATACGTGTCACGTGACGTGACGTCAGCTCAAACTTTTGACAGACACAACCAAAGTTGACAAATTATGTATCATATTGAACCTTGATCACCCGCATGACAAATATCGAAATTCCACACCAAACGGACCATTAAAAGGGGGTGAACTGATCATTTCTCTCCTAGGGGGGCCCCCCAAAAAACCTGTCATTTTAATGTTAATATTACATAATCCAAAAACGCTTAGTCATGTCACGTGACGTGACGTCAACATCCAGTAATGGCGAACAAATGTAAACAAACACTTTGTTTTACCGATACTTTTGTAATTTCTCTTCTGCTTTGTTCTAGAGATTATTAAACTCCATGACAATGTCTCCAGCGTATTTAACTGGTTAAAAATAGTATTTATACAAGAGTTTTAACGAAAAATATCAGGAAAAAATGTACAGGAATAAAAAAAAATTCAGCTTTCAAAATATTCGTCGATAAAAAAACCGATCTTTATATTTACGCTAGCCATTTTGTATATTACCACGTGACCTGCTATCTCTTAAACTGGAGGGGGGGATCCACTTGAATCCAACAAAACCAGTAATTTTTTTTTTCTATTATATATACATCATTTTCTATAAAATTAAGTGTAGACTTTATAATTAAAACAAAAAATGTTATTCATACTAAAAAAAAAAAAACGCTTAGTCATGTCACGTGACGTGACGTCAACATCCACTAATGGCGAACAATTGTACCTATTTACTATGCCTCCCCACGGGACAGAGTTAGACACCAGGGTCGTTTTTTAACGTGGAGAAAAGGTACAAAAATAAAAATTGTCTCAGTCGTGGAGGATTTCTCCTCCACCGAAAGAGAACAAGAAATAGAAGTGCAGCATCTGAAGAACAGATACTACACTTTGATCTTGACCAAAAGGCCAAGAATGCGAACAATTGTAAATAACAACTTTTTTCACAAAACCAACACCGTCTTTCTTTTTTTTCTCTCTCTTTCTCTCTCTCTCTCACCCACTTACTCTTCCCTCTCTCTCACCCTCTTTCTCTTGACGTCACACCACTGTTAAACTGTGGGGGGGGGGAACACATTCCCAGGCATTATCTCCTATAGATGCACATTTTATTAGAAATTCAGCTTTCAAAATATTAGACGATAATAAAAATATAAAACCAACACCCTCTTTCTCTTTTCTCTCTCTCTCACCAACTTACTCTTCTCTCTCTCTCACCCTCTTTCTCTTGACCTCCTACTACTGTTAAACTGTGTGTGTGTGGGGGGGGGAAGAGGCAGCTTGAAAACCAACAAAAACAGTGCACAGTTTCCCAAGCATTTGGGGTGGGAAGGGGGGGAAGAAGCCGAGTGCACAGTTTCGTGTGAGAGAGAGAGAACAATTCTCAACCTATATACTCAACAAATTTTTTATCTACAGATTTGAAAGTTTGTATATAGGGTATTCAGACATATGGAAATATATCTAGCATAATCTATCTATTATATCTATAAAAGTGAAAATGTGTGTGTGTGTGTGTGTGCGTAAGAGAGAGAGAGAACAATTCTCAACCTATATACTCAACGTATTTTTATCTACGGATTTTAAACTTTGTATATAGGGTATTCAGACATATAGAAATATATCTAGCATAATCTATACATTATATCTATAAAAGTGAGAATGTGAGTGTGTGAGAGAGAGAGAACAATTCTCAACCTATATATTCAACAAATTTTTTACCTACAGATTTGAAAATTTGTATATTGGGTATTCAGACATATGGAAATATATCTAGCATAATCGATCTATTATATCTATAAAAGTCAGAATGTTTGCGTGTGGTTGTGTGTGTAAGGTTGCGAGAGAGAGAGAGAACAATTCTCAACCTATCTATTCAATAAATTTGTTATCTACAGATTTGACCATTTGTATATAGGGTATTCAGACATATGGAAATATATCCAGCATAATCTATCTATTATATCCATAAAAGTGAGAATGTGTGCGTGAGAGAGAGAGAGAGAGAGAGTAAGTACAATTCTCACCCTATATATTCAACAAATTTTTTATCTACCGATTAGAAAATTTGTATATAGGGTATTCAGACATATGGAAATATATCTAGCATAATCTATCTATTATATCTAGAAAAGTGAGAATGTGTGTGAAAGAGAGAGAGAGAAGAGAGAGAGAGAGAGAACAATTCTCAACCTATATATTCAACTAATTTTTATGTACAGATCTGAAAATTTGTATACAGGGTATTCAGACATATGGAAATATATCTAGCATAATCTATTATATCTATAAAAGGTAGAATGTGTGTGTGTGTGTGTGTGTGTGAGTGAGTGAGTGAGTGAGAGAGAGAGAGAGAGAACAATTCTCAACCTATATACTCAACAAATTTTTTATCTACAGATTTAAAAATTTGTATATAGGGTATTCAGACATATAGAAATATATCTAGCATAACCTATCTATTATATCTATAAAATGACCATGTGTGTGTGTGTGAGAGAGAGAGAGAGAGAGTCAGAGAGAGAGAGAGAACAATTTTCAGCGTGTGTGTGTGTGAGAAAGAGAGAGAGAGAAAGAGAGGAAGGAAAATTCTCACCCTATATATTCAACAAATTTTTTATCTACATATTAGAAAATTTGGATATAGGGTATTCAGACGTATGGAAATATATCTAGCATAATCTATCTATTATATCTATAAAAGTGAGAATGTGTGTGTGAGAGAGAGAGAAAGAGAGAGAGAGAGAACAATTCTCAACCTATATATTCAACTAATTTTTTATCTACAGATTTGAAAATGTGTATATTGGGTATTCAGACATATGTAAATATATCTGGCATAATCTATGTATTATATCTATAAAAGTGTGAATGTGAGTGATGGAAAGAGCAAAAAATTCTCAACCTATATAACCTATAAAAGTGAGAATATGTGTGTGAGAGAGAGAGAGAGAGAACAATTCTCAACCTATATATTCCACACATTTTTGGTCACAGATTTGGAAATTTGTATATAGGGTAGGCAGACATATAGAAATATATCTAGCATAATCTATCTATTATATCTATAAAAGTGAGAACTTGTGTGTGTGTGTGTGTGAGAGAGAGAGAGAGAACAATTCTTAACCTACATACTCAACAAATTTTTTACCTACAGTTTAGAAAATTTGTATATAGGGTATTCAGACATATGGAAATATATCTAGCATAATCTATCTATTATAACTACAAAAGTTAGAATGTGTGTGTGAGAGAGAGAGAGAGAACAATTCTAAACCTATATATTCAACAAATTTTTTATCTACAGATTTGAAACTTTGTATATAGGGTATTCAGACATATGGAAATATATCTAGCATAATCTATCTATTTTATCTATAAAAGTGAGAATGCGTGTGTGTGAGATAGCGAGAGAGAGAGAGAGAGAGAAAAAGAGAGAGATAAAAATTCTCAACCTATACATTCAACAAATTTTTTATCCACAGATTTGAACATTTGTATATAGGGTGTTCAGAAATATAGAAATATATCTAGCATAATCTATCTATTATATGTATAAAAGTGAGAATGTGTGTGTGTGTGAGAGAGAGGACAATTCTCAACCTATGTATACAACAAATTTTTTATCTACAGATTTCAAAATTTGTATATTGGGCATTCAGACATATTTCAATATATCTGGCATAATCTGTCTATTATATCTATAAAAGTGAGAATGTGTGTGATAGAGAGAGAGAGAACAATTCTCAACCTATATACTCAACAAATTTTTTATCTACAGATTTGAAAATTTGTATATAGGGTATTCAGACATATGGAAATATATCTAGCATAATCTATTATATCTATAAAAGTGAGAATGTGTGTGTGTGTGAGAGAGAGAGAGAGAGAGAGAGAAGAATTCTCAACCCATATACTCAACAAATTCTTTATCTACAGATTTTAAAATTTGTATATAGAGTATTCATACAAATAGAAATATATCTAGGATAATCTTTCTATTATATCTATAAAAGTGAGAATGTGTGTGTGTGTGAGCGAGAGAGAGAGAGAGAGAGAGAGAGAGAGAGAGAGAGAGAGAGAGAGAGAGAGAGAACAGTTCTCAACCTATACATTCAACAAATTTTTATATATAGGGTATTCAGAAATATCGAAATATATCTAGCATAATCTATTATATCTTTAAAAGTTAGAATGTGTGTGTGTGAGAGATAGAGAGAACAATTCTCAACCTATGCACTCTACAAATTTTTTATCTACAAATTAGAAAATTTGTATATAGGGTATTCACACATATGGAAATATATCTAGCATAATCTATCTATTATATCTATAAAAGTTAGAATGTGTGTGTGTGAGGTAGCCAGAGAGAGAGAGAGAGAGAGTAAGAACAATTTTCAACCTATATATTCAACAAATATTTGATCTACAGATTAGAAAATTTGTATATAGGGTATTCAGACATATGGAAATATATCTAGCATAATCTATCTATTATATCTCTAAAATTGAGAATGTGTGTGTGAGAGAGAGAGAGAGAACAATTTTCAACCTATATACTCAACAAATTTTTTTATCTACAGATTTGAAAATTTGTATATAGGGTATTCAGACATATGGAAATATATCTAGAGTAATCTATCTATTATATCTATAAAAGTGAGAATGCGTGTGTGTGTGAAAGAGAGCGACACAGAACAATTCTCAACCTATATATTCAACAAATTTTTTATGTACAGATCTGAAATATCACATTTGTATAGAAGTAGAAATCTTGATACCTACTCTGATACCTAATAAAAGAAAGGACACTCTTTAGGGCGGATTTTGATTATAACAAGTCACTAATTAGAAATTATAATAAACATTCTAATAATTTAAGAATTTTACCAAAATAAAATTGCATGGTAATCACCCAATTTCTGCCACAAAATTTTGATTGGCAGAACTCATAAACATAAAATATATATTTTCTAATTTCATCTTTTTTTTTTCTTTTTACATAATCTGGTTTGATGTTTTCCCAAATATTCAAATCACTATATTTTGCTGCTTAATATCAAATACAACAACTGAGTTATTTTTATGCATCAAACAATTACATTTTCTCATTCATCCAAACTAATCACTGAACATCAATTTCATATTTTCTTCACTAAAATATTACTGTGCTTGATGTCATCAAGTGGAGCGGATCATTTTTTTTTCATTTGTTCACACATTTTTCCAATTTATATATATTTTAAAGATTCTTAGCCTATGTCATTGCATACCAATCTGTTTATTAAAAGTTAAGGTTCACTGTAAACACATATGTTACACCAAAATAAAAACGCTTCAGATAATGTCTTGATATTCAATTCAGTTTCTCACATGACATCTTATGAAGTTAGTAGAAATGTTACAGACTTTTGAATCTCAAACACTTTCAATACTGTGCACTGATATTTTCTTTTTTGCAATATAAGCACATTCATGATTTTTTTTACAAACGTTAAAAACTTTCACATTGTGTAGCAATATACTGAAACAATTATAAAAATATTTGTTTTTATTTTGAATGATGCAGGGCATCTGAAGAGAGATTTTTCTAACAAAATGAAAGTATAATTTTTAGCAATAGGTATCTAGGAAAAGGCCACTACATATGTTATAAGTTCCAAATTTCCACAACCTGGCAAATACTGGTACATGCTAGCAAATTTAGATTTGCAATTACAGAATATGATTCTAATTTTTTCCTTTGCTCTTTATTCTAACACTACACTAAGTTTACTGTGTTATTTCGCTACAGTTGATATTGTGTAGAACAATAAGAAAATCATAGTGAACAATGCATTCAACAAAATTTCACACACATTTCTAGATACCTATATCTAATAAGTTCAAAAGAAAGGACACACTTAGGGAGGTATTTTGGTGGTCAAGTCACTAAAAAGAGATTAGCTGGTTTCCCGGCATAGCCTAGGATATAATAAAGATTGACTGAAATACATGTTCTAGCTGGTTTCTAGGCGTTGCCAGGGATGTAATATAGACACATTATGTTGTATATTACCTGTTCTCTTCTCCCTAAGGTAAAACAATTTCATATACATGCTGTAAATTACCTATGCTAGGGATAAAACATGAACAATACCAGTCCTAGGGTAGATAAAACAAATAATACATAGAGATGAAAGATTCCTCTCCCCTAAGAATCAAACATATGTTCAATATATGCTTTTGTTTTTTCATTGTTTATACGGTCCCGAGCAACGCCGGGTAGCCCTGCTAGTCTATATATATAAAAGCGAAAATGTATGTATGTATGTTTGTGTGTCTACTAAAAACTTTCGACAGACAGAACAAAAATTCACAAATTTGGTCTCATATGAAAGCTCCATCCTTCGCCCGGCAAATATCGAAAAAATGGCCAAAAACGTTAATTTTTTCACCCTGAAATCAGCACTTTTCTACAGGGAGGGGTCAGCAAAAACCTTCCTCTCATGACGAAGTCGCTTCTACGCATGCGTCATACGACGTCGTAACCTGATTTAGTTTAAAGATTTTAAAAAATGACCTAATTTCGTGTACATCGTCTTAGGTCAGTTGGTTAGAGCGCTGGTTCCTTATCTAAAGGTTTTGGGTTTGAATCGTGGTGTGAGATGTCTTCTGTTTTTTATTTTTTTCGATTTTTTAAATTTTAATATTGAAGCAGGGTTATTTAAGCCATTTTTCACATAACGTTCGTTTTTCTGGGTTTTTTTTACTTTGCTTATTCTTAGGTTTTCATTAACACCCCTCACCCCCGATCGACCACACACACCCAAAAACACCCGGGCAACGCCGGGTACCCACCGATGTTTTAAATTTTAATATTGAAACAGGCTTATTTAAGCCATTTTTCACATGTTTTTTTTTTCTTGGTTTTTATTTTTCAGATTTTTTAAAGTTTTAACGTTCGTTTTTCTGTTTTCTTTTTTCGATTTTTACATTTAACATCGTTCGTTTGCCTTACGTTAGTTTTTTTTGTGTTTTATTTTCTATTTTTTTAAGTTTTACCTTTTTTTATCTATAATATTTCATTTTTATTTAATATTTAAAAATATTTACTTCGCTTATTCTTATGTTTTGATTACCCCCCTCCCCTACCACCCGAGCACATCATAGGCCCTTAACGTCGAGGACGACGATTGGCAAGGCGCTTCAGTCTTCTACAGTTCAGGAAGTCTGTGTATTGCTGGCAGGATCTTTTGGCACCAGATCTTATAGCAGCTTGCCACTTTGCTCGGTTGCCGGCAGAGGTTTCCCAAGTGTTGTGAGGGATGCCGAAGACCTGGAGGTCACGTTTCAGGACATCCTTGTAGCGGAGGCGTGGCCTGCCAGCACAGCGAGGGGCATCAGCTATCTCTCCAAAGAGAAGTGCTTTTGGTAGCCGGCTGTCGTCCATGCGGCAGGTGTGGCCAGCCCAACGTAAGCGACGGATGCGCAGCACTGTGTACATGTCAGTACTCTTGGTCGTGGAGAGGATAGCTGTGTTTGGTACATGATCCTTCCATGTGAATCCAAGAATTGTGCGCAGGCATCGGAAGTGGAAGGCGTTCAGACGGTGTTCGTGTCGGCGGTAGGTGCACCAAGTCTCACTGCCATACAGGAGAGTGCTGAGGATGCAGGCCTCGTAAACCTTGATCTTTAGGTGTAGCGAGAGGGACTTGTTCTTCCAGACTCTCTCACTAAGCCTGCCGAAAGTTGTTGATGCCTTTCCAATGCGGGAGTCCAGTTCACAATCAAGACTGTTGGTGTTATCAACTGTAGAACCCAAGTAAGTGAACTTGGTGACGTTTGACAGTACATGATTGTTTACGGTTATTATGGGTGAAAGCCCAGCAGGCTGGGCAAAGACCACCGTCTTGCCTAGGCTGATTTTGAGACCAAACTCCTCGCAGGCAGAAGCAAAGGAGGAGCACATTGCCTGAAGCTCAACCTCCGAGTTGGCGATGAAGGCAGCATCATCAGCGTACAGGAGTTCACGGATCTGTACGCGGTTAACCATAGTTTTTGAGCGTAGCCTGGCCAGGTTGAATAGGCCTCCAGTACTGCGAGTATGAAGGAGCACTCCAGTTGGGTTTGGGAAGGCTCGGCGCAGAACAGCTGAGAAATATATTCCGAACAGAGTAGGAGCTAACACGCAGCCTTGCTTGACACCACAAGAGATGGGGAACTCTTTAGAACGAGAGCCCTCAAACTGTACTGTAGCCTTCATCTGATCGTGAAATTCTTGTATGGTTTTCAGGAGTTTGGGAGGGCAGCCCAGTAGACGGAGGACTAGAAATAGCCCTGATCTGCTAACATAATCAAAGGCCTTCGTCAAGTCAACGAAAACTGCATAGAGAGGACGGCCTTGCTCAATGCATTTCTCCTGGATCTGACGAACAGAAAAGATCATGTCAGTGGTAGAGCGGCCAGGTCGAAAGCCACATTGACTCTCAGGAAGAATTCTGTTGGCAATAATCTGGAGACGTGGCAGGACTAAGCGGGCATAGATCTTTCCAGGCTGGGAAAGTAGAGATATGCCACGGTAGTTGTTGCAGTCGCAGCGAAACCCTTTGTTCTTATACAGGGTAACTATGTTGGCGTTACGAAGTTCATCGGGAATAGTACCTTCATTCCAGCAGATTGAGAAGAGATGATGGAGTTCCTCAGTTAGTGAGTCACCACCGCATCTGAAGATTTCTGAAGGTAGCCCATCCACGCCGGGGGCTTTGTTGTTCCTCAGTAGCTTGATGGTATTGTGTACTTCATCGATGGTGATGTCGTAATCTAGCTCATGGAGGACTGGTAGTTGGTGAACAGCAGCTATTATAGCAGCCTCACTAGCTGCTACAGGTTGAGCATACAGAGAGCTGTAGTGCTCCACCCAACGGTCAAGCTGATCATCAGGATTGGTGAGTAGTTCTCCGGTCAGAGATCGCAAAGGAGATGATTTCTTCACAGGAGGACCTAGAGCCTCTTTCAGAGCTTGGTACATGCCACCGGTGTTGCCGGTGGCAGAGCAGTCTTCAGCACGCTTGGAGATGTCACTCCAATAGTTGTGTTTAGCCTCTCGAGTTAGGCGCTGTACTTTTGAGCGGCTCTGCTTCCAGAGGCTAGTAGCTTGAGGAGAGGGGTCCTGCATCACAGCCAGTCTTGCCGCTCGCTTTTCTGCTAGTGCTTGATGGAGTGTGTCCGCGTGGTGTCTGAACCAGTCCGGCTGCTTTACTGTACGTCTACCAAAACTGGAGAGTGCGCAAACTCCAACAGTGTCACGAATCCGCAGCCAGGCAGAGGCAGCATCCTGAGGGGGTGCAGACTGGCCAAAGGTGGATTGTATTGAAGCTTGAAAATGTTGGCATTTCTCCTTGGACTTAGTAGCAAGAACATTGAGCGTTGAAAGTGGTTTTGAGCAAGACAGGTGGATTTTCTTTGGCTTTAGTTTAAGCTTACAGCGCACAAGTGAGTGGTCTGTGTCACAGTCCGCAGAGTGCATTGTCCTGCAGTGGATGATATCCTGGAGGTGCTTCTTTTGAGTGATCACATGGTCCAGCTGGTGCCAGCGCTTAGAGCGTGGGTGTTGCCATGTCATCTTCGACCACGGTGAGCCCTTAAAGAAGGTTGATGGGATGCACAGCCTGTGTGTAGCACAGAGTTCCAGAAGACGCTGTCCATTTTCATTCATAGAGCCCACTCCGTGAGGACCCAGGACATCAGGCCAGTCATTGGTGTTACTGCCTACTCGAGCGTTGAGATCACCCAGGATGATTATGCGGTGACCGCGGTCGATTTTGGAGAGGGTCTCACTCAGCTGGAGATAGAAAGCATCTTTCTGGTCATCCGGCGAGGTGAGGGTTGGGGCGTAGGCAGACAATAGGGACACTGGACCAGAGGTGGTGTGTAGCTGTAGTGACATTAATCTGGGAGAGATGGCGACGGGAGTTTCGACAAAGCTGAGCAGCTTGTTGCAGATGGCAAAACCCACTCCATGTTTTGGTCTCTCCAAGTCAGGGTAACCAGTCCAGTAAAATGTGAAGTTAGCTTCACGTATGGAGCCATTTCCAGTGAGCCATGTCTCGCCTAGTGCTGAGACATCCACCCCCAACCGGAGTAATTCCAGGTCGATAACAGCAGACTTCCGAGGATGAAAACTGTCAAGAGAGGAAGTCACCCCAAGGGAGCGGACATTCCAGCAGGCCAGGTGAAGTGGGGAGGCAGTAGCAGGATGTCGACCGGGGCGCGCCTGCCTAGAACGCGGGCCCTGCCGAGCAACGACAGCACCCCCGACTGCAGGGGGCTCCCGAATTGCCAGTCGCTGAGAATTTATTCTTGACATATCCATAGTAGTTGCCTGAAACGTCAAGCGCCGGGGCAGGGAAGTAGTGGATGAGTGCATGCCCAGAACAGAACATCCACCTCTGGACCCAACATTGCGGACCCCAGCGGAGCACAGGAGTGCGACAGCTGGAGCAGTGGTAGGTTGCCCCGCAGTACCCGCTAACTGGGTGTTGATCCCTGACCGTTGATCGTTCTTGATTCATCCGCTCAGTGATCCGCCATGGGAGACCGGTGGTTGAAAAATATATCAGCTGCGCTCATACCATGACTGCCAACTCCTGCTGCCGAGATGACATTTTGCTATTTGACCACATAGCTGGGGTCTGGATTGGTGTAAGCCAGGGCGTGTCCTCACGCCGGAGGGCCATGCACTCAACACCTCTGGGGCTCCAGACTACTCCGAGATCCCACATACACTTAGCCTGGGGCCGCAAGGTACCCAGTTAAACCGTGATGTACCACGAGGAGGTGGCATGCGAGTCTTGACCAGTGAGACGCTCTAACCACCAGTGGGCAGGGCTTACTAAACTGCCTCCCCTTCACTCTTGCGAGCACCCGAGCACACACACCTCTAAACACCTGGGCAATGCCGAGTACTCCCCGCTAGTCTATAATATAAATCTTACCTGTTTGTTTAAATGTATGTATGTATGTATGTCTGCCTAAAACTTTTGACAGAGGCGATGAATTTTCACGATCTCAGTCTTGTTTGGAAGCTCGACCCTTTGGACAACAAATATTGAAAAATTGGCCAAAAACATCAATTCCTTCACCCTCAACTGAGCACTTTTCTACAGGGAGGGTCACTTTTTGTTGCCGATATTTTTTAAAGTCATCTTCCCTTTTTTATTGTCTAGCCTTAATTTAAACCTACGTCACTTCCGGGTTGGTGATGTGCGCAATTGCAAACACGTCACTTTTTTTTTTTACACGTTCTTTTCCTCCTTCACAAGTTTGAGCCTGCCTGCCTACCACCACTTTTTTTTTTTTTACACGTTCTTTTCCTCCTTCACAGTACAAGTTCGAATAAAATATATATGGCGATTATATATGTGTGTGTTGGGAAGCGTTGAAAAGAAATCAATACAGTGCTCAATCGCAAATGTGAGAGCTAAAATACAAATTATTTATTTAAAAACCATGTGCTACATATTTCAGAGACGTACCATGTGTTTCATTTCAGTGGCTTTGCCTTTTAAAAGCCTTTTAAAAATCCAAACAAAGCATCGGCAACTGATGCTCCGAGTCAGTGATGCTTCACATCATCTCATATACCCAAACTAGTTGTTTCCCAAATCGGGTATTTCTGAACCTTTGGGGGAAAAAAAAAAAAGATTTAACTTTAAACAGACACTGTGAGTGAACAAAAGAACTTTTTACCATTTTTGATTCATAGTGTCTGCAATGCCCCACCCCACCCCCACCCTATAAAAAAAAAAAAACAACAGTACCATCTCGGGCACATCATTTTTCCCCATATTGGGGCACATATAAAAAATTTCAAAATCTGATAAAATCACACAGAAGACAAAGAGATAAACAGACACATATTAAAAACAAAGACTGAAATGTTATTTTGTTTTACAAATTCTGGTGTCTGTAAAGCAGGCTTGACCTTCGCACGTGAGCGCCTGAAGTGTATGGAGATTTTATAAACATCTGTCAATCTCCATGTTGAATGTGGCCTGACATTTTGAGATGAAAATGCCACCAACTCTGTTTTATATGTTCCCCCTTGAGTACACTGCAAGTCTGGTATAAAGCCCTCAAATATAGGGAGTTGGGATTCCCTGAAAAGGGCTAATTTTGGGGCAAATCTGATGCCATTTTTGGATTTTTTGTGTCAAAAAAACTTACCAAAATGAATTTTCAGGGTCACATCATGTTTGAAACTGAAGTGATTTCAATTATGCCAAGTTAAACAGAGCTGAGAGGGAAAAGATAATGAAATACCAATGCTCAACATAAAAAGAAACTGGAATCTTAGGAAGATCTCAATCATTCAAGTAATTATAGGAACAATTGAACCCATGAAAAAGAATTCCAAATACTACCTGGTAAATATAAACAGTGAACCAAGTGCAAGAGAAATTCAAACAATTGCACTTAAAAGGGATGGTTAGAATCTTAAAAAGATTTCTCGGATGGAACATATGAGATAGCAGATGAATGTCTGGCATTCGGTAGGCTGTCCCATCCCCAGCTTGAACAAAATAAAAAAATAAATATTCAAGACAATGTAATTATTAAAATGTCACCCGGGAAACATCTCAGGCAATTCATGCAAACTAGAAAATGCTCTAAATCAGCAACCCATTGAAATTAGATCGAATTTTCAGAATTTCTTAGTTTTTATAATGTCCATCTGTGGTTAAAGTTACAAAATCTGAAGACATGCATGTCAAACTTAAACTTCTGGGTGATTTAACATAGAATTACCCATATATATACTAGCAGGGGTGCCCGGCGTTGCCCGAGTGTTTGTTTGGCGAGGGGGGTAAAAAAGTGTTAGTAGGGAAGGCAGGCTCGAACCTATGATACAAAGGCGGAAAAGAAAGTTAAAGAAAAGCTGAGATCTTACCTACGAGGTGAGAGGAAGTGAAAAGCGTTCAAATTTAACGGTTAAAAAGTTGACTTGCAGAAATAAGTTCACGCAGGCGCAGAAATGAAAGTCTGGCTTAAGGCCAGGCCAGCTTCTCGCCATATTTGTTTCTCCACGATGTTGGGAAAAATCAGCTCACCAAAAAGGGGGGGGGAGTTCTTAAATGAATAGCAATTGTCTGATATGAAGGGTTTTCCCAACATTAATCAAAGCTAATTGCTTTCAAGATGTTCCTGGCAGGAAAGCCAGATGGCCTACTTCACTTCGATTAATTTCGCTTTACTTATACGAAAAAGATGAACAAACACGCGAAAGGATGGAACAGCGTGAATTTTATAAAAGTCGACGAAAATAAATGTAGAGACAACGTTCGTTCGCAAATCGTAGATATTATGATCTAGGGAGTATATAAAAGGTTCTAAAAAAAATAGTAACCCTCTTGAGACCCCCCCCCTGCTGAAAAAACCCTTTCTTGGACATACAAAAACACGCGTGTCACTTTTGCCTTATATATAGATATAGATATAGATGTAGCTAATTCTATGTTTAGTCCCCCCCACCCACAGGAATTTAAATTGCATTATTTATTTTGACATTTTTTTCGCTCAAAGCTTCTTTAGACTATATATATATATATATATATATATATATATATATATATATATATATATATATATATATATATATATATATATATATATATGGAAAACTCTTAAGGATTGATTTTGTAAAAAAGATTTTTTTTTTAAATCGATATTATATCAAATTATATAAAATAATATCTGAAATGAAACAGAAGAACATGGAGATTATTATTAATACTATTCTAATAGAATTCATTACATATTTGGTTTTTTCAAGCAGTACCTACGGCGTGATTACTCAATAGTAGTCTGCAAGTAACATTTTGTTTGTCGAGCAGTTACTTGCTCGACTAATATATATATATAGTAGAAATGGTAATTAATAAAAACCTGAAGAAAGTGCTCAATACTGTTGTAGAGCAAATATGCGTTTTATTTTTTATTACCGTTTTTTTCTGTTTAGTTACATTATTGTTTCAGCTACGCGACCGTTTTTTGGCCATCATAAACGAAAATTTCTGTAAAGTCTGAGGAGGTTAAATGACAGCCAAAAAACGGTCGCGTAGCTGAAACAATAATGTAACTAAACAGAAAAAAAACAGTAATAAAAAATAAAACGTATATATATATATATATATATATATACACACACACACACACACACAAAGGGATTTAAATGATGAAAAATAAAAATTTATTCGATCATCAAATGTTCGAAATAAATACAATAAAGATTTTTTCCTTAATCTTATCTTACAGAATTTTTTCCTCATTCCATTGATTCTTTTATGTATTTCATGTTTTGAATATTTGATGATCGAATAAATTTTGTAAATTTTTTTATTTTTCATTATTTACATCTCTGTAAATATTCATATTTTTATATTAATATTTATGTTTTATTATTTTGAAATTTTATCACAAAAAAAAAAAAAAAACTGTCCATAATCATGAAAGCGAAAGCGTGTGTTGGTGTTCATCTCGTGAGAATAGTAGCTTGAAATAAAATTGTTTAGAAAGAAGATTTAAATTCTCGTTGAATGTGGTAACTTTCTGTTACATGATAAGGGCTGTCCCCTTTTCATGTAAGTATAAAAATAGAGACAGTCAGTGAGAAAGTCAGAGAGGGTCTGGGAATTCGAACGTCTAGGAAGCGAGACGGTCACTTTGAAACTAAAATGTGAAGCTTTGAATTCTTGATGAGAAAACCACGGCCGGTCGTGAAGAAATAAACCCATCATGTGTTTTGATAAAGCTCATCTTTGTGTTTGTGATTCTTACAAAAAGGTAAAGTGAATTGTTATTATATGTCTGTGTTATAAAATGTCTTAACATACACATCTCATATCCACAATGTGAATCTACATCTCATATCTACACTGAACACTATCTCCTCACTCTAAGAGCTTCACATAACAACACATCTATTAACCTAAGAATGAACATATTTTTAATATATATGAATCGTCATAACACGAACACGGAACAAACAATCTCTCTCACAACATCCCTCTCTAGAACTCTTACAACAACATCTCTCTCAACAGCATCACTTGTAATAAGAAACTCTCTCCTCTAAGACTCACTCTTAAAACTCTCTCTGAATATAACATTTCCACGATGGGCGTTGAAAAAAAAAAACTGATTCAATTTTTGTCTGTAGCACATGTAAAGTAGATGATGAGTGATTGGATGTCTCAAGGACAGTTTCTTCGACACATGTTAGACGGAGAAATCTGGAGAGAAACTGGTTTGATTTTCCACAGCAAATCTTTATATACAGATATTCTCGAACTTTCCAACCTGTTTGCTGTATTTACATGTGAGGAAACATAACATAGTTCCTTTGTTTTATGTGTGCGGTGGTCGCATCACTATGTTATCTGTTTGCGCATTCTTCATATGCATGGGCATTGAAAACGGTGATTGCTATGAAAATACACCTGCCGGAGATTTGTTCCAGCCGTATGTAGCGGTTATACAAACATACACATGTAGGTCTCTTCACCCACCCCAAAAAAAGGTTTTGGTAATCTCTGAGAGTATGCTCCCATCAACCCGGTATGGATACATTATCATTATTAGAAAAAAAAAAAGGAGCAGATAATGCCTGGGAGGATTATCTTCCCTCTTCACCATCACCATTAATTTCCGGAAATTCAGAATGACTCCGCAATTTTGATACATGACATTGTTTTAAAAAAAAAAAAAAAAAAACAGAAAGAAATGGACACCTAACAAAAACTGGCCGAGTTGACCCTCATAGAATGGATATTAACATTTTATTGTAAAAAAAATATTTTAAGTTTTAAGCGGTTACGATTTGAAAAAAGAAGTGATTTACGTAGCTAATATTCATGAATTTAATAGTAATCGCATCTTTGGTACTTGTACAGTTTAATCAAGACATTAAAAAATGAAAATATCGAAAAAAAAAGGTTATATTGTACGTATTCGTTATGGAATGAAGTTCTCTGAAAAAAAATTTCACTTAATCTCATCAAGTAGTTTTTATTTTACAGTGAAAAAACAATTTGTTATAATACCGAGCAAAAGGTTCAATTTTTAGGAAGAAAAGCTAGTAATAAAGATGGGGAGGGAGTATCGGCGCTTTACATGGAATTATCTCCCCGTGGCGTGTTCAACAAATTTCATTATGGCTGACTTCAACGCGCTCTCATAAAAACGTGTTTTTCTGCTGTAAAATTAAAACTACTCGATCAAATTAAATGAAATTTTTTTTTCGGAGATCCTCAGTCCAAAACGGATACGTACAATATAACCTTTTTTCGATATTTTTCATTTTTTAATGCCTTGATTAAACTGTACAAGTACCGCATCTTTAAATAAATCCACAGTTAAATCAACCACCGATAAAAAAAAAAAAAAAAAAAAGGTTTCTAAAGTTGTGTTTATTTTTAATTTTTCAAACTGTCCTCGTAGGGAGTCCAGTAAATACTACAAGGGTGTGCTACATGTGGAGAATAAAACACAAAACAAACAAAAAATCTTAACGAAATCTAAATTTCGAATTAACTGAAGCAAATCATCTTTTAATTTTGTTTAATTGTGCAAAGTCATTCCTGTCTCCAACCGTGTTCTATGACAAAGACATACAGGCAGGCAGATACATAAAAGACAAGGCTATCAAACCAGATATTGTAATATGGAACAAGCCCGAAAGAACTGCGCTCATTATTGATGTTACAGTCCCAAATGATTTTGGCCTTAATAGAGCTGTATGGGAAAAGATAACAAAATATCAGGATCTAAAAAGTGATCTAAAAACGACAGTCTCTGAAAGAAACAAACATTACACCGATTGTGATAGGAGCAACTGGTTTAATAAAAAAGAATCTTCAGAAACACTTTAGAAGCAATTCCTGGAAGACCAAGCTGCAACGAAATACAGATAGCAGCCCTAAAGGGAACAGCATCTATTCTTAAAAGAGCCCTCGGATATAAATTTAAATCATAACAGAATCAAGTGTTAGCTATAGGAAGGATTAACCCCTTGATCTCTTAAAACTTAAACTGCCCTCTTGAGGAGGCAAGTAAATGCTACAAAGTTCTGTTACACGTGGCGAACCAAACTGATCAGTTCAAATAATGTAGAAGCACGGAGGCTAATTAATTCCGACCAACGTGCTTTAACGGTTACGAATTTTAAACAGTGTTTTTGATTTGCCTAACATTGAAAAAGTTTTGTCTAAATGAAAAATGAAATGTTATGTAATACAAAAAAAAAAAAAAAAGAAAAGATAATCTCCGGGTGGCGACTCTGTGTTTGAACACACGTGTTTACTTCTTGAGATCAGTTACCGATCCAAGAATAAATTTTGTCTGGAGTAACGCCCATTTAAAAAGAAAAAAAAAAGAAAATTTGATCCATTACAACAGCTTTTTAATACTAAGTTTGTGGGTGCTTATTTCAGTAGAACAATAATACAAAAAAAAATATTTAAAAAGTATGTTGATTACTTATAGTTTAAAAGCGATTAAAAAAAAAAAAAAAAATGATCATAAGCTACGATCGAACGTAAAAATTTAACATCGTCAGTTTGTGATCTAATCCACTAGGCCAAATCCCAGTGACATCCAGACGTTGCAAATTAACATATTTTAACGCAAGTGTCAAAACATCTTACGCATGCACAAAACAGATAACAGTGATAAAAGGTACGATTATACCTGAGCCCCCCCCCCTCCATCCGCATTATGCGACATATCTAGTACAAAGAATGATTTAATGAATATTAGATATTATACTTCAGAGATATCGCCCTTTCAGACAATACCAACTTGATGGTCCGTCTTGTATTTAAAGTTTTATTTGGGCATACAAACACACATACTAACAGACGACCGCCTTTTATATAATAGTTTGTAATTCAGTTTTCTGTTTGTTTGTTTCTGTCAATACAAAATATATAAAGGTTTCATCAGTCATATAAAAGGTAAATATTGGTTTGTGTCATAAAATGATAAAAATAAAAATTGTATTTCTGATCTATTTTAATATTTAATCCTGATATTTTATTTCTGATAATCATAAATAGACGAATGAGGAGGAACTTTTACCTCACACTGAGAAGTCCTCTTGCCGTCATCCATGTCACTAAAAACAAATTTAATACCTGACAATTTTTTGATGTGAATTAGTAAATTATACTTTAAGTGTTTTATTGACTAATTTAAAACCAGATTTCTTAAAAAGTTTTCAATAATAATGACCTATTTTAGCTATTTACGGAATATAACTGACAAATTGAGATACAAATAAAAAAATAAAGCACATTATGATCTAAAAGAATATATAGACTAATTTCTGAAGAAACAAATTTAAATCCGAAATCGCTGTTACTGCATTTATGTCATTAGTGACGTCAACATCTAATTGGTCTGGTTGATCAATCAATACCACACTTATAAAGGTTGCAAGTTCTAACCTCACTTGGGACATAAGTATTTTTACTCTAATTTTGTTTCAAAACGAACTTTAAATTTTCAAATTATAATATTAAGTAGATCATATAGTTTTCCATATAATCTACTTAATTTATGGAAATTAGGATCCCGGGTGACGCTGAGTAACCCTGCTAGTAAATTATAACTTTTTGACATTAAAAAAAAAAAAAAAAAAAAAAAAAAAACTGAACTAGAAACGTCAAATGCAAAATATGCGACCTTGTGCTCATTTGAAAATGTGCTCTTAAAATCTAATTTACATTCAATTGTGAGATTTGGAACTCTGTTGGTAGGTAGGTGGGAGTAAGACTCTCAGGATTAAATAAAAGTGTTTAAAAATGCAATTATTTTTAGAGAGTGAAATATTTAACTGCAAATCAGTTTCACCCAACAGAAATTCATTGCTGCAGTCAAAACAAAAGAAGTCAAGACTGATCATAATTTAAAACATAATTGTGTGAAGTAAAAAAAAAAAAAAAAAAAGAACAGGAAAAGAAAGTGATAATGCGGATTATGTTGTCCACATCTTAGTCTTGTATAGTCGATGGAGACAACAGCCATTTTCATTTTTTAAAATGATTTTATTAATCTTTACTTTAGATATCCATTTTCTATGGGATGAGAATGGTTTCCGAGTATTTTCAGAGGAAGTGTGATTCTAGTATTAAGAATAAAAAAAAAAAAGTTTTTGTATAGAAATATAAATAAAGAGCCACATTTTGGCCAAGTTTCAGAAAAATCTAATGGATGGATCAAAAATTATGGGGCAAAATGTGTCATTTTTTGCCATTTTGGGACATTTTTTTACCTCTTTTGAGCCCCTGGGGACACAACGGGAATTTTTGCAAAATAATTTTTTATTGTGCACATAATGAAATACAATTTGTGGCAACATTTCAGGAAAAACTAATGAATGGTTATCTGGCAATCGTCCAGACTAACAGATGCACGGAAGCACAGATGCCACTGAAAACATAGGTCTCTCTCCGATAAATCGGGTGACCAAAAAATATAATAAATAACAGAGGAATTAAACTTATCAGCAGAACAAAGGTATAGAAAGTTGTTCACAAAGGAACGCAAAAGAAAGCTAAAATAGGATTGTTAGTCTGGGTGTGAAATTAATAGGAAAATAACAGTCAATATATTTTAAAGTTACTTTTAGGAGCGACAGTTTATGACAGTTGGGAAAGGTTTACAGACAGTTTTGAGTTGAGAACCATTGCAAGACGGACACAGTGGAAGGCAGGTCATGACTTGGACCATATAAAGAGTGCTTTAGGTGATCAAGATAGGCTGACGTCAATTGACGAACATGACCTCAACAGAACGTGTAGAGAATCAATGGTGTCACACACACAGAGAATGTAATAGGTATTTTGCAGAATGTGTTGGAGTTTGTGTTTATTTTGTGTTTTGCTTTATTTTATTTTTTATACTTTGTGAACCCGTGCACACCAACTCACGTTAAAGACAATGACACAACTAAAAAAGAAGATGAAAGAGAAGAAATTCATGGCACACAACATTGGAGTCGGCATTTGCCGTCAAGTGGAGTACCCCATGGTCTTATCACAAGAATGAGAGGCCTAAAGCTCCTATCTAGCAGGACCTTATATTATGTATCTTTAAATTTAAACAATAAGTGAAATTTAACTTCAAATCCCTTGTCAGGTGATTAAACTAACCAATCAGATATTTGTCAGGTGATTAAACTAACCAATCAGATATTTGTCAGGTGATTAAACTAACCAATCAGATATTTGTCAGGTGATTAAACTAACCAATCAGATATTTGTCAGGTGATTAAACTAACCAATCAGATATTTGTCAGGTGATTAAACTAACCAATCAGATATGAATAAAAGTGACCATACAGCAGCCAAATCCTGGGCACCATACGTAATAACCTTATGAATTTGGCAAATTATTTTTAATTCTAAAAATATTACTTCAATAGTAATAAAGAGATAATGGATACTCCAGAAGAATGATTGCGCAAGAAATTGTGCAACAAAGGTTGAACAATCTGCAATCATACCTCTTGTGAATCGGCAATTTTTGAGTCCAGTGGTAAGGAAAACTCTATGAAAACTGGAAACAATATCAAGATAAGCAGAGGGCTCTTCTACATACAGCACCTAGTATTCTTAAATGCTCACCATTTTAGAATACAACAAGCTCAATCGCTCTTAATGATCTAACAAGAACTGGTGTGTCAATGTGATTATGCTATATATAGTAGCATACACAAGGAGAACATAAAATATATATTTTTTTGATTAAAAAAATATTTGTTTAAAATCAAAAAAAAATTTTTTTTAATTCGAAATAATTTAATTCAAAGAACAAAAAAAATTTTTAATTTAAAGAAAAAAAAAAATTTATTAATATTCCAGGCATTAATTAGACCAAAGTTCACCGTCTAGAGAATCGATTCATCAAGAGAAAACTTTACCCTTATTTGTAAAAGACCCAGGCTGCACAGTGGGGAAAAATAAAAAAAAAATTATTTTTTACATATTCAAGGTCTCTTTCACTTTATGAAGATTAAAATGTCAAGCTCTTGTTTGTACCATGCTGACTTGATAGAAACAGGGGTGCCACATGCCAACCAGATAAAACCGCAGACATATGCAAAAAAAAAAAACCTGCTTTGTTGATTTTCCTTTGTTGTTTTAATTTTCTTATCACTTTGTTTTTCCTGGGGTGAAGCATTCTACCGGATGCCAAACATTCTTCCATTAGTTTAGGTACTCCAACCGAGAGATCTTTTTCAGATTCTAACCGTCCCTTTAAGTGTTATTGTTTGTATTTCTTTTGCACTTGGTTCACTGGTTATATTCACCAGATAGTTTTTGAAATTATTTTTCATTAGCCCTGTTGTTCCTCTAGTGACTGGTATGATTGATATCTTCTTAAGATTCCAGCTTCTTTTCATATCATACATAAGTTCTAGGTATTTTGTTATTTTCTCCCTTTCTGCTCTGTTAAGGCCAGTATCATTAGGGATACTTACTTCAACTAGGGTTGCAACTTTCTCCTTCCTGTCCCATGTCACTAGACTATGTTTAATATCTCCGGTTTCAAGGTACGTAACTGTAGGAATTTCGTAGTCAGTGGATGGTGTGTGACTTATTTCCAATTATTCTTTCTGGTAAACATGTTCCCAAGATTTGCTATTACATTGGATATTCAGGTTTTTACAGATTTTCCAGTGGAGATATTGACATACTCCATTGTGTCGCATTGTTATAATAGCCGCCCCCCCCCCCAACAGGACTTTACAACTGGATGTCAGGGGACTCACAGTTTACTTCTGTGTGGCAAAACCTGCACTTGTTATTGCTAGGACAACTCATCTTTTTAAAAGCATTGGTCATCAAGCATTGATCTTGAGCGGCTATTATCATTCTCTCTTGATCATAGTGAAGAGATCCCTTATTAAACCTACAGAGCGTTCTTTATCTATATATTCCTGTGATAGTTCATCCAGGAAATACTTTGCACGCTGTTGGTTAGCTCATTCTTCCAGTTTTCTGCAATGGAAGGTCTTAGTGTATTTTTGCCGACTCTTTTGGGCTATTTCCATTGCGGGATTGCTTTCTGTTTCTGTCTCATTTGTATGACAGTCTCGTGCAAAATGTTCGGCAAGTTTTGTGATGGAAGTAGTTCTACTGGCTCTCTTTTCTTGATGTTCATATACCATTTTAAGGTTTGGATTCTGGGAGCTTATTAGACATTGCCCAGTGCTCACAATAGTGGCTCAGTGTTGATTGTTAATCTCTGACAAACCCATACCTCCTGTCCCTCTTGGCAGACACTGGTTTCTGTATATGACTCGGAATAATGTTAACATTTTTCTTGTTTTAGTGCCTAGCCTGTTAATTTCTTTCTGTGGCCAGTCAACAATACCAAAGCTATACATCATCACTGGCATAGCGAGTTGGTTGATGGCAGTCATTGTTTTTGTTTGTCAGTTCTGTTTTGAAAATTTTTCTGACATGGCGCACATACTCTTTCCTTATTTTTGTTCTCTCATTCTGCTATGCTGACTTGCATCGTTTTCTTCTATGCAAAGATATTTGTATTTTTCCTGATCTCGGTATCCTCATCAAGCTGTATGTTTTCTATGCGGATCTTCTTTCCAGTTCTGATAGAGCACTTGGTACATTTATCCAAACAAAATTTTATACCGATATCTTTAGAGAAGGTATGTACCATTTGTAATAGCTCACTTAATTCGGCATCTGAACCAGCATACAGCTTGAGATCGTCCATGAAGAGCAGGCGACTGACTTTTTTTTTATTTGGTTCTTGTTGGCGACCCTGGCGCAGGTTGTAGGTACTCCCACTTTTACTTAGTAATTTGCTTAGTGGATCTATTGCCAAAATAATAAGGGAGATAGACTATCGCCTTGAAAAATTCCTCTTCGGATTTTTATGTCTGGAATTGTTAACTTTCCATTATTCCTAAGTAATTTTCCTAAGTAATCTACAGTTTTGTGTAAAATTAAATGTGTATAGATTTGTAATATTCTTAATGCCAACAAGTTTCTCATATGTGAGGAGGAGCTAAAGGTGAATTAAAACAAGTTTTGAAGTACTGATCTGAAGACAAGTTGAAAAGGAAAGGTTTAGCAGTCATCCTTACTTGTTTGCCATCGTTAGTACTTATGCCATGGGTTTCGTGGATATTAAAACATTGTTCAACCTTTAATATAGCAATGTCATTAACACAGGTTTTATTGAAGTGGTTAGCTCCCAAAATGGTTACTAAAGTTATCAATCAGTTTTGTCCATGACAGGGCAAATTAACCATTCATATAAATTTGTCATCAGATTTTGTGCTGATTTTTTTTTCTATTTGGCAAATATTAATTAAATAAAATAATTGCTGAGAGGCAACTAACTCCGGACACTGCTCGCCTCTTCAAGAGGAAACCAACTCCGGACACTGCTCGCCTCTTCAAGAGGAAACCAACTCCGGACACTGCTCGCCTCTTCAAGAGGAAACCAACTCCGGACACTGCTCGCCTCTTCAAGAGGAAACCAACTCCGGACACTGCTCGCCTCTTCAAGAGGAAACCAACTCCGGACACTGCTCGCCTCTTCAAGAGGAAACCAACTCCGGATACTGCTCGCCTCTTCAAGAGGCAACCAACTCCGGACACTGCTCGCCTCTTCAAGAGGCAACCAACTCGGGACACTGCTCGCCTCTTCAAGAGGCAACCAACCCCAGACACTGCTCGCCTCTTCAAGAGGCAAGCAACCCCAGACACTGCTCGCCTCTTCAAGAGGCAAGCAACTCTGGACTCTGCTCGCCTCTTCAAGAGGAAACCAACTCCGGACCCTGCTCGCCTCTTCAAGAGGCAACCAACTCCGGACCCGCTCACAATATGTTCAAGAGGCAAACAATCAGTCATACTAGCATTATTTTGTGTAAAATCTTAGCAATTTTTCATTCTTTCATTTCTGCATACCTGTGATTCTAGATGATTAAAGCCTTATTAAAGTGTTTTCATTAGTTTTCCATGTTCCAAATCATTACAATCACTACCTAATGTGTTTGTGTGTGTATATATATATATATATATATATATATATATACAGAGAGAGAGAGAGAGAGAGATTCTGTAAAAACATTAGTTTTGTTAAAAGTGCTGGGAAAAGGAAAAGAAAAAAAATCCCTGATAAGCGTCAAGAAATGGGCTGATATATTCAAATATTCAACAAAAATATTATGCCATTCTGACTGAATCAGCAGATTTACCCCCAGGAGGTCTTCATGCAAAAATAAGCACTTCCTTGCAGACTTAAAGAACTAACCTTGATGCACTAATTAGATACACATCATGCGGGTGTGGCTCTCATTACCCTCCTCACTTACACATCGCACGCAGGCCACACTATCAAAGAGAGGAAATAATACAAGAAGGCAGACACTTGCCCTACTGCCCCACTCAAATAAGTATTTCTCATCTACACATTATAAACTAAAAGTTATACTCATTCTTTCTACTTAGAGAACTTTAATTTAAAAAAAAAAAAAGATTTTTTTCTTTTTTTTAATTGTTAAAATGATGGTTCGGAAATTTATTTTTACTTTATGAATCATTAAATGGCACAGAGAATAATCACGTCTAAAGTTTATTAGAAAATGAGCATGGTCATTGTGTTACCCAGGAATATCTCTACAATTATATAAATGCAAGTGTGTGTGTGTGTGTGTGTGTGTGTGTGTGTGTGTGTGTGTGTGTGTGTGTGTGTGTGTTCCTTACAGACTCCAAAATAGCTGAAAAAATTTTCTTTAAAATTTACAGAACTTTCATGCATAAGTTTGGGAGTGATCTTAGTTAAGTTTTGTCTCAGAATATTACCGATAATTGTGTACGCTTTGGCGGGCACCGTTGCAGTAAGCTTATGTTGTAAGAGCAACTATTGCTGAAGTACAATATATATATATATATCTATAAAAGTGAACGTGTCTGTCTGTCTGTGTACATTTCCCTACGCAATAACTCTGTCAATTTTTAGTCTATAGACTCGAAATTTGAAATACCGGGTACTGAGATTTGGGAAAATCGATGTGACGGGTGCCAGCCAGAAATTTGACTGTTAAGGGGGTCAAATTTCAACGATTTGACCTTTAAGAACTCTACCAAACTCCTCCGACAATTTTGGGTCTAGACACTTGAAATTTTAGATATAGGTTCCTTGAACCTGGATCTAACTTAATAAAGTGATTTGAGCCTGAAACTATAAATTTTAAGGGGTCATAATAGGAGTCAAAGTTTAAAAAAAATTGACTTTTTTTTTTTTTTTGTGCTCAACATACACCTCCAAACACCCGGGCAACGCCGGGCTGAAATGCTAGTATATATATATATAAAAATTATGTTTTATAAATAAATATTATCCAGACATGTTTCATATTCATTAACTATCATCAGTATGGATTATATAACTACTGCTGGTCAAATGAATCGAACTCTAGATTCCAGTAATTCCAATCCAACATTCTTAACCATTTAGCCACCATGGAAGTCAAATTAAACACGAGAGAAATAAACCAGATATTTTTATATATAATTATATAAATGCAACTTTGTGTGTGCGAGTTCGTTCCTTATAGACTCCGAAATGGCTGAACAGATGTTCTTTAAAATTGACAGAACTTTAGTGTATAAGTTTGGGAGTAATCTTAGTTAAGTTTAGTCTCAGAATAACCCTAACCCCCGATAATTACCGATAATCCATACTGTTATTTTAATTATCATTGGTAAAACCATATTTTCCATGTCGTCACTTAACAACAATGCTAGAACAACAGGCCATGAAAATTCTACTGTGGGTAAGCTGATAGCGGGGTTTTTTTTGTTTTGTTTTTTTTTTGCATGACACGGTCTGTAGATTGAAACATCTTAATCTGAAAAGAAGTTTATATAAAACAATTTTATAAAAGAAACAGTAGGTTCTCTAGAGTGCAATGTAGAATAACATATATTTTGGACTAAGTTACTGCGTGGAGGCATGTGAAGCTTCCTCCCGGGCGATTTCACGGATTTCGATGAAAATAAAAAATATAGGAGTGTGAAATATTCGCTGATCATCATTTAATCCTAGGCAACGTCGGGTCTCCCTGCTAGTAAGCAATAAAAAGAAAGAGTTAAAATGTGTGTAACATCTTTCTTTGAAAAAATTCTCTAGTTCTATCCCTAGTAACTGGAGAAAAAAAAAAAATCATTGATAAATTATTACATAATAGCACAAAAAAATTATATATATATATATATATATATATATATATATATATATATATGACAGCCCCTTCAAGAAATTCATTTCTTATCGTTGAGCACTTTCAGTTGAATTAAAGTCGGTCAATGTAGCTCTTATGCATAGGTCATCGTATAACGATTAGATCACTCTGACTGACGTAAATGAACATTTAAAATTAAAATGTTTAAAATTCAACGTTAATTTCACACGGTTAATGGTAGCCGAATGGATACGGTCTCCGCTAATCGAGCCAGGGATGTCTCGTGTCTCGGGGTTCGAATCGTTCGGCTGATGTTAATCGTGACACCCTGCACTGAAGAATCCTGAAAGGATGAAACACTAGTGTCTGTAGGTATTTAATTATTTCGTAAAAAAATAATTATATATATATATATATATATATATATATACAGGGTGGCCGAAAAGTCCCAGGACACTGGCCGAAAAGTCCCAGGACACTCTATTTTTAATATTTTAATGCTGTTAAATATGATGGAATTGTGCAAGAACAACGAGGGCCAACCTACTGATCCCCTAGACCACAAAATTACTCTAATTGTTTTCTGCTTTGTTTCTAATAAAGTTCTCTTTTTTTGTTGAATATATATGTTTTCTGTGTGTTTCATTAAAAAATACTGTGTTTTATTAAAAATACATGTATAGTGTCCTGGGACTTTTCGGCCACCCTGTATATATATATATATATATACCTGTGTAAGGTTTGTGGAAGATAATCCCAGCAAGTGCTTGATTATAAAGAAAATATCAAATTAAGCGCATAATATTTATATTTGTCTTTCTGATAACCTAAACAAATAATATAAAAGTGTCCGTTCATCATTACTGATGAAGATCATGAACATCACCAATGATGCTGTAACTTTCACATGAATTTTTTTATGGTAAGAGTTGTGCAATCTCTAACTACACCTCTCCTGAGTCAGCACTGTTTTATTCCAATGTCAAGTAGAAATTCAGCATGACTGGAAACAATGCCGAGATAAGCAGAGAGCACATACAGCACCTGGAAGTCCCAAATGGTCACCCATCTGGTACTGGCCAGGCTCATCGTTGCTTAACTTTGGTGCTCTGTATGTGAATGTGATTATGGCATATATATATATATCGTTGCTTGATTTTGGCAACCGGTATGTCAATGCGATTATGACACACACACGCACATATATATTCCAATTTTCTTATTTTGTTTTAGCTGGGGATGAGGCATTCTACCAGATATCAGACATTCACCTGCTATATCAGATATTCCAATCAAGAGATCGTTTTAAGATTTTAATCACTTCTTTAAGTGAAATTCTTTGAATCTCTCTTGCACTTGGTTCAGTGGGTATATTTGTCAGGTAGTTTTGGGAATTCTTTTTCATGAGTGCAGTTGCTCCTATAATGGTTGGAATATCTTTCTAGGATTCCGATTTACTTTCATGTCATACATAAGACCTAGGTATTCGTTATCTTTTCCTTCTCAGCTCTGTTTAACCAGCATCATTGGGGAAGACTATTTCTAGGATTCTGTTATATATAATACCTCGGTATTTCATTATCTGCTCCCCTTTCTGCTAACATTACACATAATTTATACTTTTTTTTTACTCCAACTTTCTCTAATCATATTTGTTTCCATTTTACTTAAGAGTTTAAATGAGAAAAAAAATTACCATAAAATAATTTTTTTTTAAATTGGATATTAATTTTATATCATCAATCATAAGGATAAAATCTATTACCAATACAAACTTGGTATCCTGAAGCAAAACTATATTACTACTATTGTACTGCCGGTACTAGTGTCTTTTGCAAACCGGATTCTCGTAAGTCTGGTAGGACTGGACTGAAAACTTATGCAAACTGCCCGAATGTGCTGAGCACTGATCAAATGGATTAGCCAATCAGAAAGCAACAACAAACGTAATTACCCACTAAGAAGCCACATAATTAGTAGATGACTTTGATAAATTGGAAGAAAATGAAAAAAAAAAAAAAATTTTTTAGTCATTAATTTTAAATCATGGAGCAGCGCACGGCAATTAATCAAACTATGCTGAACAAGTTAGTATAAACGCTAGAACAAGTTATGGAGTATTGTCAGCAGAACAAATTGATAGCATTTGAAATGAGGTGCAGGAACTAAATAAATAAATAAATCCGAAGAGAATGTAGAGTGGCCTCGGAACATATCATTACTGATTAGAGGAATTAACCCTAGACCCTACCCCCCCCCAAAAAAAAAAAATTTAGTTTATAATCACACAAGAAAAAAAAAATTTTTCTACTTAAAAAAAAATTTATTCATAAAAAAGGTTTTTTAAATATTTTATTTTTATTGCTTTTCCATTTTTTTTTTTTTTTGTAATCTGTATCTGATGAATGTTACTATTTTCTGTTTCATAGCATTTTTAAGAATTGCTCGGAATTCCAGTAGTTTACGTCTGGTTGGTGCTGAGAAAACCTGAAGCGGACATTTACAGAAATACAGTTCATAAAATGCACTAGTACCATACTGTCTTCAATATTCAATTCAGGGAAGTAGTGTAGTATTTGTTCTGTTTTCATCAGACTATCCTCCCAGGCATTACCTCCTTCAAACTAAACACATACTAGCAAAAACATGCAACCAAAAGAGTATATTTTTGCTATTGTTATTAACGTTTCCTTATTTTGCCTGTTAAAAGTTTGAGTTAAGAATTTTTACAGGAATTAAAATCAGAGGTCAGTGTTTTTCTAACTAAATAAATTCCCGGAATTTGATTTTTTTTTTCTTTTAGCCAACTACCCACGTTTGATGAGTCAGAGTCAAGAGTCAGCAACTTTTGCAGCCGGCTGACTTACTTTTTTTTTTTCTTTTTTTTTTTTTTTTAAAGTCTCTCCCCACTTCCATTAACTCTGTGTGATGGTATCGGCCGATTCCAAGAAGGTAGCTTCTACCATATTGTGAGGATGCGTTAGTGTCAATCATTTACTGGTGATTGTGGCAACCCTATAAAAGAACCTTTGAAACTCCTCTCAGTACATCACACACAACGTAACCCCCACCTCCTCTTTCAATCAAACCAACCTTGCATCACATCTTCAGAGTGAAAGGAAGTAAAAAATACTCAGTGCAGTGTGCATAAACTGTAAAACCCAACTCAGTTGTGTGGCAATAGAATTACAATGCATTATAGTTACAGAATGCAAGGTTAGTAATATAGACGGGTCAATCTGATTTTGCTAATGCATTATGGGAAATTTACATATTCATGACTAATATAAATTCTATAATCAAAGTGACTATACAAGAAGTTTGTAAAAAAAAAAAAAAGAAAAATTTTTTTAAAATCTAATAAATATACATATTTGATTTTCAATAGCCCATAAACAAACAACTATGTCAGTCTATTTGCCAATGAGGTTTAATGTCAGAGCAATGGTAAATCATCACATTTTTGCACGTACATTAGTCAGAAATTAAAGAATCCAAATCCGGTGTAAATGTACAGAATAATTAACAAAGGCCCTTGCTTTCCTTATGTTAAGGTGTTTCTATGTAATAACCTTATTTAGAAATCCATTCTTAACACAGGGAGTTCGATTTTGCTTTGTTAACTATTCTGTACCTTCATTGATTTGTTTTATTTGAGAATTGAATTCACTAACCTATTACGGTCCTGGATATCACCTTAAACTATATCCGATGGTAAGGCCCCAACTTGCGAGCTTTGGAGAGTGTGGAGCCACCCCTTAATTGCCATTTCTCCCAGGTCGACTCAGACCCAGAGTGGTAGTACCTGTTAGGGTCCCTACTATGGGTTAACTAACTGAAAAAAAAAATTATATTCTATTAAAAAATTTTTCTTCAAAATCACTGGATTCGGCATTAAATAACCTGGAAAGGGACGATATGTCGTAAAACAAAAACAACCAACCAACTAACCCATTATTATTAGTGATGGTTTTTATTTTAGACGTAAGGATGTTTCTCATACAAAATTTGTTTATTTTCGTTAAAAAAAAATAAATAAATAAAAAAATTTTTTTTTTTTCTGAAGATGAGGTATACCTCAAAAACTTGGAAAACTTAATACCATGATATCATCCTGGTTTGACACATTACGTTGGTAAATACTTTATAATTGAAAAAGTACTGAAATTTGTTTACTCATTTGCAAACTGTTATCCTCATCTCCATAGTTGTTGTTTCACCACGTTTCGGCCAACTCATCCTCTGGCTTTCTTCAAGTGATTAACCATGACAGGATAGGAAGGCCGAGTCTTAACTGTATCCTCAGTAATTATTGCATTCCATAGGTGTTGTTTTCTCACAACATTTTGGCCAACTAATCTTCTGGCATACTTTGCGTAGGATTGAAACTGCTATTTTCAGACAAAGCTTACCTGGAACCGTAGAGATTCAGCGCCTTTATCCACTGCGTCACAGACCCCGAAGGGCGAGCAAGGTTGGATTTCTTGGTCTTATAAATTCAGTTTTCATTCTTATCTGGTCTACCATTATTGGGTCCGTACCGAATGGTATCATATTTTATTATTGGCATTGAATCTCTACGGTTCCAGGTGAACATTGTCTGAAGATAGTGGTTTCAATCCTACCCAAAGCAGGCCAGAGGATTAGTTGGTCAAAAACGTAGTGAGGCAACAACAACTATGGAAGGCAGTAATTACTGAGAATACAGTTAAGAGACTCAGCATTCCTATCCCATCGCGGTTAACCACCTGAAGAAGTTCAGAGGAATAGTTTACTGAAACATGGTGAAACAACTATGAAGATGAGAATAACAGTCTGCAAATAAATAGATAGATAAATAAATAGATAGATAAATAAATAGATAGATAGATAAATAAATAAATAGATAGATAGATAAATAAATAGATAGATAGATAAATAAATAAATAGATAGATAGATAAATAAATAGATAGATAAATAAATAGATAGATAAATAAATAGATAGATAAATAAATAGATAGATAAATAAATAAATAAATAGATATATAGATAAATAAATAGATATATAGATAAATAAATAGATAGATAAATAAATAAATAGATAAATAAATAGATAAATAAATAAATAGATAAATAAATAAATAGATAAATAAATAAATAGATAAATAAATAGATAAATAAATAAATAGATAAATAAATAAATAGATAAATAAATAGATACATAAATAAATAAATAGATAAATAAATAAATAGATAAATAAATAAATAGATAAATAAATAGATAGATAAATAAATAGATAGATAAATAAATAAATAGATAAATAAATACATAGATAAATAAATAAATAGATAAATAAATAAATAAATAAATAAATAGATACATAAATAGATACATAAATAAATAAATAAATAGATAAATAAATAAATAAATAGATAAATAAATAAATAGATAAATAAATAAATAGATAAATAAATAGATAAATAAATAAATAGATAAATAAATAAATACATAAATAAATAAATAGATAAATAAATAAATAGATAAATAAATAAATAGATAAATAAATAAATAGATAAATAAATAAATAGATAAATAAATAAATAGATAAATAAATAAATAGATAAATAAATAAATAGATAAATAAATAGATAAATAAATAAATAGATAAATAAATAAATAGATAAATAAATAAATAGATAAATAAATAAATAGATAGATAGATAAATAAATAGATAGATAAATAAATAGATAGATAAATAAATAGATAGATAAATAAATAGATAGATAAATAAATAGATAAATAAATAAATAAATAAATAGATATATAGATAAATAAATAGATATATAGATAAATAAATAGATAGATAAATAAATAAATAGATAAATAAATAGATAAATAAATAAATAGATAAATAGATAAATAAATAAATAGATAAATAAATAAATAGATAAATAAATAAATAGATAAATAAATAAATAGATAAATAAATAAATAGATAAATAAATAAATAGATAAATAAATAGATACATAAATAAATAAATAGATACATAAATAAATAAATAGATAAATAAATAGATAAATAAATAAATAGATAAATAAATAAATAGATAAATAAATAAATAAATAGATAAATAAATAAATAGATAAATAAATAGATAAATAAATAAATAGATAAATAAATAAATAGATAAATAAATAAATAGATAAATAAATAAATAGATAAATAAATAGATAAATAAATAGATAAATAAATAAATAGATAAATAAATAGATAAATAAATAGATAAATAAATAAATAGATAAATAAATAAATAGATAAATAAATAAATAGATAAATAAATAAATAGATAAATAAATAAATAGATAAATAAATAGATAAATAAATAAATAGATAAATAAATAAATAGATAAATAAATAAATAGATAAATAAATAAATAGATAAATAAATAAATAAATAAATAGATAAATAGATAAATAAATAAATAGATAAATAAATAAATAGATAAATAAATAGATAAATAAATAAATAGATAAATAAATAGATAAATAAATAGATACATAAATAAATAAATAGATAAATAAATAAATAGATACATAAATAAATAGATACATAAATAAATAGATACATAAATAGATAAATAGATAGATAAATAAATAAATAGATAAATAAATAAATAGATAAATAAATAAATAAATAAATAGATAAATAAATAAATAAATAAATAGATAAATAAATATAGATACATAAATAAATAAATAGATAAATAAATAAATAGATACATAAATAAATAGATAAATAAATAGATAAATAGATAGATAAATAAATAAATAAATAAATAAATAGATAAATAAATAAATAAATAGATAAATAGATAGATACATAAATAAATAAATAGATAAATAAATAGATAAATAAATAGATAAATAGAATAACAGTCTGCAAATAAATAGATAGATAGATAAATAGATAAATAAATAGATACATACATAAATAAATAAATAAATAGAATAACAGTCTGCAAATAGATAGATAAATAAATAGATAGTTAAATAGATAAATAAATAGATAGATAGATAAATAGATAAATAAATAGATAGATAGATAAATAGATAAATAAATAGATAGATAGATAAATAAATAAATAGATAGATAGATAAATAAATAGATAGATAGATAAATAAATAGATAAATAAATAGATAGATAAATAAATAGATAGATAGATAAATAGATAGATAGATAAATAGATAGATAGATAAATAAATAGATAGATAAATAAATAGATAGATAGATAAATAAATAGATATATAGATAAATAGATATATAGATAAATAGATAGATAGATAAATAAATAGATATATAGATAAATAGATAGATAGATAAATAAATAGATATATAGATAAATAGATAGATAGATAGATAGATAAACAGATAAATAGATAAATAAATAGATAGATACATAGATAAATAAATAAATAGATAAATAGATAGATAAATAAATAAATATACAAATTACTCATCTCAAAGGATTTCAATAAAAACATGAAATCTTCCAATGTCATTCTTTTTATCTTGTCTCATACCTTATGTTGTTTTTCTACTAGACTGCATTGTCATAACCTTCAAGCACAACTCCTTATAAACTACACTTAATGTTTCACACAAACTACAACAGCCTTCTCTTTGTTTATTTTTATTATTATAAACAGAGTTGCAGAGTTTGGTTTTTGGAAGGTTGGTTGTTTTTTTTTTTATGGCATATCAACCCTTTTCAGGTTATTTAATGCCAAATCCAAAGATTTTGAAGAAAAATTTTTTAAATGGAATATATTTGTTGTTTTCAAGTCGGTTTCTATTTAACCTATAGTTGGGACCCTAACAGGTACCACTACTCCGGGTCAGAATCGACCTGGGAGCAATGGCAATTAAAGGGTTGCTCCACACTCCCCAAAGCTGCAAGCTGGGGCCTCACAACTGGATATATTTTAAGGTCATATCCAGGACCGGTTTTTGGAAGGAGTCAGAGTCTTGTAAGAATGCTAAGAGTCCTTGAAAAATCAAAATAAATAATAATATAATAAAATAAATAACCTGAATATTGGAAGACTTTAAAATATGGAATCAGAGACATGATCGAATATTTGGGGAATTCAAGGAATCACTTCCAAACCTTATACCTTCCAACTCCACAAACCTGATTATAAATTGTCTTGTTACAAACAAAAAAAAGAGAACACTAAAAACATACACAAAAAAATTCACAAAATGTTTTGTGTTAAAGTATTATAGGAAATGGAAATTCAAGTTGTTCAAGTCATCGTTGTTCAAATAAACATTTCTTTACTTCTAGACACACAAACTATTTTTCATTGTTGAGATTCACAATTGTTTACATTTTTATTTATTCCTGTTGATATGACCTTCAATTGTTTACATCAGGCCTTAGATTGGTTAGAATTGAGTTTTGTCTGAGTGTTAGAAGAATGACTCAGCGAATTTAAACAAGTTTAATTTTTATTTATTTGAACAAAATTCCCTTACCAAAACCGATTTTTTTTTTTTTTTTTTTTTTTGTGTATGTGTGACTTCTCGTTTTTCTGAAATTTTGTAGATTAGGATTGAGGATTTGAATCATCCAGACTACTGTTCTCATCTCGAGTGTTATCCGCACAACGTTAGGTTGATGTAACCTCCGACCTTCTCCAGGTGTATTTTGTCTAACTTGGAAATCTCTCTGCCGAACTCGGAAATCTACACAGACTTTCAAACGGAACCCTTTATTTAATCCATAGAGAGAAAGCATGTTCTCATTCCATCAGCCATGACTTACAAGTTTTTTAATAATTTGCAATTGGATTCTGAGTACTGCCCGCATTAAAGATTGAACCTTCAACCTCCAGAAGACTTACAACTGAATTTTACCAAGTACTTTATCTTTCACGCTTAATTATATAACGTTTCTATTTGAAATTCCATGCAGATTTCCAAAGTTTGACAGAAAAATTCCTTGAGTTCGGCAAGATACTCCTGAAAAGGTTGGGGGGGGGGGTTACAGTGAAGAGTTGTGCGAATAATACTCAAGATGAGAACAGAAAATCAAAATAGTCCGATTAATCAAATACACTTCTCACGTGTTCACATGTGTGTTTCTCGTTTCTAACAGGATATACATTTTTTTTCAAGGATGAGAGTTCATATAGAAACGTTGATTTAATTTGAATAAAATAAAATATGCGTCAATTGCGCTTGAAAGCCAAATTACAACGTAATATTAGGAAAATAAATATTTTACTTGTTTGAAATTTATCATAAATATATTTCAGAGGTATACTCCATCTTCAGTGTGTTGTTTTGTTTCTTTTTCTTCTTCCTTGCCATGTTGTAAAGTTAGAGAAAGAAATCTGTTTGTAAAAAGCCGTGCGTTGTATCTCAGCGGTTGTATTTTGAAATGTTTGAACTGTGCTTAGAAAAAGATATTTTATTCAAATTAAAACAACGTTTCTATACGAACTCTCATCCTTGGCGTGATTCTCGCGTTGCCTACACGTTATTCTGCATAAGTACCTCAGAACGTTTTCGAGTTATAATCAAGTTACCATTGGGCATGAAATTCTGAAGAAAAACACTTTAAATGTGTAAATGTATTATCCGCTTATTTCCTAGATGACATCATATTTGCTATTAGTAACTCATTTAAAAATGAGTTACTCTTATTAATACGTAATACTAACTTGGTTTTAATTCCAAAATGTCCAACATGGTATAATCTTAAAAAATAAACAAATAAATAAATTGCGTTTTGGAAAAATCGGTCAGTGTCAAGATTCTTTCCAACTCCAAAAAACCTTTACAATGACGACAGGTTTTCGGGGATGCTGAAATCGAATATAGCATTTAAAAATCAAGCAGAGAAATAGTTTTCAAAAATGAAGGGATCACTTTTCTATATAAATTTCACATAAAATGAGCACCCACTTTCTGGCCACCTAGTGCTAATTTTCTGTTTTTTAGTCTGTCTGAAAGCTTTTTTTTGGGGGGGGGATTATTTAATTATTTATTTTGTTAATTAACTTTCCACCTTAACAATCACCTTTCAAATAACGGCTATACAGATTTTTGGGTATGCTAAAAACGAATATCGTGTTTAAATTTACCGCAACTTTAAATGCCGTATTAGTTTTCAGCATACTCGAAAACCGGTAAATGTGACTACCAGAATACCCTGGCCAAATCACTAACTAAAAAAAATCGTCCGCGTCCAAACTTAACCAGACTGGAAACTCGAAAATGAAATGAAACGAAAATTATTTTATTATTTTAAGTGCTTCTACACTATTAGAACAAAATTTCGAAAATTGTAATACTGAATTTCATATGAAAACAATGGTATCTACGTATTCCTCGTATTTTTAAGATGATTATATCCAAAAATTACGAAAATCGATAAAGTAGAAAATTTATTAAAGAAAAATAAAAAATAGCATTTGATGAAGACACAGGAGAGTTCAAAAAGGAGGTAACTTTCCGTTTCGATTTGAATAAGATGGCCGCAATTTTTCACCTGCTAACACGATTAAAGTTGTTTTGTTTACTAATTCAGTAATATTCAGGTGATTTCGACTGCATAATTTGGAAACTACCATTGTAATTTATTAGAATTGACAAAAAATTAGTAGAAACCATTGTTTTTTATCTGAAAACTCCATTTATCGACTACAAAATTTCGTTCTAATAGTGCAGAAGCACCTTATTTTACTAAGAACGAATTACTATTTCGTTATCTTTCTTACTAAAATGAAATAAAATTGTTAATTCTGTTATTTTTGGGGTTTGTATTACACAGATTCGGAAAAGTTGTCAAAAAAAACAAATATATAAAAAATAAATGTTATCAAAGTCAAGATAAGTTACTTTTCTACCTAACTGGATACTTTTCTAGTGTTTTTATTTTTTTTTTTATTTTTTTTATTATTCAGCTCGAAAAACATACAGTGTTTACCGATTTATTGGAAAATTAAAAATGGCGCCCGGCCGCCCGACTCCCTCTTTGACACGGTAAGTTTGGGAAAAGGAGTTATAAATAAAAAAACTAGACAAAATACTGTTAGAAACTCGCTCATTATATGTTACCGTAACATGGGCTGACATATATTCGGTGGGTTTTTAACAGTATTTTGCATTTATTTTATTTTTAACTCCTTTTCCCAAACTTACCGTGTCAAGAGAGTCGGGCGCCATTTTAAATTTTCCAATATGTAGCAGCACTCACACAGAACTATTTTCTCTGGTGAATCAATGCTTCGGTAAACACTATGTTTTTCGAGCTGAATAAACATGTTACATTAAATAAAAACACTAAAAATATAGCCAGTTAGGTAGAAAAGTAACCTTGCCTTTGATAACATTTATTAGTACTTAACGGGGAACGCGGACACTGTATAAACGGTGTTTTTTATTTAATGATTGCTCCCTAAAAGTGTTTTCTTCCACTTTCTTCGTATATATTCCAGCCTTTTTTTTGTTTTGTTTTTTTTTTGTGTTTAATCGAACGTGTATTTATTTCATTTTTATGATTTTTTTTTTATTGATTTTTTGGAGGGTAAATTTAATTCATACTTTTATTTCGTGCTTGTTTTTATTTTATTTTAAATTTCTTTATTATTTTCTCCATTAAATATTTTTATTTTTATGTAAATTATTTTTTCATACATATTCAAATAATACTCTTGCCCCCCCCCCTTCCCATTTTTTTTTGGGGGGGGGGGTGCTCAAATAGTACTTTCAAAATGTTTTCGTGATTAAATAAGCCAAAGAAAACCTTTTGCGCATGTTATATATTTTTTTTTGTTTGTTTTTTTGACAACTTTTTCGAGTCTATGTGTACGGTAATACAAAGCCCACTGAAAAATAGTAAATAAAATAACACCTTAAATTTAAATTGATGTGAAATATTTATATGTAGGATGGACTGCTGCTGCACTGCTGCACCTATATATTTTTTATTTATTTATTTATTTAGTTCAGATACACATTTACCAGAAAATATCTCTATTTCCTTGTTCCTATTTACAATGCCTCCCCACGGGACAGAGTTAGACACCAGGGTCGTTTTTTAATGTGGAGAAAAGGAACAAAAATTAAAATTGTCTCAGTCGTGAAGGATTTTTCCTCCACTGACAGAACAAAAAATTGAAGTGTAGATCTGAAGAACAGATACTACACTTTGATCTTGACCCGAAGGCCAAGATTTTCGGTCAATGTACACTGGTTGAAAAGGATGTTTATTCCGTTCTTAACATGGGGAGGTTAAAAAATAAGAAAATGCCTTTCGGAATAACCCCCCCCCCCCAAAAAAAAACTCCTCATGTTAAGAAAGGCTTTCGGAATAAACACCCTTTGCAGGTTGGACAACCGGTGTGCAGTCAGTGCAAGTGCACATTGACCAAATTTTCAAATAATGAAAACATTATTTTCGAAGAATCATTTTATATAAGTTAAAAATAAAATTGGAAAAATATTGAAATGATTTCAGCCTTCATTTATCGGTAAAAAAAAAAAAAACGCAAATTTGTTGCAAGTGCACTTATTGATCCGTACTGAAATAATAACGTTATTATTTAATAAGCCATTCTTAACATGGGGAGGGGAGGGTGTTTTGTACCTATTCTGTACTTTAACCTTACAATTGAATAAAAAAAACAAAAAAACATAAAACTTTAATTAAACTTGGAAATACGATTTAAAAAGTAGCGCGGATCAGTAAGTGCATTAGCAACCATAATTTGTTTTTTCGAAAGAAAAAAAAAAACTGCTTGATCAATTTTTGTGATTTTTGGAATATGCCATGTTCATTCCGTGACAAGTAGGTACAATAGAAAAGTTTTTCTTTATTTTGGTTTATAAATGCTAATTTTAATAAGCACCAAACATTATTTCTAGCTTTCAAATTCGGTACTTATGCAGAACACGGAGCGTGCTGAAAGAATGACATTATTTAGAAACCCGTTCGTTCTTACCATAGGGAGGTTAAGGTGTACTTTTTTCACCGAAACAATTTATTAAAACGCAAACTTAAAAATCCGGGCATTTTGTAATGTCACGGTGACGTTTATTGGATAGATTTATATCAGTATTACGTTTGGTCAATTTTTACGACGTGCCCCAGCGTATTATAAGCATCCAAACCTCCCCAATGTTAAGAACGGCTTTCGAGGTTGGGGGTGTTTATTCAGAAAGCCGTTCTTAACATGGGGAGAATTGTGGTATTTATGCTGGTGCTGCCTGCTGGGGCACGTTATTTTCGATTTTTGAGCGATTATCATGACTTAAAGATGACCGTCTCATGTCCACCATTTTTTCCTTGTTCTAACGTAACACTCGACATTACTTATGTTTCTAAGTAAATAAACGTTTAAAGTAAACGCCAAAAAACTTATACAGCTAGGTAGCTTTTGGTAACATTTATTTTTCGACCACGTTTTTCGTTTTGTTTATTGTAAAAAAAAAAAATGCCTGAAAATCCTATGAAAACCCGGATATAAGAGACCCAAATATAAGATCTAATATAAAAGTGTATACAGTGTAACCCTGATATAAGAACCCCAGATATAAGTTTTCAACCCGGATATAAGATAGTTGCAGGGTTCTTCTATCCGGGTTCGTATTCTGCCTACGTACCTCAAATTTTTTGCAAATAATACTTACGACCTTCCCCAGCGTAGTATAAACACCCTCAACAACCACCCCATGTTAAGAACGGTTTTCCTAATAAACATCTTCCAACCACCCCATGTTCAGAACGGCTTTCGAAAGCCGTTCTTAACATGGGGTGGTTGTTGGGGGTGTTTGTAATACGCTGGGCCAGTGGGGCTGGGGCACGTCGTAAAAATTTACCCAAAAAGAGAGTATATTTACATCCAATAATTTTATATATAGAAATTTAAATTAACATTACCTAAATAAAATTAGTTTTTTCATAACAGCTTTAATGATGCCGTAATAATTAAATTTCGCTCTCAACTTAAAAATTTTGGTGCTAATGCAGAGAGTGATTGATCCGCGCTATTTTTTTAATCGTATTTCCACGTTTAATTAAAGTTTTTTTTTTATTTTTTATTCAATTGTAAGGTTAAATTACAGAATAGGTACAAAACACCCTCCCCATGTTAAGAATGGCTTTTTAAATAACGTTATTATTTCAGCACGGATCGGATCAGACGGATCACTCTCTGCATAAGTACCAAAATTTTAAAATAAGAAATAAATAAATAAATTAAAATACGATAAAAAAAAAATTAAAATACTCCTGGGCAACACCGGTTAGGTACAACTATTTCTAGAAAAAAAAATACTTATGCAGTTATGTCACCGTGCTGAAATAACGTTATTATTTAGAAAGCCATTCTTAACATGGGGAGGGTGTTTTGTAATTATTCTGTACTTTCACCTAACAATTTAATTTTCAAAAAGATATAGGATAACTTGAAGATACTATTTAAATTATATATATATATATATATATATATATATATATATATATATATATATATCACGATAACATTAGTGCATAAGCACCGAAAAATAAATAAATAAAAATAAATGGTTACAAAAATTAGAAGGAATGAAAACATAAACAATAAAAAATACTCGTGAGGGAATCAGTTTGGAATAAAGCACGACATACTGATCCCCTATTTTTAGTAAACACAACATTGACACTTAATTTTCAAAAAGAAAATAAAAAGGGTTCGTTTTTGTTTTTCTTACCGCCATTACAAGTTCAAAAGGGTACTTGTAAACCCGGACCGGCGATTGGTATTTCATTTTGAAAATCTAAGTTTTTTCAGATACACACAAAGCAATTGAGCCATCAACTAAAAGACGTCATGTTTCCTAAAACGAGTAGAACCTTGCTACTAAGAAGAGCAACGTTTGTTTGCGAGATACTATGAAAAGTATGGAAGGCCAAACTAGACATAAATAACTGAACTTGATAATTTACTACAACACCAGAATCCTGTGGTTCTTGCTTTATCTGGTCTTTTTTTTTTACCGTCTCCCTACAAGGCCACACATTTGCTTGCTTTATCATAAGGTCTGTTTTAATATGGGGGAAATCCAGCTCCCCAAAACGGGGTACTCTGGATTAAAACATTTTATTTTTAATTAGTGAAATTTAGAATGTTTTCTCATTATTTTTCATTATAATTTTTTTTTTTTTTTTTTTTTTTACGTGTAAAAATATTTTTCCTCCTTTTGGAAATTAACTTTAGGCTTTAATCTTTAAAATGCAATTAAAAATTAAAATTAAATCGGAAACCTTCAAAAAATTTATGATAACCCGACTTTCAAAACCAATGTCCCTCTCTCTTTTCCCTATATTTCCCGCCATTAATGCACGGATCTAAAATCTTTCACTTATTCAGAAGGAAACAGATTTTTTGATCCTAGCTTAAAAATCGAGGAGAGAGTCACTATTCGGTATGGGGTCAGTTGAATATGGGGTATAAGGACACTTTAAATAGGACAAAATTTAAAATTGTAGTACCTCTTTACTACCTCCCTATGAGAGTCGGATATGACACGTGACGTGGGGATAATTCTCCAAAAAGATTGGGGACAAAATTAAAAATTGTGGTTCTTTTTTACTGCCTCCCCATGAGAGTCAGATTTGGTATGAGATTGGTTTCATGTGGGGAATATTCAGCTCCCCAAAAATGGGCAAGTTAAATGGGACAAAAATTTTAATCGTGGTCCTTTCATAATTCCTCCCCATGAGAATCGGATTTGGCACCAAGTTGGTTTAAAATGGGAGATATCTAGCTCCCTAAATAGGGTCACTAAAGAAACGAAAATAACAATTGTGATTCCTTTTCACTGCGTCCCTATGAGGGCTGGATTCTATATAAAGCCTGTGAATATGAGGATATCAGGCTCCCCCAAAAGGGGCAGTCTAGATTGAACAAAGATAAAAATTGTATTCCTTTTTACTGTCTCTCCATGAAAGTCAGATTTGACATAAAGTTGATTTAATATGGTGGATATCCTGCTCCCCAAAATGGGTTACTCTAGATGGGGCAAAAATAAAAATTACAACCTCTTTTTATTTCCTCCGCAGGAGAGTTAGGTTTTATATAAGATCGGTTTCATGTCAGGATAATTAGCTCTCCACAACGGGACACTCTGGATAGGAACAAAAATAAAAAAAATTATGACTCCTCGTCATTGCCTCCCCACGAGAGTCAAATTTGATACAAGATGGTTTTAAGGTAGGGTTATCCAGCTCTCCAAAAAGAGGCATTCTAGGCGAAAACAAAAATAAAAACTGAGATTCCATTTTACTGCTTCCTTATGAGAATTAGATTCGACACAATTGTAAAAAGGGTCACTCTGAATGGGATGAAAATAAAAATTAAGGTACCCCTCATCCACCACAGCTTCACCTACAGTGGCACAAGAACATTCAACTGTGTTCCAGCCGCAATAAGAAATATAAGGAGAATGTCCCCCGACACTTTTAAGAAACAAATGGACATCTGGCTGGAAAAGATATCTGACCAGCCACCAACACCAGGCTCATCATCACCATCATCATCATCATGATCATCATCATGTAGTTCATCAGTCTTGACGATGACTAGTCGGAGACTCAGTGCTTTATCCTTCAGTGTTGGTGTAATCCTCTTTCTGTGTGAAACATCTGGTCACAGGCACTGCATATGTGGGCGCCGGGGTTGTGTCGTCAATAGTGTCTCCAATCTTTCTCTCTATTTCTTTCTTTCCTTTGTTGAGACTGTTCCGCCAAGTACTCCTTTCTTTGGCTTGTTCCTCCCAACTCTCAACATTGATGTTCATTGCCTTCAGGTGCCGCTTTGTTACATCTTTGTAGCGAAGCTTCTGACCTCCTACCTTGCAGGTTCCATTTTCCAGTTCCCCGTAGAAGATCATCTTTGGAATTCGGTTGTCTTCCATTCTGGTAATGTGCCCGGTTCATTATAGTTGCATAGTAGCAAGGGTAGCTTCCACGCTCTCTAGGTTTGCTCTCCTGAGAACTTCCATATTTGGTACGTAATCACTCTATTTGATCTTCATGATCCTTCTCAGGTGTCTCTGTTGGACGGCTTCCAATCTCCTTATGTGTTGTCTATACAGAGTGTAGGTCTCTGCTGAGTACAGCAAGGCTGGCAGGACAATGGTTTTGTAGACTCTGCACTTTGTGTCTAGCCAGATACCAGCCCTTATCCAGAGCCTCTTTTCTAGCTTGCCAAAGAAGGCACATGCGCTTTGGCTTTGGATTCGGCAGCTTATTTCTTTGTTAGCACGGTTATCAGTGCTTAGAGTGCTTAACAACTTTTAGCACCTTGCTGTTGAGGCTCTTGCGGATCGTTGTTATCTGGTGAGGGCTGATACATTACTTCTGTCTTCCCTATGTTGATTTGTAGGCCTATCTTCCTGGCTGTTTGAGAGAAGGTATCAACTATCCTTTGCATCTGAGCTTGATTGTGAGCTATCAGAGCCATGTCGTCTGCTAACAGCAGTTCTGCTATCAACACCAGGCTACCCTAGTCCCAACCTGAATCGTCTAGTGGACTGGACCTCTGTATGAAGTGAACAGCCTGAGTGCAGTGGAGCTCCAGCTCAGCTGTGTCAATAACCAACAGAATAACGCAATAACACAAACTACAAACTATCTTTTTTTTTTTTTTTTTTAACAAGGGAGTTATGACTTATCAAGGTTCAACAGCCATTCGATAATAAGGACTAATGAGTGTACAGTGGTCACCGGGACAGTAGCATAGTGATCGTTAGTGGTAGAAATTGGGTAGAATTAGATTATTTAAGGAGACATCTCAACAAGAACTTGTTTACATTGGACTTGAAGATGACCATGTCTGCTGGAAAGCGGGCCAGTAGAACAGAACACCACAGGTAGGCAGTTCTAGGAAAGAAGTTTTGTTCATGGAATTTGTGTTTAGATTTCAGCACAGATAGAGTGGAGAAAATTGTTGATAGTTGTTGTAGGTAGGCGAGTGTTTTTTTTTTTTTGAAAGTTTGGCAGGGAGGGGCATAGATTGAAGCTCAGATGAGCCATGAAAATAACGATAGAGTACAGACAGGTTCACAATGTCTCTTCTGTGGGGAAAAAAGGTGTAGGGAGAAGAAAATGGGCATCAGCTACTAGGTTTCAAATCCAGTTTTGAACTCTGTCCAGATAAGATATGACGCTTCAAGTAGCTCCTACCCAAATGTGGCAACAGTATTCTATTTTAGGATGTATCTGGCTCTCATACATGTAGAGGATTGCATCAGGAGTTAAATACCTTCTGGAGTGATAGGATGATGCAACCATTTTTCCAGTGATCTTGAATACAGATTTGATCTAAGTCTTCCATTTCAGGTTAGAAATGAATGTCAAACTAAGCAGCTTGTCAAAGCAGAGAACGTTTTTGAGACGAGAGCCATTCATATCAGTTGGGGCAAATGAGGATAGAGTGTTGGTGGTAAAAAAAAAATAGAAGCTTGGAATTCCGTTTCCTGGGTCGATTTAGCATGAGGCTATCTAGTTTCTGCAAAAAGCCAGTCTGGGTGGAATAAAAATAAAAATTGTTTTAGTCTATGATGTAAATAATACTGTATTATTTGAATTATTCAGCCTATTGTTCTCATCTTATGTTACTAACCCTAACCCTGACTCTAACTCCCCCCCACCCATCTTCTTGAGGTTTATCGTGTCAAACTCAAGAATCTTTCTGTTAAACCAGAGAATCTGCACAACATTTCCTTTTTATTAATCCATGAGGGTAGCATGCTCAGGTTATGTCAGCCATAACCCGGTAAAAAATAATTAATTTGAAATTGTAATCTGAGTATTCTCTATACTAAACCATCAACCTCCAGAAGACTGTCATTTACAATTAAATTTCACCAAGTACTTTATCCGTTATGCCGCAAGCTATTGTGGACTATAAATGATATTGGATTATGATCCCAGTCCAAAAGGCAGGCAGCTCACTTGTTTTTATTTGAAGTTTAAACTTGCTTTTTATTTCTTGTAAATGCATACAACTAGACACAAGGCTATTAAATCTGGGAGAATCAGACGATCCATTAAATTTACTTGTAATTTTTCTGAAAATATATAGAAATGACACACACTTCTATATATTAGTATTATTTATTTATTTTTTATTTTTTATTTTTTTGAATTGAAAGTCATGTTTAATTTCAAGAGAGTTTCCAATGGGTAGCTAATCTGTACAAGTCCTGGAGATGAAAAATAGTTTTCAGTGGGTAACTGATCTGTATAAGCCTTGGACTTTAAAATTCTGCAGCCAAAGAGCAAAGATCTTTTTCGTATGGACAAAAAAAAATGTGTGAGAATTCTAAAATATTCAATATTTTTATGGAGGAATTCCAGTTTCTGATTGGTTGCTAGCAGAACGTGGATCCATTTTATTGGTCAGTTCCTATCACCAATGTTTATAAGTAGAACCTTTCAATTTCCTTTTATAATACCCCCATAACATATATAGCATCCCAATTTCTGTTAGTACCTTCTATGGGTACTAACAGAGATCAGGACGCTTTTTTATTTTGTGAATTTGTGGATAAGTTTATGAACAAATTCCGAAATAAGATATTTCTCACCTCATGTACACACATATATGCAGCACACACTAAGTCAGAGAGAGTAGCAACCTTGGTTGAAGTGAGTGTCCCTAATGATGGAGGTCTGAACAGAGCTGAAAAAGAGAAACACCGAATATCAAGGTCTCATGTATGATATGAAAAGAAACTGGAATCTTAGGGAGATATCAATCATACTAGTTATTATAGGTGCTACAGTGCTAACTAATATTCCTGGTGAACCAAGTGCAAGAGTAATCCAGACAATTGCACTTAAGGGAACAGGAAGGATACTAAAAAGAATTCTCGGTTGGTTTCAGTAAAAAGCAGGGCAATGTTGGCAGCTGGTTTGGTTGCCATAATCCAGCATTACAATCTTCAAAGAAAGAAAATCAAAAAAAAAAAAAAAAAAGGAAATACACTAATGCATACACATACATACAATGCATTAACTCTTTCATACTGTCATCTGCTCAGCAAAAAACAGATGTGTAAATTTATTCATTTTAATATTCCTAACATTTCTCACTGAACTTATTTTCTACAATGAAGACAAATGTTAACTCTTATTAATAACTTTTGACAAAATGTATTATTTATAGCTAAGTGTTTCACACAATGCCATTTGTTCATCAAAAAAAATGTATAAGCTTATTCATCTAAATATTCCTAACATTTCTCACTGAACTTACTTTCTACAATGAAAACAAATGAACATTTACTCTTATTAACAGTTTTTAATCAAATATAATTTGTGTAATTGAGTGACAAAGCTTTGATTATGATTTTTCTGACTCATGGATGAATTATCAACTAGGACTTCCTCGATACTTTAAAAAAAAAAAAAAAAAGACTCTCCAAAATTTTATAATTTATAAATGTAGAAATATTATGTTCATTAACCATTTTTATCTCTGTTGTGAATATGGATTATCTCCTCTTTGATAATCCAAGCTATAAAAGCTCTGCATTTCCAATTGTCGAGTAATAATTGAATAAAAAGATTACTTGACAGAATCTCTCATCCTGTTTTCATTACAATCTTGTTGCGGACCAGGATATAAATACCCTAACTCGCTACAAGAAAAAATAATGAAACGAATTGAATGAAGGAAACAAAGAACTCAAATGCTGGAATAAAATAAACATGTCGTTTATTTTCTGTTGAGAAATGAAGGTCTTGGGTGTACACGTGTTCATTCAGCCGTTGACGACTATGCACGTGGAAGGAAAGGGGAATGCAATAGAGAAACGCGAAGTGGCAAGCCGACCTGTAGAAAGAGAGGGTTAAGCTTAGTAGAGAGTTACGCACATGTCTGTGTTAATGGACCAAAACCAAAGGAGATATAGTGAGAATGTCAATCCAGGTTATGGAGAGAGAAAGCGTATAAAGTGTACGTACTGTCTGTTGGCTTTTTGTCCCACATAGTAGCAAGTGATGTGAGGCACGCGCGTGTGCACGCATGCTGAAAAGGCATGCTGTCAGTCCGTAGACCGTCCAGCTAGGAGGCTGGTCTGAAAAAAGGCTAGAAACAGCTTGTCTCTTGCTTTTATAGTCGTTTCCAGTGGTCTTTTGCGCATGTGTGGATTTCCTTTGAAAGGGTAAGTGACGTTGTCCTTGTCTGCGTACGTGTGTGGGTGTGTGAGTATACACATACATGTGAGTGTATGTACGTGAATGTGAATATATGTACGTGTGTGGATGTGGGCGCGTATGTTTGCGTGCGCGTATGTATATGACAAGTAATATAGCTTGAAATGTGAACGTCTAGAAAAGGCTCGAGCAAGCTCTATCATTCACATAATTTAATATTTGCTTTCTTTTCACAATCAATTTCTACACTTTGCTCATTCGTCACTTTTGACATTTTAATTGTCAGCATGAATTTTGATATATTTCAAAAAGCCAATTGTCGTCTATTTCTATCCAGGCCAGGATTCACTCTACAAATGGGTTGATCTTTGATGTAAACACGCAAATATTTCAATTACAAATCGGTTATCCCACCCCCGACGCCGTCAACACCAATTTGAAATTTTTATTACGATTTTTCAAACCTGTGAATAATTCACGATTTTTAAATTATCGTCTACAATTTCTTTGATACCTCTGCTAATGAATTCCCCTAAACTACAAACTGGAATTCTTTCCTCCCCAAAAAAAGAAAAGAAAAAAGGACTCTCAGAAAATTTATAAATATTTTGTTCATTAATCGTTTTCATCTTTCATTCACATGATTTAGTATTTGCTAAATGGTGACTTTTTTTTTCACAATCAAATTTTGTTCACTTTCCGTCTTCGTCACTTTTTAATATTTTAATTAAAAAAAATTTTTTTTAATTTTCTTCCTCTGAAGATTATAACGTTGGTTATGGGGCAGCCAAACCAGCTGCCAACATTGCCCTGCTTTTTATTGAAATCAACCGAGAGCTCTTTTTAGTATCCTTGCTATTCTCTTAAGTGCAATTGTCTGGATCTCTTTTGCACTTCACCGAGAATATTAGTTAGGTAGGCACCTATAATAACTGGTACGATTGATATCTCCCTAAGATTCCAGTTTCTTTTCATATCATAGATGAGACCTTGATATTTGGTCTGTTTCTCTCTTTCAGCTCTGTTCAGACCGCCATCATTAGGGACACTCACTTCAACCAAGGTTGCCACTCTCTCTCTCTCTGACTTATTCCATATAACTTTCAGGTTTGACAGCAGCATTTTCAAGGTAAGTGGCTGTAGGGATTACATGGTCGTAATGTATAGTAGATAAGTCAGTTCCAACTGTTCTTTCAGGTTGATGTTCCCAGGACTTGCTGCTACACTGGATGTTTAATTTTTTACAGATGGTCCAGTGGAGGTACTTACATACTCCATCATGTCTCGCTGTGTAGTAGCCATCCCCCAAAAGAACCTTGCAACTTGATACGAGATGACTTACACTTTCCAATTCCGTGTGTCAGAATCTGCATTGTTAGCGTGAGTTTTGATGTAAACATGCAAATATCTCAATTACAAATTGGTTGACTTCCGACGCCGTCAATGCCAAATTGAAGTTTTGATTACAATTTTTCAGCCCTGTAGATAATTCATGGCCCTTAAATTATTGGTTCAGACTTCCTCCATATTTCAGCTAATGTATCCCTCCCTTGTTCTGTAAGGATTTTCAAAATATGAATAAACATTCTGTGTTTTCCTAGTTATCGGCGCTTCTACACTGTTGGAACGAAATTTCGAAAATCGTAAATACTGAATTTCACACGAAAACAATGGTATCTACGTATTCCTCGTATTTTTAAGATGATTATATCCAAAAATTACGAAAATCGATAAAATAGGAAATTATTTATTAAAGAAAATAAAAAATAGAATTTGATGAAAACGATGGTAAGATACGGGAGAGTTCAAAAGAGATGTAAGATGGTGGAAATTTTCACCTGCCAACATGATTAAAGTTGGGTTTTTTTTTTAATAATTCAGTAATATTCAGGTAATTTTGACTGCATAATTTGGAAGATAATATTGTAATTTATTAGAATTGACAAAAAAATCAGTTGAAACCATTATTTTTTTTATCTGAAAACTCCATTTATCAATTACAAAATCTTGTCCCAATTCTGTAGAAGCGCTAAAATATCTCTTTTGTAAACTTTTTGAACTCATCATTTTGTGTTCATCGTGTATCATTTCTATCAGTCTCACTCTCCTCTCACATTTGAGTATGACCTAAAAACAGTTTTCCCTAAAAATCTTCCCCCCAAACTGACACCTTAAAAAAGGGGTCACCAAAGTGGTAAGGATCATCATTATTTTCTTGGTAGTTTTTGCTTCCATTATCTCCAAACCAGAACCTTAACAAAGGGTCCGCCAAACACGCAAGTTCTGTTGTGAGAGAAAAGAAAAACCCATCATGTTAACTTTGCTTGCTTAGATTTAAACTAGCTTGGGTGCCCGGCGTTGCCTGGGTGTTTATAGGTGTGTGTTGAAAAAAAAAAAAAAAAAGTGGTGGTAGTAGGCAGGCAGGCTCGAACCTATGACCCAAAGGCGGAAAAGAAAGTGAAAGAAAATCTGATGTGTTACCCCTACTCCATGACGTGACCGGAAGTTTGGGACATTAAAATTAGGCAAAGTCAATGATGATTTGCAAAAATGGCTCACAAAAAATCGACCCCTTCTTGTAGAAAACTGCCCAATTGTCTACTGTACACCCTTTAACCCTTATCCTCGAGTGGCCTCTTGGCCTTGATAATGGTGAAGGAATTAATGTTTTTGCCAATTTTTCGATATTTGTTGTCCGAGACGTCAAGCTTCAAAATGATACTGATCTCATGAAAATCTGTCGCCTCTGTCGAAAGTTTTAGGCAGACATATAAACATACATACATACATACATACATACATACATTTAAACAGACATGTGAGATTTATATTATAGATTATATTTATTGCAAAATAGCAAGGAGACCCGACGTTGCCCGGGATTGAATGATATCAATGAATGTTTCACACTTCTATATTTTAATTGTCATCAGAATCGGTAAAATCGCCCATTTTTAATCGCTTGATTGCTTGATTGTCATCAGAATCGGTAAAATCGCCCATTTTTAATCGCTTGATTGCTTGCTCTAGTTCGAGACACACCATGGGGCACCTGGAGGAAGCTTCACATACCTCCCCACAGTGACTTAGTCTACACTACATTGTAGTTTACATTGCACTGTAGAGAACCTACTGTTGATTTTTTTAAATTATTTCTTTTATATATAATGGCTTCAATCAAAGTTTAAAATACAAAAGTCGAGTATCATCTTTCAGTTGTGCTCTAAGCAGAAACATTCATTTTGAACTTGCCTCTGTCATATCAAAGAACTTACTGTTGATTTTATATGCCCGGTCTCACTGCTTGTGCAGTGATAATGGCTTGCATTAAAGTTTAAAATGAAAAGGTCAAGTATCATGGTGCAAGTGTGCTTTAAACAGAAAGATTCATTTCAAATGCACCCCTGTCATATCAAAGAACCTACTGTTGATTTTATATGTCGCGCCTTTCGGCTTGTGTGGTAATAAAACTTCTCAAATGTACTTGTGATGTTAGGCTGTGTAAAATGTTAACTTTGGTCAAAAATGGTCTGTTCCTCTTTCATCAGATTATTTCGATTATCAATACTTTTCAAAGACATAAAGGTTTATTTCAAAAGATCTCCAGCTATGGTATAGCTGGAAATGTCTGCTGAATTATTAAATCATTTCTCTCTGATAGGTTCATAAGAGTAGTGGTTGATGAGCAGAAATCAGAAGCTCACAGTATTAATGGGTCCATCCTGGGCCCAACTCTCTTCCTGATCAACATTAATGATCTTCCAAATCACATCCTTACATCATTCGTAGACATTTATGCTGATGACATTACTATCTATGGTCTTAGATGACCGTAAACGACCAAATTCTCTCTGATTCTCTCTCCTCTGATCTTGAGCAAGTGGTACAATGGGGAAAGAGGTGGCTTGTTACTTTAATGCATCTAAAACCACGCTTTTATCTTTATGTCATCAACACTCTGATCCCCATCTGGCATCAATTGAAATGAATGGCTCTCGTTTTGGGGAGGCCTCATGTTTTGACAAGCTTATGGGCTTGACCTTTACTTCTGATCTGAAATGGAACACATACATTAAATCCGTTGCCAAGGCCGCTGGAAAAATGGTGGGATCCTTCTATTGATCCAGTAGATGCAATTCTCTATCTATATAAGAGCCAGGTACGTCCAAGGATGGAGTACTGTTCAAAATAGACTTTGTAGCCTCGTAGAGGATGTCCTTTTCTCTTCCCTGCAACCTCTTTCTCACAGAAGAGATGCTGCGAGTTTGTCTCTGCTTTATCGTTATTTACATGGCAAGTGCTTGACTAAGCTCCAATATATGGTCCCTCCTTGGCAAACTTTCACAAGAAACATTCGTCTAGCTGAAAACACTATCAATAATCTCCCTTACTCTTTATCTGTGCCTAAACCTAAACGTAGATTCCATGAACAAAGCTTCTTTCTTAGAACTGCACACCTATGGAATTGCCTTCCGTTTTTCTGCTTTCCAGCTGACTACAATATGGTTGTCTTCAAGTCTAACGCAAACAAGTTTTTGATGAGCCGTTCCATATATAAGTTAACAAATTTACCGAATCTCCATTACTAACGATTACTATACTGTCCAATTGTCTACTGTACACCCTTTAACCCTTATCCTCGAGTGGCCTCTTGGCCTTGACAATGGTGATGCCTTTGTAAAACAAAAAAAAAGATATCCCAATACAAAACCTATCTAAGAACACTAGCTTTGTGTGAAATTTCATAAAAATTATTTGAGCCATTTTCAAATCCACAAGGAACAGACACACACACACACACACACACACACACACACACACACACACACACACACACACACACACACACAAAGTTCCATTTATACAATAGTAGAGATGAATACAATGAAACAGATGACCATAAATAAATAAACAATCTTATATATATATAACGAATAAAAAAAAGTTATAAGCTTTTATACTTTTCGTATTCTTTTTTATACATTTCCATTCATATATATATATATATATATATATATATATATATATATATTTTCAATTGGTGACGAGCAGGAATACAATCATCCATTTTCATATATATATATATATATATATATATACATGAAAATTGATGATGACGTCATAAATGAAGAATGATAATTTCCATTCTTTTATGATGTCATCAATTTTCAAGTATATATGTTTATATATGGTGAATTCTCTCATCGAAGACGATGAATGAGGGTTCAGTATGCAATCTTCAGCAGCTCCTAAGCTCTGCGGCACTGCATGTATAACTGTAATCCTGCAGTCATCCGTCACACTCTTTCGCAGATGGTGAACTTGCATATGCTCGTCGGTCAAAGATACCTTCTCGAGCAAAGAGATAACCCTGTTTTGCTTTGTGTTTTGAAGCCAGAGTGGCATACATATTCATCTTTTGGTGGATTTTTCTGGTGCTATGCCTTCATATTTGCACATAGGGTGTCCCTACGATGAAGACGGTTATGTTCAAATTCTCTGGTCCCTAGAAAACACATCTTCCTCCATTTGCAGCAATCCCCTGCTGCAGTGCTGCACTCTCCCAGGAACTCAGAGAAATTTCACAATGCTTCAAGTTGCCTTTTAGTTTATCTTTGTAACAAAGCAGGGAACGCCCTATTGCGTGGCAAGAATTTTTCAGTTGCCCATAAAAAATTACTAAGTACGAGGGGCGTGCAATAAGTAATGCCCCTGACCTACTTCCCATAGTAGTAGAGCAACGAAACTTGGCACAGTTATTAGTCTTTCTCTACATAGGAACCACCCAGAATTATGCATTTCTCCCATCGTTTGATGCAGCTCTGGAGACCGTTTTTGTAGAACACCCCAGGCTGGTCCTCCAACCACGACATGACTTCAGAAATCAAGGCTGCATCATCTGGGAAACGATTTCCTTTCAAAAACAACTTCATGGCTGGGAAGAGGTGAAAGTCAAAGGGTGCAAGGTCAGGAGAGTAGGGAAGATGGGGAAGGATTTCATAACCACATGCCTGTGTTTCTGATCTGGCGACATGCGAGTTTTGAACCGAAGCGTTGTCCTGCAGGAGGAGGGTACCTTTGTTGATCTTGCCTCGCCTCTTGATTTTGATAGCTTCCCTTAATTTCCTCAAAAGTGAAGCATAATAGGCTCCTGTAATTGTGGTACCCTTTGCCAGGAAATCTGTCATCACTACTCTGTCCTGGTCCCAAAAGACTGTGACCATGACCTTGCCAGCGGAGGGCTGCACCCTTGCTTTCTTTGGAGGTGGTGAGTCCAAGTGCTTCCACTGCATTGACTGGGCTTTGGCCTCTGGATCATAGTGATAGACCCAGGTTTCATCCTGTGTAATCAGTCTTTTGAAAAACGTTGACTCATCTTCTTGGCACATCTTCAAATTCACCCTCGAGCACTCAACGCGTTCTCGCTTCTGGAATAGTGTGAGCAACCTGGGAATCCATTTGGCAGACACCTTATGCATATGCAAATGGTCATGAATGATAGTTTCCACAGACCCTGTACTAATCTTGACATCTTGGGCTATTTGGCAAATAGTAATGCGCCGATCTTCCAAAATGGCAGCCTCAAATTGACGGACAGATGCCTCATCAATGGCAGAAGAGAGGGGGCGACCAGGTCTGGGAGCTGTTTCCACAGACTTCCGGCCATGTTTGAATTCACAATGCCAGCGTTTTACAAGGTCATATGATGGGGCATTATCACCATAAGTTTCTTTCATTTCATCAAAAGTCTCCTGTGGTTTGCGTCCTTTCAAATACAAAAACCGAATCACTGCTCGACATTCAACAGGCTCCATTTCACACCTGACTCAGTTCAAATACCTGTAAAACAGAAACCCCAATTAGTTCAGAGCTGTAATTTGCCACATAACCAGTAGAGATATAAATCATTGCACATGCAAAATTTCAGCTAGATCAGACAACTGGAAGTGCGTCAGGGACATTACTTATTGCACGCCCCTTGTAACTCTGGAGAATTTGTCAGTTGCCCATTAAAAATTGCTAAGAGTTATCCATTCTTACGAGATGACCTTACCACTGCATTTGTATCCTGATCAAAAATGATCCAATACCAGTGGCGTCACACCTTTCCAGTAATTCACCATTCGGAACACGATCCTGCCATCCAGCATTGCAAATAGAATGCATATATATATATATATATATATATATATATATATATATATATATATTGTTATGACGTATCCTCGTCCTTCTGGGGACGGTAGAGATGGGTTCTAGGGTAAGAGAGAGATGTTGGAGAAATTTGGTTGAAAAACTCACTGAATGTAAATTATTTATATTTGATTACGCGCGCACAGGTTAGTTTTCATATTTCTGTCCTTTGGATTGTTTATGTTTCATTACGCGTGTGTGTGTTAACTGCAAGTAAAGTATTTGTTCCTGAAGCTCATCGAAGCTCTTGATTTATAGTAAATATTTCGCTGCTCCTTGGATCCTTCCTTCACTGCGTTCATTCTTTTCTTCAGTCAATATTTTAACTTTGACCGCTGATCAAAACAGATCTTTACCGTCGCCACCAACATCGGCTTGTGTTGTTGATATTTACCTCCGCGATGCTGCTACCATGCTGTCATCACCTTTTGCTGGCTTCACCATCTCGACCTTTGCTGACTTACGTCTTGTCGCTTTGAAGCACGAAGAAGCTCCACTGACTGTTGACAACTTTTTTCAGTCCCCTCTCTATCTATATATGGTCTATCTCTCTCTTTCTCTATACAGTTTATCTCTCTATATATACGGTTTAGTTCTCTCTATCTTTTCCCTCTCCTCTCTTTCTCGTCCATGAGATTTCTTTTCTCTTTCCTCTTCCACCCTTCATTCACAGTATCTATGTCTCTCCCTTCTCCTCCTGCTCGCAGGCCTCCTCCTCCCTTTTTTTCTGTTTTGTTTACAAAATGTGAACGAGCAGACGCGAATGGATCTTTTTGGCGCCAAAAAAATGATACAGTAAATAAAATATACTGAAAATATATCTCCTCTCGGCTAAAAATCAATAAAATAATTTATTATAAATTTTAATAAATGTATCACAATATATGTGTGTGTGTATGTGTGTGTGTGTGTGTGTGTGTGTGTGTGTGTGTGTGTGTGTGTGGGTATTTAATAATTATTATAGTAAATAATAATGTCCGCCCCTTTAAGAAACGTGTTTCTTCTTGTTGAGCACTTTCAGTTTAAATAAAGTCGGTCAACTTAGTTCATATGCGCAGATCGTCTTATAGTGATTAGATCACCCTGACTGACATTAAAAACATTTAATAAGAATAAATGTTTAAATTTCAACTGTATCTCTCGTGGTTGACAGTAGCCGAATGGTTCGGATCCTTGCTAATGAAGCCAGACATAACTTCTGTTGCCGGTATTCGAGTCTCTCAACTGGTGTAAATCATGACACTCTGCACTGATGATTCCTAAAAAGATGAAACACTAGTGTCTGTAGGTAAAGAGAGAGAGAGAGAGAGAGAGAGAGAGAGAGAGAGAGAGAGAGAGAGAGAGATTAAAAAAAAAAGGAACAAACCAAACCGGATACATCCAGAAAAAGTCTTACAATAAAGATGAAACGTTGATGGACATGTAGTTTGGTTTGTTCCTTTTTTTATCTCTCCATCTCGTCAAAATACCATTTCTATTATTCTCATCATATATATATATATATATATATAAACAATATTATGCTACATTCCAATGACTAAGATATTGTTCACTTGAAACATTTTATGAACCGTTTCATCCACAGAACATCCAACATTAGTATTTCAATTTAATTCTTGCCGCAGCATGCATTATTTGTTTACAAACATCACAGAATCCAAACACGCCTTTTGCAGAAACACAGAATCCTAAGACACACCTTTAACACTCAAAACGTTCCTTCCTGTTACATTCCATAGCAAAAAAAAAAAAAAAAAAGATACAAATTCACAACTATCTTGAATCGCCCACACACTTTGGCATTGCATGTCCTTTTTCTCACACTAGACCAAAACAACTGACTTTAATGACTGACCTACATTCACAATCAACCAATATCCCACGTGTATTTGGTGGCAGCAAATTCGGTCATTAATTCTAATTAATTAATCATGACCTAGGCACGTCGACTGTGGTAACCTTTGATTTTAATAAGTAGAGCAAAATCTGAGAAAAATGGGGAGTCAGCTAAGAACTAGTAAGAAGGACTGCTGATGACTCGCTCTGTGGGCGCCTTGGATGGTCAAAGAAGATTCGCGCTGAATGGAGTTGAGCACCAGGTTTGAGCCATTTCAACAACTTTGAGTTCTCACACACCTGGTGAAATGGCAAGCCAACCTGTAGAAAGAAAGGGTTAAGCTCAGTAGAACGTCGCGCACATGTCTGTGTCGATGGGCCAAAGCAAAGGGGAGATAGAGTGACGTTAGAGCACGCGGTCGGTTCGTCGGCTCAACAGGTCGAACGCTGGTCCAAACGAAAAAGGGAAGTTAACAGGACATCTCCTAATTTCCGCATGTCGACCAGAAGTAAGTCCTTGCGCAAATACTAAACATTTAAAATTGTCTGCACTGAGATATGCATGTTTGAATTAGTCGCCATGTTTATTTACCATGGCTGCATATGTTGCAAAATCATCTTCGTTATTTTTCTGCAAATTCAGCCACGACCAACGCTTATGGAATAAAGAGATTTTCGGGTTAAATAGTTCTGTAAGAAGTTCCACCATCTTGGTGAAAGACGTGGTAAAATAAAATCCACAAACTTGTTATGCTTGGCCGTCTCTTGTTTCTATAATAGTAAATAAAACATTTTTCTGGTCCGACCACTGTCCGTAGTCAATACTAAAAAAAAAAAAAAAAATATTCATACCGACAAAAGTAAGCTTCCAATGATTTACCTTTTTCAGGTCTGTAGCATAAATTGTTAATCGCATTCCATACTGAGTCTTGTGAAAATGCCGTATTATTATCAGTGAACATATTATTTTTATGAGTTGTGTAAGCAGCTCTTCCAAGCGCTGTTGTTTTTGTTGTTGTCTTTCATTTGAGTGCTTCTGATCTTCAAATAATTATTATTGTCTTTCATCTTAACGCTTCTGGTGTTCAAAAAAAAAAAAAAAAGCTGTTGTTGTTGTTGTTCTTCTTCTTCCTCTTCTTCTTCTTCAATTTTGCAGTTTTAATAATTGTTCCAATGTAGTTTGTTTGGCGTCCATTTTCTTGTTTGATAAGTAAAATACTGAATTTAATAAAATTTACAGAAATTAGCAAAACCGCGTTCAGATTAACCAGGTTTTAGTATTTTTAGAACAACTTTGTAATTTGGTTCCTTCAATAACTTTGCAAATGAACGCTGACCGTAGTTTTAAATTCCAAGCGATTGTCTTTTCCCATAGAAGATAAAAAAATATATATATGTCATGAGAAATATTCAATATTCTTTCAAAGCAAATGTCTTTTCATAGCACAAAAATATGGCGCCCAAAGGGGGGAAAAATGGATACCATATGTACTTTTTTTTTGTTGTTATTTTTTTTTTTTAGTCAACCAAAAAAAGATATGGAGGCGAATAACCAAGACCTGATTCGACACAAATTAACGAGCTTGATCCCACAAGGTAACATCAGAGTAACACGACCATTATCTCCACAAATGCAAGGACCAATTCACAACTACACAGAACTTTCCCAAGTGACCACAAAACACTGGTGTTTCAGTTATAAGGTGAAGGTGCATGTAGAGAATGAGGACAATCTATGAGACGAGTCGGAAAAAAGAGGAACACTGGTCGTCATGCGGTGTTATAAATTAAGTGCTAGTGTAAACCTATAGGCCGGTCATTGGTGTGTGACCGACCCACGTGTTACATAAAATGTCCTGGAAATGGTCCGCATATGAAGATCTGTCGATTAGTCGTCTCTTTGTCTAGATGAAGAGAAAAAGCATACTTAAGATGTTGGGTGTAGCTGGCCCCTTCTTCTCCCAGAATGATGTCTTGTTCTTTGAGGGTTCAACATGGTTGGAATCTTCTTCGTCTTTAGGCACGTTTCCTTTGACTTAAGGCAGACATTCATAACAGGCACAAACAAAGCACGACACAATTGTAGCATATGAGATCTAAACTATTTTATTTTACAAATTTATACAATATATATTACAATGTTAACTTGCATATTATACAATTAATTTAACAGAATTGGCTCCTTAATTCTAACTAACCTTAACTAGTGCTGAGGGAGGGAGTGCCCCCCTCCTCTCACTTATGGAGTGACAAAAATATACGTCTTACCGCATGCTGTCCGGACGAAAAAGAGATTGAGAAAAGGAGGGGAAATGTGGGATTGTATCCTGGTTGCTTACTTCTGTGTAAACCTTCTGCTTACGGCCAAATTACCTCCTGACCATGCTGGGGGGGGGGGGGAGGGTAACAACCACCAAAACCGGGGCACTAAGATATAGTACCACACTCGGCAGACTTTTTAAGTCCACTTTACAAAGACAAAAATTAAACCCGTAGAATTCACATGACTTTTGCGTTGGCATCTGTTTGCGTTGGCAAAACGGTGTTCCCTTAGATTTAGCATCTATTTTAAAACTTGAAATAGGTTATTTTCCTTTAAACGTATATAGCGAATCTGTTTGTGAAATAACAATTCGCTACAAACTCTTCTAACGGAATATTTATTTAACAACGCATGAACCTTTTATCTTTAATTTCCCAACCCACCCTTCTCTTTCACCTTGCCTTTTATTTACATGTGTAGGGGAATTTAGGCAAAGAACACCAGTTTATATAGACACCAGGGAGTGACTCCCTTTGGACAAGAAAAGACAGATGTTTCAGCCTTGACAAGAAATGTAAGCCCGTAACGCCCATGAGAGACACAGCCTTAACAAGAAAATGTAAGATTTTACCAAGGTGAGAACATTGTCTCACTCTGAGACAAAGTAGGACTTTAATCACTTCTAAGTGAGTACCAAATTATTGTTCTTCTGTATTTTTGATGTTACATGACGTTCATGTTTGTCAATTTATAATAAAAATGTGTATCTATGTACTTGCGAACTATCTGCGTTTGTTAAGTATTTGTTTGTATGCATTTCTAGTTTCAGTGATTCAACCGATTTTGAAACCCCTAACATTTACAACACTTGTTAATGAGGACGACTCAATAAAGTAGTTCCAAATTTTAAAATATGATTTTGCTCACCTATTCTACAAATCAACACCAAATTTCTATTTGAAGAAGAAAAAAAATATCAAATTATTGTCTAAGATTTTAGCCGAATCTGTTGTAAAATATTCTGCAGTCTCCCAGCAATTTATACTTACTATTTTTCTTCTTCTGCACAATTCTCAGTATCAAAATTCAAAACACATTAACAAAACTCACTTCTGCCAAAAGGAATGCCCTTCTCTGATCAACAGGCTTATTGAAACCATTTGCTTTTCATACGCATATTAAATGACCTGAAGTCTTATTACCTCATGAGATCGCCAGCCTATAAGTAAATGCAGCAGCCATTTTCCCCCTTAGTTTTCTTGCCTGATGCGAACACTACATGCTGTACAAAATCAGGTTTGTACTAATTTTTAGTCACAACATGACTCAAATTAAATTATCAAACGATGACTCGAAGGGTAACCATTTGAAACTCATTAAAAATGTTGACTCAGAGTATCTTGAACACATTTTTATAAAAAAAACAAAACAAAATTGAATCAGTTTAAAATTAAACGGTGCAGACTTTTTTTTCCCCCCTGCGTGTTTTAATTTAAACTGAAATTTCCATCTAATATATAAAAGGCAAAATGGGTGCACACATTTGTGTATGTCCATAAAAGACTTTTTGCGTCGGGGTTTTCGCGTCAGTTAGATTCCAAGAGAAGTTTTCACATACTTCGAGATCATAATACCACAAACGGATATTGTCTCTATCTATTTTTCTGATCAAGTTTTAAAAAAATTCCTGCCGTCCTGTCATGTCAGTTGTTTGTTTGTCTTTTTTGTATAAATGAAGCGGAACTAATTGCATTCAACCGCCAGCCTTCGCCCAGTTAGTATCTGTTCTGTAATTGGTCCTTGGTCAATGTAGGGGAAACCCTTCATACCGAGACAATTACTAGTTATTTGGATACTGCCAGAGTGCCCCCGTTTTTTGGCCTAGCCGGTTTTCCCCCACATTAAAAACAACCTTCATAGGAGGTTTAAAAGCAACTCCATTTCTGCAAGTCATCTTTTTCATTGACTACACTTAATTTGAATACTTTACACTTCCAGTTGCGTCATGGAGTAGGGATAAGACATCAGATTTCTTTCATTTTTTTTTTTTCCGCCGAGCCTGCCTACTACCATTTTTTTTTTTTTTTCACCTCCAAACACTCGGGCAATGCCGGGCAAAGTCGGGCAATGTCGGGCAACCAAACTAGTTCTCTTATAAATCTCTATGATGCTAAATTTGTTTATTTATAAAATATATAATTTATTGGATAAATGTTGTAAATTACATTAAAATAGAATAATTCTTTTTGGTGATAAAAATATTATTTGCATAGGTTTCATGTTATAGCTGGAAAGCGCATGAACACCTAACACTCATAATAATTCAAACAGGGTAGTATTTGAATAGTTCAGTAGCAGTTTTAATCATTTACAACTGCTTTAAAGCTCCACCGCTCACTCATTTTTCCACCAAATTTCAAACAATTATTACACTTTATAGATCACCTTCTCAGCAATATTGTGAAAAAAAGTTTTCAATTTTAGTTCAGTAAAACAAAAGTTATAATGAATTTAGTGGTGTTTAAAATTGTAAAGAAATGTAAGGAGGTGAGCGATGTTTTTTTATGACTGGTTTCCATAGCAACGACATCACTTCAGCGACTACTGTTGCTACTAATTCACTGCTGTCACGAAAATAGAGGTAACGAGTGAAACAGAGAATGAAAGCATGAAAGGGGGATAATTGGGGGATTTTCTTGAAAGCAGAAGAGTGCTGTACATTGTTATTACATATGTGTTTATAGAAGCAAAAAAAAAAAAAAAAGACTGAAATTAAATAAAAAAAATAAGTGAATTTATTGGAAGCTTGGAAAATCATAGATTACAATAGAAAAATGCGAGCATGAAAATTAATAAGGTTAAGCTTAAGGTTAAGGACAAGTTGTTAAAACTAGAAAAGAAAAGGACAAGATATTCTAGTAAAAAATATGATAAATTTATAACTTAAAATATTGCAGCATTAATAATTTTTTATTTAAATTCAATTAATACCATAATATAATCAATTCTTAATGCTCGCATTTTTCTATTGTAATAATTAAATTAATGTATATGTTTTTTGTTTGTTTTTTTTTTTTAATGGTTTTTCTGTATTTTAGATTTCTTTGGTTTCATTTTTAAAGAGTTCAGAACAAGTGAAGATAATCATGAAATTTTCTCTGGTAATGAATTTTGTAAATAAGTTATTCGTTGTTTTAATTTATTTTGAAATTTTAATTTATTACGAAAACTGTTTGTCCCCCCCACCCCACCCACAAAAAGAAAGAGAAAATTAAAAATCATTTAATTCAATAAATATTCGAGTAATTACTACTTCTATTGCGTTACTATTACTGCATTAAAGTATTTTATTTTGATTTCCCGAAAACTTTCGGTCCTGGATATGACCTTAAATTATTTCCGATGGCGAGGCCTCAGCTTGTGGGCTTTGAGGAGTGTGGAGCCACCCCTTAATTGCCTTTGCTCCCAGGTCCACTCTGACCTGGAGTGGTAGTACCTGTTAGGGTCTCAACTATGGGTTAAATAGAAACTGACTTGAAAAAGAAACAAATATATTCTATTAAAAAAAAAAAATTTCTTTAAAATAACTGGATTCGGCATTAAATAACCTGAAAAGGGTTGATATGCTGTAAAACAAAAGCAAGCAACCAAAAACTTTCGCAAAAGTTCTGTAAATATCGTGATTGTCTCCCCTTACCTCGAATAGAAATCTTCCAAAAATGAAAACCAAAGTAAGCTAAAATTCAAAAGTGTAAAAAAAATACATTATTATTTATTTATTTATTTATTTATTGTAACCTATTTTCCATGCACTAAAATATTCACTTTAAGGGTGTATATTAATTTTGGCCTTCGGGACAAGATCAAAGTGTAGAATCTGTTCTTCAGATGCTGCACTTCAATTTCTTGTTCACTGTCAGTGGAGGAGAAATCCTTCACGACTGAGACAATTTTTATTTTTGTACCTTTTCTCCACGTTAAAAAACGACCCTGGTGTCTAACTCTGTCCCGTGGGGAGGCATTGTAAATAGGAACAATAACAAACACTGAATTCGTTTTGCTGTTTTGAAGGCATCATGTAAGGTTCAAAGAGAGAATCTATTTTGTTGAATTTCAACGTGTGTTTTATAGCGCTTTTGGTATTCCATAGATATTTCTTGTTTGATCACATAAGACTTAGTCCGGAAAATACCGCAAGCAAATAAAGTGCTAACTTAACTAATTATTTAAATCGATCGTGCACTTTTAAACACGCCGAAAAGATTGTCTATGTATACCGAGTGTCATTAAATTACAATATTACCAATTATCTTTTTCTTAGAAAGATAAGCTATTTCAATTGATGTATTGACACCACAGCGGAATAATACATTCAAGTGACACGGGTTCAAATTAAATTAATTCCGACAAATTCTGTGTTTTACACGTGTGTTTACATGTGTTTTGTTTGTTTTGTTAACATGACTTCCTGTTTTTTTTCTTTTTTTCTTTTTTTCAATAGTTTATCTTTTAAACGTGCATGTGCACTCACTGAGTATAAGTGACTTAGTTCATGTGTCTACGTCATTATATTGATCATCGTGATTGCAGTTACGTATTATTTTATGTGTGTGTGCAGTTAGTTTACGGACCGTGCTGAAATAATAACGTTATTATATAAAAAATTTATTTGTTGTTCTGGGAGGGCTATGTTAACTATTCTGGCTGGGTGCTAGTGCGAAATTGTGAATCTTGAAACAAACGAAAACACTAGTGCGAGTGCGTACGTGTCATGTCGAAAGTAGTATAAATTCTAAAAATTCCGAAAATTGATTCGGTTAAGTCCAAAAGTTCAGTACAGTTAAGACTGGTTTAACTAAATATTGAACGGAACGGAACGGAAGTTACTAAACATGAAACGAAATACGAAACCATATGGAAATACTTTATTTCCCAAAATTATTTTAGTTTTAACACTTCTTGTGCTATCATGAAACAATTAAAAAAAAAATAATAATTTTTCATTTTTTTAAATTTATTTTCTTTTACATTTCTATAAATAGGTTGGCGCTTCTACACTATTGGGACGGAATTTCGGAAATAAAATACTGAATTTTACATGAAAACAATGGTATCTACGTGTCGTATTTCTCATATTTTTAAGAAGATTATGTCCAAAAATTACGAAAATAGATAAGATAGAAAATTATTTATTAAATAAAATTTAAAAAAAATAGAATTTGATGAAAACGATCACAAGACACAGGAGAGTTCAAAAGGGAGGTAATTTTCCGTTTTGATTTAAACAAGATGGCGGCAATTTTTCACCTGCTAACACAATTAAAGTTGTTTTGTTAAATAATTCAACAATATTCAGGTAATTTCGACTGCATGATTTGGAAGCTAACATTGTAACTTATTAGAATTGACAAAAAAATCACCTAAACCATCATTTTTTTCCATTACAAAATCTCGTCCCAATTCTGTAGAAGCACCAGTAGATTTTTTGTTTGTTTGTTTGTATTGTTTTAACACTTGTTGTTATCACGAAAAAAAAAAAAAAAACTAATGAGAATTTTTATTATGTACATTTCTATAAATGGTGTTTTTTTAATAATATATTTATGTATTTCACAAATTTTATCATAGAATTTTGTCAGGTTTGTTTTAATGTGTACACATAGATTCGAAAAAGTTGTCAAAAAACAAATATAGAACAAATAAATGTTATCAAAGGCAAGATAAGTTACTTTTCTACCTAACTGGATATGTTTTTAGTGTTTATATTTAATGTAACATGTTTATTCAGCTCGAAAAACATGCAGTGTTTACCGATGTATTGGAAAATTTAAAATGGCGGCCGACTCTCTCTTTGAAGCGATAAGTTTGGGAAAATGAGTTATAAATAAAAATCCAGACAAAATACTGTTAGAAACTGGCTCAATATATGTCACCGTGACACAGGCTGACATATATTCGGCGTTTTTTTAACAGTATATTGACTGGGTTTTTTTTTATTTATAACTCATTTTCCCAAACTTACCGTCTCAGAAAGAGAGTCAGCCGCCATTATAAATTTTCCAATACATCGGTAAACACTATGTTTTTCAAGCTGACTAAACATGTTACATTAAATATAAACACGAAAAACATATCCAGTTAGGTAGAAAAGTAACTTACCTTGACTTTGATAACATTTATTTGTTCTATATTTAATTATGTTAAGTATTCTACCAGTGATACCGTATGATCTAATTTTCCTGAGGAGACCCTCATGCCATACTCTATCAAAAGCCTTAGATATATCTAGAGCTACCGCTCTTCCCTCCCCCACTTTGTCCAGTGAATGATATATACGTTCATAGATTACAGTAAGGATGTCTGCTGTGGAAGGGGCTTGTCTAAATCCATATTGTTTGTCAGTCAGAAGTTTAGCATCTGTAAGGTGATGGACTAGAGTATGGTTAATTATGGTCTCAAATATTTTGGCGAAAAGTAGAAGGAGGCTAATGGGGCGATAATTTGATGGGTCAGTTCTTTCGCCAGAATTCTTGAATACTGGTACCACAGAAGCAGTTTTCCAACATCTACTTTCTTATTATAAGACTTTTTAGACTTGTATATTCAAATTACTATTTTCATCTTGAGTGTTATTCTCACAATGTTTCAGTTGATATAACCTCTGATCTTCAGGTGTATTCAGCCAAATTTAGGAAATCTTTCTGTCAAACTCTGAAACCTGTACAGAATTTCAAATGGAACCCTTTATTTAATTCACGAGAATCGCATGCTCTTGTTCCACCAACCATAAGTGAGTAGAAGTCTTAATTTGCAATTGAATGATATTTCGGAACAGCAACTTGCTATGAAGCAAGCAATCAACAGAAGATATCGTTTCTTGGTTGGAAGGAACAGCTTACAGTGTAGACTTATATATAATTGTGTTTATCAGCTGTTTTCACTTGTGGGGTATTTTATTTCAGCCTCTAATGTCGGGTCATCAGGAAAGAATATGCACCATTCTGAGGATTAGTGCTGCCTGCACTGAGGATCAAAGCTTCAACCTTCAGAAGAGGTTAACTTAGAACTGAATATTACTTGGTACTTTACCTGTAATGTCACGGGTTATTCTTTAGACTTGCTTAGTAAAGTACGATAGATAATATGGTAAATGTTTCACTCTTGTCGATATACTAATTCAACTAGAAATATCCAGACTATAAAAACGTTTTGAATCAGCAGAGGATACTACTAAGATAATCATATTTTTAAAGCACTTTAAGTCTTCACAATGCCACAATTTTGCTTGGAAATTAATTTTTCTTGACACAGATTCATAAATAATAAGCTATGATATATTTGGAGAGTATCAAGTCAAGTGATAAAAATATGAGTACAGCTAAATGGTCATTTTCACAACTTCTGTGATAAACCAGGTGCCTTTTAACATTTGTTTACTATTCCTCTATGAGGAATTTTGTCATCTAATATTCCATGAACAAAGTTTCTTTCTTAGAAGTGCACGCCTGTGAAACTCTCTTCCGTTTGCCTGTTCCCCACCTGACTACAACCTGGATGTCTTCAAGTCCAACATAAACAAATTCCTGATGAAACCGTCCCCTTAAGTAAGACACTTTATCAAATCTCCAATACTAACGATTACTATGATACTATCCCACTGATTACTGTACACACAATAACCCTTATCCTCGAGTGGCTTCTGGGCCTTGATAAGCGGTGGATACCTTGTAAAAAAAAAAAAAAAAAAATTATATATATATATATATATATATATATATATATATATATATATATATATATATATAAACAGGTGTCTGTCTCCATATTTTCAAGGTAACTTCTCCAAAACGAAAAGTTGCAGAGCAGCGCTAGGATCCTCAAATGATTGGATTTTTCACAGGCCATTGTGTTATGGATTTTTAGTTAAAATTGTTTTTAAGGGGTCAAAAATAGGTCATAATTGAAACAAAAACCGTTATAAATTTTGTACATTCATCTTAGTTTATTTTTAATTTTTCATTTTCAATCGGTTTATATGCATGTCACGTTGGTGCAGTGGTAACGTCACCAGCTTTGAATTCTATGGTTTCGGTTCTAGCTGATGGCCCCTAAATACATTTTTTTTTTTTTTACTTTTGAAATCACGACTCTATAAGAAAATATATACGAAATATGGACAAATTAAAATATCATATTTAAGCATATTTTATGCCCGGGCAAAGTAGAAACCAATTAGGAGAGATGAAGCTCTTAATCCTAATCGAGGTACAAAAACTGGCTGATTCCTTTTTTTTTTTTTTTTTTTTGCTATATCAAAGAGAATCCTGAATCCTTCAACATGGTGAGTAGTAAACATTTTGAAAAGATATTTTGTACCGCAAATGTAAGTAAATCAACCTGTAGCGGAATTGGCAATAACCAAAATGGGGGGAAATAAAGAGCTTACCTTGGATACGTCTGTTGTTGTGCTGCGGGCTGAGGGAAAGAGAGTGGAAGAGAGTTCCAAGATGGCGTCCATCGGTTTTTATTGGCGTCAACCACATGCAATTCTCGCAGAATCGCGTGTGCTCTCACGGGATTATGCAAATATATAAAGGCAGAATGCTGGGAAGCAGTCACGCAGTGTCCTGCAGATTGTATGTAGGTGGTTCTGGTGGTTGGATTGTTCTTTGTGACAAACCATGAATCTGCGAGAAGTGAGTTTTCTTCTGCCTTTTTTCTGTCTCCTTTTTTCTCTACGGTCATTACAGCCAAGAAATCCCTCTCCTCTAGAGGTGGGCGGTGCAGGGCGAAACTGACTATTTCCTATCTTTGTTCCTGATTTTTGCTTGCTACATTTTGCTATAATTTCTTGTAGTTGATCAAGTATTGGATCAGCCAGGGTTCCTTCTTTATCTCATTCAGACGCTCACTCTTGAATCTCACCAAATTGACTCCAACATCTAGGTTAATGATATCAGTGTTTTCAGTGCTGAGAAGACGGCTCATAGTATCTGTTAGAGTTAGTTTTTTTTACTTGGTATGTACTCAGTTTGAATCTGGTATCACTGTAACTTGATCATTATTCATTGTAGTCTAGGAGGTGCACTAGTCAGTGGTTTATGTAGCATTATGACGAATGGCTTTTAGTCGGTGAGTACTTTAAATTTACATCCATATAGGTTAAGTATGGAATTTTTGAATATTAAATATGATTACAAAGAGTTCTCTTTCTATGCTTGGATTACGTTTCTCAGACTCTGTTAGAGACTTTGATGCATATGCAACGGGTTTTTTGTTTTGCGTTTTTCTGTACAAGCATCCTATTCTGTACTTTCATCTAACAATGTAATAAATAAAAAAATGTGCTTGTTAAAATAGAGTTGACAGATTACATTTTGTCGTTTTAAGCAAAAACAATATTGCATAATTAATCATTATGTCGGAAATAGTAATATATTAAAGAATAATTGTATTTTTAGTAAAAAAAAAAAACTATCGCTATAAATGCCTATGTTCAGTCTCGAAAGACAAAGGATACCCCCTGTAAAGGTAGCTGCACATATAATTGTGAGGCAAGCGTTGTGCAATCCCCAACCAAACATCTCCTGAATCAACACTGTTTGAGTCCAGTGACAAGGAGAAGTCCAGGGCGACTGGAAACAATGCAGAGACAAGCGGAGAGCACATACAGCACCTGGCAGTCCCAAATGGTCACCCATTTAGTACTGACCAGGTTCAACGTTGCTTAACTTCGGTGATACAGCGGGAACCAGTGTGTCGAACAACAAATATTACATGCCATGAACAAATAATCTAAAATATTTCTTCCGAATTACGTTCCCTCTTTAGTCTACTTTATAATGTCTAAAATAATGCAATTTTACCCAATTTTCCGTAAAAATTATTAGTCGCGTGCAAGCGACTCTATAAACCATTCCGTCGGTCCGTCGGTCCACCAGTTGGTCTGTCGGTCGGTTGGTCTGTCGGTCGGTCCGTCTGTCAGTCTGTCTGTAACACTTTTGTGCTTGGCCTTTTTGGTTAAGATCAAAGGTCTGTTGTTAATAGATGCTGTTATTAGCTTTTTAAGCTTTTCTTGGCCTTTTGGCCAAGATATGCTGTACTTATGTTTGTAACTTTGTGATATAAAGTGGGGGATCACTTTTCTGTATTAATTTAATGTAAAATGATCACCCACTTTACAACCAGTCAGTCTCAAATCCATTCAAGTCATTCTCCAGATCATTCAAGTTGTTTTTGAAGGATTCCAGTTATTTTTTAAGCATTCAAGTCATTCTTAAGGTCATTCAATTCATCCTTAAGTTCATTAAAGTCATTCTAAGTCATTTACTTTTTATTTATTTAAGTCATTTCAGCCCATTTTCTGGTCATTTTAGTTTATCTTTAAGAATTTCATGTCAATCCTACATTCACGCATTCATTCATTACATGAGAGCATGCGACTAATGGCTATCGGCCTTGTTTTTAACTATAAATAACTTTCTACTCAATGAATTTTCGTAATTTTTAGATATATGACTATTTTCGACCATGACAATTAAGTATGTTATATTGTTTTTACTTAAAACGACATATTTAAAAAAATCGATCTATCGACTCTATCTTAACAAAACAAAATACTTTCAAACATGTATCAATTTGTAGTATTGATATTTCAGCTGTGTAATAATATGTTAGTGTAGAGTCTTGGCTGATTACTATTTTGAGATTTTCAAAGCATTCTTTGTGGTGTCCTCAGTGTATATGTCTTGTCAGCCAAGTTAGGAATGAACAGTGATAAATATGTGATAAAGCCTAAGAATTCTTGTAGTTTTTTCTTACAAGTTGGGTCAAGCTGTTTTGTAGGTCTTTGAGCTTTGCTGAGCTGACACCATTTTCACTATAGATCATTCCGAAGAAAGATGTGCTTTTTAATTGAATTTTGTATTTTGTTGAATTAAGCACGAGACCATTTATCAGCAGATACTTGCATGAATCTGTCTAGAATCGTTTGTGTTCTTCATCGGTTTTGCTACAGACAACAGCATCGTCAGCGATTCCTACTGCACCATCAACTTGTTTAAGTATCTGGTCCATCATCATTTGAAAAATGTCTTCTGATGTACTTAATCCAAATGGTAATCTCTGAAAGCAGCATTTACCATAAACAGATTGGAATAGTTTTAGCAGTTGAGATTCGCTGGTCATGTGTATAGATCAATAACCAACTTTAGCATCAAGTTTTGAAAATAGCTTGACACCTGCAAAACGGTGTGTTAGCTCTTGTACTGTAGGAGTTGCATGGTGTGGTCTTTTGAGCACTGTATTCAGATGTGGCATGCGGATAAGACAAAGTTTATGACTTTCAATGTGGAAGGAGAGATCAGGGCTCTGGTTGAAACAACACTGAAAGAAGTCGCTGAGTTTACGTATCTTGGCAGCAACATATTTTCCACATAGAGAGAGATATCAAAATTCGCATCTCAAAAGCATTGGCCACATTGAATGGGCTGCGTTCAGTATGGACTCCAAGGCTAACTGACAGACTAAAAAGGCAGTTTTCAGAGCAGTGGTAAAGTAGAGTCTGTCCTTGTTTACAGTGCTACAGCCTGGACACTCAACAAAAGATTGGAAAGAAAACTAGACGGCACATACACCAGTATGCTACAAACAGTATTAAATATATCTTGGCAAAATCATCTCATTGTTACGGATTTGTTCCTAGTCTGAGGTTAATGGAACACTGCAAACATCAATGAAAAATAAAAGAGCAAAAAAAAAAAAAGATAATTTGAAAAGAAAAACAAATTTTTATTAACAAAGAAAAAGAAAAGCAAAATCAAAAATAAAAAAGAAAACGAATTTCAAATAAGATGTTTATAATCGATGGTGTAAGGGAAGTAACTCTGTTTTCTAGTTATTTCCCTTTAGATAGAAGTAAATGTTTTTATAGTAATGTTTGTTTTTGATCTTTTAGACATAAATGCTTTTTGGTCAAATATAATTCAGAAAAATCTATATTTACTAATTTTTGATGAAAGAGATCTTTCTCTGTATCTTGTTTGGTTCATCTGTTATTTTAACGACTCGAGTTTTCTTGTGTTTTCATTCGGTCGGAGTTATAATAGTTGGTCGCCTCTCATTCAACCCAATGTCATGTTATAACTGATTATAATTTGCGGTCGTCCGCTATTTATAGTTATCGCTAGAGATGGTTCTAGAAAGAACAAAAAAAAAAAAGAATAATTTTTTGCTCCATCTTTATAAAGTCTCCAGAGGCGCTAAAAAAACGTTTTTCATTCAAATTCTTAAGTAATACTTTTTATTATTTTATATAATCTTTTATTATTTCCTTTTAATTAAGTAATTCATTATTTTTATTATTATTATATTTTAATTTTTTTTTTGTTATAATTTATAATAATATTAATAATTATTTTTATTATATTTTATTTTAATTATATCTTATTATTTTTATTATTATTATTATATTTTAAGTTTTATTTTGTTATAATTTATAATAATATTAATAATTATTTTTATTATTATTATATTTTAAGTATTTTTTTATTTTGTTATAATTTATAATAATATTAATAATTATTTTTATTATATTTTATTTTAATTATATCTTATTATTTTATTATTATTATATTTTAAGTTTTATTTTGTTATAATTTATAATAATATTAATAATTATTTTTATTATTATTATATTTTAAGTATTTTTTTATTTTGTTATAATTTATAATAATATTAATAATTATTTTTATTATATTTTATTTTAATTATATCTTATTATTTTTATTATTATTATATTTTAAGTTTTATTTTGTTATAATTTATAATAATATTAATAATTATTTTGATTATTATTATATTTTAAGTATTTTTTTATTTTGTTATAATTTATAATAATATTAATAATTATTTTTATTATATTTTATTTTAATTATATCTTATTATTTTTATTATTATTATATTTTAAGTTTTATTTTGTTATAATTTATAATAATATTAATAATTATTTTATTATTATTATATTTTAAGTATTTTTTTATTTTGTTATAATTTATAATAATATTAATAATTATTTTTATTATATTTTATTTTAAATATATCTTATTATTTTTATTATTATTATATTTTAAGTTTTATTTTGTTATAATTTATAATAATATTAATAATTATTTTTATTATTATTATATTTTAAGTATTTTTTATTTTGTTATAATTTATAATAATATTAATAATTATTTTTATTATATTTTATTTTAATCATATCTTATTATTTGGATAATTAATATTATCTTTTGTGTAATAAATCATAATTTCTTCATATCGTAAGAGGAAAATATATCATATCGTGACACCATGAAGCAGCAAATTTATGGCAACGTACCTGCCATATCTAATACCATCAGGGAGAGACGCCTATGATTTGCCAGTCATTGTCTGTGGAGCAAATATGAATTGGTGAGTGATGTATTGCTATGGACTCAACGACACGGATGCGTAAGCAAAGGGCGACCTAGATCCATGCACATCCAGCAAATAGCACATGATGCTGACTGTGAACCTTAAGATCTGAGGCAGCTGATGGAAGACAGGAAACTCTGGAGAGGAAGAGTTACATTGGTCTGGGCAAGGAGCCTGTCATGATGATGATGATTCAGATATCTTTTTTTATGTGAATATGCTAAGCTTAAACCCAGTCTGTTGGTTCTGTCATTTTTCTGATGATATTGTTTTTGACCATGTTGTCAAGTTCTTGTTTTATGTTGTCTATTAGAGCAATTGGGTTTTTTTTCTAGGTGCATTAATATATGGTTGAATGTTTTGGTTGATTGCTAGTCGCACAGATACTGACAGTGGACCGATTTCTGGATCTATTTGCATTAGGTCTTTGATTGCTTCGATTGGTGTTACTGCAGGAATTTGGTGTGTATCTTTTTTTTTTTTTGCTTGGGCAGTGAAGAGTCTGAGAATTTTTTTTTTTTTTTTTACCCATCAGCCATTAAGCAGAGTAAGAGTGGTGGTAGAGGTCCGGCCGTTCTCGCTCATCTGGCTCACCTGTGACCCATGGTCCATCCTCATCATTGTCATCCCCTTCATTTGGTATGGCAGAGGGTCCAGTAGTCAGCCAAGGGAAAAAGGGGGAGAGGGTGAATATTTGTGGAAAGAAATTCCTTCACCTTCTTGCGCCTATTTTTTTTCAATCAGATTTAGAATTTTACCTCTTTGAAGACAAACTTTTTTTTTTTTTTTTCTGGTTTCAATTTGTAATAAAATATAGACCGTAAAAGTTTCGACCAGCCCAGCTAGAAGAAAGAGAAGACATGTTTTTGGCTGACTCTGGCATTTGATAAGAAGAAACTTGTCTTTTTGAAGAGAATTGAAAGAAAAGAAATTCCATCGTCACTGAAGAATACTGCAAGAATTTTGTTAACAAGGATGCGAAAGTCCGTAGAAGAACAAACACGAAACTGTTTGAAATAGAATTCCCTTTTCAAGGAAAAGGGCAATTTATAGAAAACAATTTTTTTTTTATTTATGTGAGAAGACTTAATAAATTTGTACCTTCATAAGGTATTATTTTTAAAAGAAAAAGAAAGACTGAAAAGAAGTGGACGTTTGAAGAAAGACTCAAGAAAAACAATTTTTATATCTTTTGCATATCGCTTACTCATCAGTTTTATATTCAAGTATTGTTTTATGCTTCTTTATGTTTTCTGTTGATTATTTTGTATAATTTTAACCTTTGCTTTTTTGCCTTTTATTCCTTTAATCAAAATTGGACTTAATTTACTTTTCACATTTGGTTTTTATTTTCTCTTTGATTATTTGTTACTTGATTATTTGTTCCTTGATTATTGCTCCTTTGTTTTTCCCGTTTTTACTTCTATTTATTATTACCCAGAGAGGGATGTCGACGAACAAATCAAATTCTCCTAAAGAGTAATTAGTTCTAGCGGTTCTAGTGAGAGTTGCCCTAGAACTGCTGACCCTTACACATCTACAATGTAAAAAAATGTTGTTGTACAAGTCTAATTCATTGTATTTACATGGTATATTGATGCTGCCATAACATTTTATTGGAGTGAAAAACGTACCCTAGATTAAGTTGTGTAAATAAAATTAGAATAAGTAGATTATGATATCTTACTATATTTCAAAAAACACGGAGAGGCTCATCTACCTAAATATGAAAATTGGTAATCATAACTTAAATATTGAGAAAGTTAATCAAATTTAAAATCCGTCAGTTTCTTTTGGGACACCCTGTATGTTAGAAATTTCTTGCCTCTTGGTTGTTTTTTATATTTGGAAAACTATCAGCATCTAATCTCCCTAGGAAAATTCTATGAAATGTAAAGACTGGTAATTTGTTTCCTTGGCTTCTTGCGTAAATTTTCATGCGCAACCTGTGGATTCCGTTTTTATTTGGCAATTTTATGTTAACATAAACAAAAGCTTCATCTCTGAGTGATAAAGAATGTTTTGATGCTTTGATTAAATGTTATTTTTTGATGCTATTAAATGTTAATTTTTTGATGCTATTAAATGTTAATTTTTTTATATTATTAAATATTAATTTTTTGATGCTATTAAATGTTAATTTTTTGATACTATTAAATGTTAATTTTTTATGCTATTAAATGTCAATTTTTTTTATGCTATTAAATGTCAATTTTTTGATGCTATTAAATGTTAATTTTTTTATGCTATTAAATGTTAATTTTTTGATGCTATTAAATGTTAATTTTTTGATACTATTGAATGTTAATTTTTTGATGCTATTAAATGTTAATTTTTTGGTGCTATTAAATGTTAATTTTTTGATGCTATTAAATGTTAATTTTTTGATGCTATTAAATGTTAATTTTTTGATACTATTGAATGTTAATTTTTTGATGCTATTAAATGTTAATTTTTTGGTGCTATTAAATGTTAATTTCTTGATGTTATTAAATGTTAATTTTTTTATGCTATTAAATGTTAGATTTTTGAGTTGTTTGTCTAATTCTTGGGTATTGCATCAGTTCGAACTCGTTCCTTTGATATTATGGTTGATGTTCCTATTTTGAGTTTTTATTGTCTCTACTTCGTGATCTTCACTTTTGTCTTGATTTTGGTTTTGGTTTGCTTAATAAAGAAATTGTTGCTCAATGATTAGTTTTCCCACATGCTGGGATGACTTCACGGCAAAGTTCATGTCTATGGCCTCTGTGTTTATAAACAGGATTAGAGGTGGGAAAGGACGCCATAGAGGTCACAACCAAGAATACATGAAATGAACAACGTTGGAAGTGTGTAGATTCTGACTCCATATAATTAAAGACAGACGAATATTGAAGTTGAGAACCGACTTTATTTATTATCAACAATTTGTATTAAGAGAGGCAAAGTGTTCGTAGGATGGAATGTGATTTAACAAAGAATGGATTGTCCGATGGAGATATTTGACAGTTTGTATTACGGTGAAATGTTCGTAGAATGTTTGCAGGTATGTACGATTTAACAAGGAATGAATGTTTGTAAAATGTTTGTAGGTATGTATGAATTGTACAAGGAATGAATGTTCGTAAACGTAACTTACCTTTTGGATGATGTATGTGGTAGGGGTCGGCCGGTCATCCTGCTGTCGGTGATGCGTGTTCTAGCTTGTAACTGGAAAGTGGGTGACTTCTTTCATCAGCAGCGAGCAGCCCAGCGTCTTCGTCTTCTTTTTCCTCCTCTCTCCTGGTTCCCTAAAAACCCTCGTTTTTATAGTGGCAAACTGGCTCCCAGTGACTGTGATATTTGAGGTGTTTATTTTAGGCGCGGAGCTCTGCCACTAGTCGATAATTATTTTGTGGTTATCTTATTTTTTTCTTCCCAAGTGGAAGCAATGCGTGGAGCCATGTGCAAAAGACGATTTTTCATTTTGTCTCTCATGGTGGATGCGTTAACATCTGGTTCGCTGCTAATTCTCACCATGTTCCCACATGTCCTCTACCACAATTGAGACAGTTACTAAAGTTTTTAGAACGTTTTGGTGTTCTTATAGTTTAAATAGTTGTACTTCTAACCCCATTATTGTTCAGCATGAACCTAACTTGTTTTAAGCGGATGTTAGAAGTTATATATGTTTTGCCGATATGACGAGCATGCATGGAAGTGATCAAGAATGGTGTATCGATGTCTTAGTTGGGTCTACCTGTGGTGAAAATGAGTACGTTCAAGCGCTATAAAAAGCCAATACCAGAATCATTCAGTGAGTAACTGCCAAGGTTGCTCTGGTACCGTGTTGTTTGGACGTAGTTGTTCTGGATCATGCTGTGTTGTTTCGACCGAGTTGCTTGAGATCATGTTAGGTTATTTCAGTGGAGTTGTTCTGGATCATGTCGAGTTGTTTCAATGGAGGTGTTTGGGATCGTATCATTGGAGTTGTTCGGGATCATATCGGGTCATGTCGATAGAATTGTTCCAAACTGTGCCGGATCGTGTGGACAGAATTGTTTGGGACTGTGCCAGGTCGTGTTGATGGAAGTATTTGGTACTGTGTCAGGTTGTATCGATGGTATTTTCTGTGTTGAGTCATGTAGATGGAAGCATTCAACTTGCGTTTATTGTCCAGTTGATTTGACAGTTGTCGCAGTCGTACTGGCTCGTGTGATAAGAATTTTGTTTTTTCATCTCTCTTCCCTTGTGAAGCTACAGTCGATACAAACAATTTCTTCCTGTGTTAAAGTATTATCTTTTCTTAACAACTCTTTTTAGGAATCTGGAATTAGAATGTTAACGATAATAATTTCAATTGATAAACAAAATGTTGAGCTTTCCTACGTGTTGTACCTGGATCCAAATGCTGGGTAGGTTTCACAGAAAATGTATCATGATAGAACAGCTCATGATTTACCAGCACTTGTCTCTGGACAATATGTGCGTACACTGGATAATCAAACGGGGGAATTCATGACTTCTACCACAATTGAGGCAGTTACTAGAATTCTTAGAACTTTCTGGTGTTCTTATAGTTTGGATAGTAGTGCTTCTACCCTGGTTATTGTTCAGCATGATCCTACGTTGTTTTAAGTGTATGTTAGAATCTTCATATGTTTTGCCAAACAGTTTCTTCCAGTGTTAAAGTATTATCCTTTCTTAACAACACTTTTTGGGAATCTGGAATTGGAATGTTAACGATAATAATTTTAATTATTCTCTGTTGTTGTTCAGAATCCAATAACGAACATTTCTGTATGAGTTGTCTCCATCTGTTTATAAAATCATCTAACGATTCTTATTTTTGTTTATAAGTCATTAGTTTTAACAGCTTGATTCTGAAATGTTCTTTCGGTTCTAGCTGCTCTAAGAACCTATAAAAGAAAAAGAAAATGATCGGAGGACGTTTTTCTTCTTTCGTCAATTACCTCGTATTAAACCTCTTCAGTTTCTCGTCACCGACTTACAATAAATGTAGTTTGCTTGCTGCTCTGTGTTTATTTTGTAAAGAATAAACTACAGTTGCAAACGTTTCTTGAAATTTTTTAAAGTTTCTGCCGGATTTGGGATTTCCCAATTCATTAAAAGAAATATCGTTATGAGACTTTTATTATATAAATCTCACCTCTGTTTAAATGTATGTATGTATGTATGTATGTCTGCCTTCCTGCCTAAAACTTTTGACAGAGGCGACGGATTTTCACGAGATCAGTATCATTTTGAAGCTTGACCCTTCGGACGACAAATATAAAAAATTTGGCTAAAAGCATTAATTTCTTCACCCCCAACTGAGCACTTTTCTACAAGGAGGGGTCGCTTTTTTCGCCGATATTTTCGAAAGTCATCCCCTCCTTTTGATTGACTAGCCTTAATTTAAACCTTCGTCACTTCCGGTTTAGCGATGGACACAGCGGCAAAGACATCACGTTTTTTTGTTTCATGTTCTTTTCCTCCTTTGCGGTATGGGTTCAAGCCTGCCTTCCTACTACCACCTTTTTTTTTTTTTTTGCTCAACACACGCCTCCAAACACCCGGGCAACGCCGGGCACCTTGGCTAGTTGTAGATAAACAGTAAATATTTTCTGTAAGTTATGAGATGACGTAGTAGTAGCAGTTCAAAATAGCAGTTACTCGAGCATGATAAAAAGTGAAAAAAAAAATACCACATGGAGAGTTAAAAATGATTGATTTAATTACTCTGGCAATGTTTGGATATTCAGTGAAAAATAACTTCTTTTTTTCTTTTTTTTTTTTTGCTGGTTTATTCGACTTCCAGTCAAAATGTTTTTTGCTTAATATTTCTGCTGTGCACTCATTAACGTCGGGCCTTGATAAGTGCTGACTTCTTTGTACAAAAAAAAAAAAACATTACAAGTGGAAGATTTTTTCTTTCTGTCATTGGTTCATTCGGCTTCCTGTCAAAATGTTTATTTTGCAGTTATTGCAAATGGAATTTTTTTTTTTTTGTTTTTACATCCCACCACTGTCACCATGTAATAATGCTATTTTATCAGGGTGTGGTAAATTATAATGGAGTCATCGTTATATGATTAAATATTTATTTAACATATATACATAAGAGGAGATGCTTGTGTTGTTTAAGATCGTTTTTTTTTTTTCAAGCCTACGCCAAGGGGTTACAGTTACCGGCGTATGAAAATAGTTCCATGATATTAATACAGTGGCCTCATTCAAGCCTCGATAATTGCTAAAAAATCAAAAATTGAAACCAATACAGCTAGAAAATTATATTTTCACACGATCTGGTGATATTTATTGGATATGTTTCTACCTGTATTTTGTTTAATTTTCGATTTTGGAGTGATTATCGAGATTCAACCAAGACTAGCAATTTATTTTCATGCAAACTCTACCGTCATTTTTAAGTAAAAAGAAAATCTTTAAAATAAGCTAAAATACAAAACAATTATCCAGGTAAGAAGTGACTTAGTTTGGCTTTTGGTAACATTTATTTTTATGCATTTATTTTTTCATCCGCCTTTTTTTTTTTTTTGTTAGCTATTCTGAAAAATCATATTTTATATTACAATTAAAACAAATTTGTAATTGTCTGTATTTTTGAGATGAGGTGTTTTCATTTATTGAGATTGTCTGACTGACTATAACAACCAAGATGAGGAAGTCAGTCTGACAATCTCAATAAATAAAACAAATTGGAACAAGAAAATATCCATTATACACGGGTAGTTCCAAAAGTAAAGCCTCTTATTTTTTTAACTCAAAAAGTTGAAGAGCTATGGAGAGGGGAGTGGTACCATTGTAACAGAGCATGGACGCACATATGGCAGCTGTATGCAAATGACCGAGCCATGTGCGAGGTAACGTTATGGGCACATACCTTTTGATCTAATATGCATTCACTCAGATCATATACATGCACACACTCCCAATTACACACTGGTTGCCTGCCCTTGTTGTGACTTCCGTATCAGCCGACAGGTGGTGTTTGCACTACTTCTTGTTTCGTTTCTTTCTCTTTTCTTCCTCATTTATTCGAACCATTGACGTGACAACACGTTCTCTACTGTCCATGTGAGAGACATGTTTTAATTCACGCCTCGACAGAAGCATAATCCGTTTAAGGTAAGGATTAACTGTCGTATATACTCACATACATAATGAACATTCCACGCATTCAGGCACACGTATGCACAACAATATATACGCGACGAATATTCTGACTTTATATACATGTGTACCATGAGCTCATACGTATAACGGACAATTAACTTCACGCATTTTATGCGTGGACTCAAAATACTCTCTTAATGTTCTCACCTTCTATAGTTAAATAAAACATATTATAATAAATGGGGATAGAACTGCAAGATTCCCGTGACCTCCCTAACTGTATTTACCTAAAAAGGACACATCATCCATTTACAAACTCTATCACTGTTTCATTTATTTCTATTACTCCTATTTAAAGTTCAATCTGATTTTTTTTTTTTTCACACTTAATAAACAGTAGACTTTCTACATATAAAAAGGGGTGGTCAAGTCTTACTAATCCATCCCTGATTTTATTTGTCTTTTTCTTCCTTATTTTTTTTGTTGTTTTTCTTGGATGTTTTTTGTCATCTTTTTTTTTTTTTTTTTTTTTTTTTTACATAGGCATCACCACATTATCAAGGCCCAGAGGCCACTCAAGGATAAGGGTTAAAGAGTGTACAGTAGAAATTGGACAATATAGTAATCATTAGTAATGAAAATTTGGTAAATTTGATAACTTACATGGAACGGCTCATCAAGAACTTATTTACTTTAGACTTGAACACAACCATATTGTAGTCAGCCAGAAAGCAGGAAAACGGAAGACAATTCCACAGGCGTGCAGTTCTAAGAAAGAAGCTTTGTTCATGGAATCTACATTTAGGTTTAGGCACAGAAAAAGAGTGGGGAGGGGAATTATTGATAGTGTTTACAGCTAGACGAGTGTTTCTTGTGAAAGTTTGGCGAGGGGGGACCATAGATTGAAGCTCAGTCGAACACTGTCTTTTTCTTCCTTATTTTTTTTGTTGTTTTTCTTGGATGTTTTTTGTCATCTTACTCGCCACCATTGTTCATAGATAGTAAATATATTTGTAAATAAAATAAATGTGAACTTTTAGGTTCTTTGATGGAGAGATTATGTGATTGATTGATTAGAAAAAAAATTAAGATGAAGAACATACATAGGTAAAGTTGGTTTTATCTGGCCGCATCTGACTGAAATAAAATATTGAACAAGGAAATGGTCTGACATTTCTGCATTTTTGAGATGAGGATTGGTTATTCGTATTATTTGGATTCATCGGACTACTGCTCTCATCTTGAATGTAATTTTCACAACGTTTCAGTCGATGTAACCTCCTACCTTCTTCAGGTGTATCTTGTTGAACTCAGGAATGTTTCTGCTGAACTCAGAAATTTGGATGGAATTTCAAGCGCAACCCTTTTTTCCGCAAAAACGCGTGGCGCAGTAGTTAGAGTATTTGGAAAAATCAATTGCAAAAATTAATTTTCTTATGAAGGTTGAGGGTTCAATCCTCAGTGTGGGCGACTGAAAAATACAATTGTGAATTACTTAGGACCTCTATAAAGTCATGGCTGATGGGACAAGAGCATGTTAACCCCGTGAAGTAAATAAATGGTTCCGCTCGAAATTCCATCCAAATTCCTGAGTTTGACAGAAACATTCCTGAGTTCGAGAAGATACCCTTGAAGAAGGTCGGAGGTTACATCGACCTAAATGTTGTGAAAATCACACTCAAGATGAATCCAAATAATACGTCTTCTTAATTGTACTCATAAAACATGCTCTTTATTGTTGATTGTTTGCTACGCTGTTAAAACTACAAACGATGACCTTTGACCTTCAAATAATCGAACCCACAACCTATAACCGGTAACAAACTTCCACAATGTCATGGCAAAAAAGAAGGAAAAAGAACATGTGTGAGGCGCGTGGGTGACGTCACAGCCAAGGCAAAAAGTCACATGTCGCTCGAGAAGGAGAAATAAAAGTTCTTTTGTTAAAAACTGAAACAGCGAGTTGATTTTCTTTCCTCTTCCTTTCTTATTTTCCATGCAACAGAGCCGACAACGTGTTGGGTTCCTACATATTAAAAACTATGTTATACCATAAAAGCGAAAGACCTTTTGTGCTCCAGAATTCATTTTTCTACATAGTCACCATCATTCTCAAATCACTTTGCCAGGAATTCTTTCGAATGTTCCCTGTCAAATCTCGAGTCTATAGACTGAAAATTGACAGAGTAGTTTGGTGGGGAAATGTACACACACAGACATATACACACAGAGATGATTTCACTTTTATAGATATATAGAGAGATAATGAAATCAAGGTTACATTAGATTAGAATTTTTCTTCCCTCTATTTCTCTCTCCTTTCCCTATTTATTTCTTTTAACCCCTTTCTTCCTCCTCCCATCTCCTTCTCTCTTTCCTCCCTCTCACCTATTGTTGTGGCCTGAAATGGCCGGAAAGAAATACAACAACAAAGAGGTAGAGGTATTTATGAAAAGTACAGAAATAATGCGTTGTCAAAGACTCTCTCTGATACCCCCCCCCCCATCCATTATCACTATTTATGGTTTCAGGAAGAGTCCATGTAGTAACGAAATAGGGTAGATCACCATAACACAAAGACTCATCTTTATCATATAAAAAGTTTAATAACTCTTTCGTCCTAGAATGTAGCTATGACGTAATCTTACAGTATTAGCAGTCTTGGAGGAAAAGGTTACAAAAAAAGTCAGCAAATGCCAAATTCAAATCAGACCATAATTTCTTTAATTTGGTTCTTTGAAGTTTTTAACCATTTTAATGACCTTTAATAAATGTCAGCTCTTAAAATCTAACTGCAAAATATAAGATAAAAAATTACAGCCCAAGAGAAATTCCCTTTAACTTCTCCATACTTAAAGATTTTTACTGATAAAATATTATCAAGGAAAGGAATTAATAAATCAGACGAATTACACTTCATATTATCTGGATGATTCGGACTACTGTACTTACCTTTGGTGTTATTTTCACAACGTTTCAATCTATGTAACCCTCAACTTTGTTCAGGTATATCTTGTCGGATTCTGGAGTCTTTTTTGTCGAACTCGGAAATCTACACAGAATTTCAAGTAATTAGGTATAATTCACAATTGTATTTTGGATTGAATCTTCAACCTTTAGAAGAATGTAACTTACGGCTGAATTTTACCAAATACTTTATCCACTGTGCCACGGGTCCTTTAGACAATTCTAGTGTGAATTTGGGAACCTATTTTTGTGTTTGAATGTACAATCTTACTACTTATTATTATATATCCCTATTTATTTTTACTATATATATATATATATATATATATATATATATATATATATATATATATATATATATATTAGTGATGGAATGATTCCAATATTTTTCCCGATTCCGATACAATTACTGATTCCGATTCTTTATAAATCTCTAATTATTTAACTATAAATTATTAATCGCCCCAACACTAATATATATATATATATATATATATATATATATATATATATATATATATATATATATATATATAATAATCAAATAAAAATCATATGAATGAGTTATAAATATATTAAGAATTTGTTTTAATGCTCGAGAAAAAAACCCAAAGAATTTTGAGTCCAGAAAAATTTGCAATAAAAATGAATTGAAATCCCTTTTTGTTACGTTGTTGTTGTCCTGAATTCTCATAATAGAGTGAATGTGGTTTCAATCCTTCATAGGTTTAATATACTTTTTTTTCTTTTTCTCGTTGTTTGACCGAGAAAAAAAAAGTCTTACAGATTATTGACAGAGAATTTTTAAGGTTGTTTTTTACTCACGGTTTTTGAAAAAGGAACTTTTGTGAGGTCGTTTTTTGAAAAACTGTTGTGAAGCCAAATTTTGTATTTTTAAAGAAGGTAGAAAAAATACGAGTTTATTGAATAAAAGTTGGTCGTTTATCCAAAAGAGATCCTTGTGGATCCTTTTTCAAAACCCTTTTGTTGCGGTCTGGTTTAAGGAGTCACAATTATGCGGTGAAAGAGTCCTGGGGTTCACTTTGAATTGTTGAACTACGAATGTACTCTCTACTTGAAGGTAGAAATGTCTGGCATTATATAAACTCCACAAATCCATATTTTCATGGATATAGGGGTGTTAACTACCCCAGAACACTTATTTACTATCCAGTCATGTTCCGACAACACGAGGCATGTCTGGGATTTTGTTCCCTCTTCTTCAATACAGAGTGTTATCCTTTCCCCAGATCTGTAAACCAAATACTCATACTATAATACTATAGCCTCTCTGGCTCTTTTTTGAGGAGGCCAAAGCTGTAGAAATGCTCCTTCATATGTGCCATGGACACAACACTTTCATCCACTTACATATTGTCGGATGTTGCCTTCTGTATGTGCTTATCCTTCGTCAAAATAGCATCAACAATTGTTTGCATCACGGATGGTACTACATTGAGTCAAAACCCCATGCAGATCAGGCAATATCTTCGTCCCTTAATTAGTACAGCCTGGTAGGGCCATAGTGATTGGTGCAGGTGTAATACTGATACATTTGATCCTGCTTGTTGCCATTCTCTCAACTTTTCAGCACATATGTCCACGCGAACCATAAATAGGTCCACACACTTGTATAACTCCCATTAGCAAAGCACTGATCTTACTTTTTGTTTATTCTGCTGGATGACTGCCATTAGTGAGATCAAACCCTTTGGGAGCCCCAATTCCTTTTCATATTAAGAAACCAACCACCCATTATCAATCCAGACTTGTAACTCCTCATTGTATTCTGCACGAGCTCTTGCAGGGATTGTACACTGGTACTTTGTTGCATAATTTTTCTGGCCACTTCCATGACATCATCCAGGATTTGGTGCATTGGTCAAAGTCCATGTGAAAGTCAGACTGTTACAGTTCTAGAACACATTCAATTCTTAGCATGGGCTATGCTGAATGGCTTATAAATATTTTTTTATTTATAAGTTTTAAACTGTGTCTAGTTTTAAACCATGTCTTTTTCGGCATTTTGTAACTTGGATTCTTATAAATTTAATATGAAACACAGAAATAGGTATATTTAAAACTAATGGCAAGCGAAATTGCTTGGTGGTCAAGTAAGACAGTTGATGTTAACGGAATATTATCCATTATCTGCGGAGTCATATTGGAATGTGACAAAAAGGGGAAAATGCAATAACTATTGCATAATATGTTGATATTTGATTAAGTCAGAGGTACAGATAATGCCTCTGACCCTTTGAGTCAGGTGTCATCTGTAATTGACGTGTATAATTTCGACAAAAGGTAGCTGAGCATTCAAGAAACAAAATAATCTTGTCAAAAGTGGCTGAGAAGTTAAGAAACAAGAAGGGGGCCATAGGCTAAACAAAAGGTTAGATTAACTAGTGCTGTATTGAATAATCTCACTATATGGAACTGAGCAGTTAAAAGACAAATAAGTTGTAGGACTAGTTTGGTCAAAAATTTCAGAAAGTTTAAACCAAAAGAAAATTATTTGGGTAGTTTGAAATGTATCTAGCACAAGGATAGAAGTATTAATGATATGACTGATATGATAGGTAGGGGAATTGTGAATTGTCAAAGAAAATGATAAAAGAATACATAAAGAAAGAATAAAAAAAACTTGCACAATGGAAAAGAAAGTAACAAATCAATCTGGGAATACAATTTACAGTATAACATATCTGTTATGAAGTCTGTCATTAAGCAATAAACTGACTTTATTATTTCTTTATTTGACTAAAATAAAAATACCCCGTTTTAGTTTTGTGAATTTACAGATGCAGTACTAGTAGGCATCAAAGACTATTCAATGGCACTTGGACTTGGTCTTGCCTCGATTTACCTGGCTTTGTAACATATTGTAAACATTTAAAACTTTAATTTTGGAAAACAAAGCTAAAACATTTCAGCATTTATTCACTGAAATCTCTGAAGATACAAAAATATAAACCCTACAATCTTGCTATTGAAACAGTTAATGTGTTGGGAAAAAAAGAAAAATTGGTAAAATGAAAAGGTTGAACAAACTATACCCTAAGACATTTTATTTGGATTCATGTTTGTTTTTTTGTTTTAGTTTTTTTTTTTTTGTTTTCGTTTATTAAATACTGCGGTGCAGGTTTTAATAAAATTCATGAAGGTATGCAAAAGAACTGCTGACACTATTGCAGCAACAGCAAGCTGGTTGCATGAAGTGACGTCACAGCAGAGATGAAAGGACACACGTTTTTTGCAGAAGTTGTGTTCGAGACGTGACGAGAGAAGCACATATTTGAGGTGTAGCCATTGTTTGGAAAAGTATGGGTTCGAATTGCGTCGGTGACATCACAACAGGTACACAAACTCATGCACAGACAGAGAAGGAGAAATGAACTGTTTAAATATTTAGAAAAAATGCATTGTTGAAAAAAAGAAAATCAATCAAGTTTCTTCTTTTCTTGTTTCCTTGCAACGGACCCTACATATTAACGACAACACTACATTTGTGTTTTAACGTTACTTTGAAGCTGTGAAGTTTGGTTTTAAATCCAGAGAACATTGTTGCTGTAGATTACATGGAAAATGGGACAATGTAGGTAAATCTTTTAGTATCATTGCAATCATCAAGGTATCATTCACTGTTTGTCCAGCATTTCTGAGAGCTGTTAAAACGGTTTCTTTCTTATCATGTAGTCAGTAACACTTTTATCAACTTTCTTCTTAAGAGATGTCAGTTCGGTGTATAAAGAAATAACTCTCAGCTTTCCTTTTCTTCACGTAATATTTCAAGAGCCTTTCTTCCATTATCAGTAGCTTCTTTCATTTTGTTGTCTAGAAACTGTACAAGAATGCATAGACTTCATTTCTCTCATTATCGCTTCCATCTAACAGAATTTATGCCTAAAATGGTATCTTTAAGGCTAAATATACATAAATACATTTTTTGTTTTGTTACAAAGCAGTTACCATTTATCAAGGCCAGGAGGCCACTCAAGGATAAGGGTTAACAAGTGTATAGTAGTCAATGGAACAATATCATAGTAATCGTTAGTTATGGAAATTTGGTAAATTGGATTACTTAAGGGGACGGTTCTCAAGAAATTGTTTACATTGGACTTGAACACAACCATATTGTAGACAGCTGTAAAGCAGGGAAATGGAAGAGAGTTCCAGAGGCATGCAGTTGTTCATGGAATCTACGTTTAGGTTTAAGCACAGATAAAGAGTGGGGGAAATTATGGATAGTGGTTACAACTAGACAAGAGTTTTTCATGAAAGTTTGGCGAGGGGGAACAATAGATTGGAGCTCAGAGAAGCACTTGCCATGAAAATAACGATAAAGCAGAGATAGACTTGCATCATCTCTTCTGTGGGGAAAGAGGTTGCAGGAAAGAGAAAAGGCCCCCCCCCCACTAGGCCACAAAGTCTATTTTGAACTCTGTCAAGGCAGGATAAGCAACTTCTAGCAGCTCCTGCCCAGATGTGGCAACAGTACTCCATCCTTGGACGTACTTGGCTTCAGATCAGGAATAAAGGTTAGACCCAGAAGTTTGTCAAAACATGGAGCCTCCCTAAGCCATTTATTCCAATTGATGCCAGACGGGGATCAGTGCGTTGATGATGTAAAGATAGAAGCTTGGTCTTAGATGCATTAAATTAACCAACCACCTCTTTCCCCATTGTACCACATGATCAAGATCAGAGGAGAGAAAATCAGAGAGAACTTGGTCGTTTATGGCCTTTTAAGTGTGCCATAGATGGTAGTGTTGTCAGTATAAATGAATTAGGATATGATTTGGAAGATCATTGATGTAGATTAAGAAAAGAGTTGTGCCCAGGGTGAACCACTGAGGAACTAGCATTAATACTGTGAACTTCTGATTTCTGCCTATCAACCACTACTCTTATGAACTTATTAGAAAGAAATGATTTAATAATTGAGAAAATACTTCTTCCAGCTATACCTTAGCTGGAGGTCATCTGAAGTAGACCTTTATGCCACACCCTAGCAAAGTCCTTTGATATGTCAAAAGCATTATTTCCCCCCACCCACCCAAAGAGGGGGTTGTCTACTCTGAAAGCCGTTCTTTACATGAGGATGTTAGGGGTATCTATTTCAAATGCCGTTTTTAAGATATGGAGGTTGATGGTGTATATTCCAAAAGCTGTTCTTAACATGGGGAGTTTGGGATGTCTATTCCAAACGCCATTCTTAACATGACAATACTTAAAGAAGTGAAGTGAAAAAGTTGTAATTGTTTTGTTTTACACGTTAGAAAAAGACGGCATAAAACTGGAATTTACTTTAATGCTGTTGGTGGAAGAGTTAAAAAGAAAGAGGAAGACTTGAACAACAAACGGAAACAGCTAGGAGTCTTACCACTGATTTCGATCACTCTAAACAGTTCATATACAGTGAGAATTCCTAACTTCTAAAACTTCTGTTTTTACTTTCCGTTATTATTCTAACAGACCATTTTTGTACTTTTTTAATTCATACTGATTTACGCATTCCCTTAATTGCTTTTTCTAGATTCAAACAGTACTTGCATGTTATCGCCAGTGAAAGCTAGATTATTACATTTCAGTCACGGCTGCCAGTGTCCACAATTATTCAGGGATGGCAGCAGTGGCCACCAACAACAATCGTAGTTTACATTTTTGCAAGAGGGGTAGGTTTCCACCGGGCAACGACGGTTAACAGGTCCTGCTAGTTTATATCATATTCTGCCTGTTCCTTCCTTAGTTAGTTCATATGTTAAACTTTGAAAAAGGCTAAATACAGTTTCTGAATGCCAAACAGTTTCAAAAAAGGCTAAATTGGCAAAATTTGGCTTAAAAAAAAAAGCCAATCTGGCAACCCTGGACAAGAATATGAGAGTAACCTCCATTTGATGCAGTCTCGTTTTTTTTTATATCATTATAATAATAATATATGATCGTTGTTGTAATGATGTGAGAAAGGAACCCGTAGTAATTTCAATGTACATCAGTTCTTCATTGAAAACATGAGTCAGTGAAACATTACGTAAAAAAGGGAATATTTGAAAGAAACAGGGCAAGAAAAGATAACATCATCTTCTAAGAGATTCTAGACTAAGGAATAAATTAAAATTATCTCTTACAAGGTGATTTTATTATTTGTATGGAACTACACTGCATGTCAACTTATTAACGAGATAACATTTTTTTACCAGTTTCAGAAACATACCGGTAGTTTCGTATCAAAAGCTTCGGAAACGTTGGCAATGCTGAGCTGCGCATACTGTGAAACTTGCGTACAGTTCCGTGCAATGTAAACAACTTGCCATCGTAATTGATGAATCCACGGTATTTGAGATGTGTCAAATTATTAACAAGGCAGTTAGTTTCGTCAATAAAATAGGTCGTAAAGGTGGATTGAGTAGTTCTGAAAAGAGTACTATTACAGAACAGCTAGCCAAAGTTAAAACTACCCTTGAAATATCGAAAATGATAGGAAGGTACCATCAAACTGTGAAGAACTTTGTCAAGGACCCTACAAAGGTACGTAAAAGAGCCGATAATGGTAAATCTAGAGTTGTTTGATGTCGTGCTCTACTCCAAATTGAAGTGAAGTTTTTAAGAACTCTGGGTAGACAAGCCGAGAAGTCTTTGATCAAGCCAGATTGAAGAATGTCTTAAAAAGTACTAGATATCGCCTTCTGAAAGTAGTGGCAAAATCTGTTAAGCCTGTGACAAAGCCTCCATTAAAGCAACATCACATGCAAAACCGATTGAAATGGGCAGAGGACGACATGAAAATGGATTTATCCAAAGTTTTGTTCATGGATAAAGTGCGTGTCACTCTTGATGGCCCAGATGGCTGGAGCAAGGGATGGGTCCTAGATGGACGACATCGTCATCAGTATTTAAGGTGCCAATAAGGTGGTGGTAGGATTATAATTTGGGCTAGGATTATCGGAGGTACTTTAGTAGGCCCATGGAAAGTCCCAGAAGGCGTAAAAATGACATTAAATGCATACATAGCTTTTCTGAAGGAGCAGTTTGAACCATGGCTGAAGAAGCAAAGGTTGAAGTTCAGAAAAACCATTATTTTCATGCTGGCTAATGCTCCTTTGCTGCAGCAAACAAAAGCAAAGAGTATTTGCAGCAACTGGGATTCTCTGGGCTACAGAAGATAGAGTGGCCTGTGAATTCACCAGATTTAAACCCAATTAAGAACCTTTGGAGTATAATGAAGTGACGCCTCTATGCAAGTGGACACCAATTTAAGAGCAAAGATGAGTTGTAGGATTCTCTCCAAAAGGTATCGCGAGGAATAGCTGTTGACGAAATCACAAATTTGACTAATTCTGTCAACCAACGTCTTTTACAAGTCATTCATAAAAAAAGGATCGCATATCCCCTACTAATTATGTCAACGTAGAAATTGCTATGTAGTTATTGTGTTGTAAGTATTTTTCCTAGTTCATTTAATGTTTAAAAATTATTTCAATAAACAAGTTATTGGTATATTGTGTTTTTCTTCACCTAGTTAATAATTTGACACACTGAAATCAACAGATATTCCTATCTTCTGCCATAGTTTCGCTAATACTGCTTTAAATATTTTTATTTTCTGACTGGAGTAGCTGAATAGTATTGTAAACACTTTCTCAAAGTTTCATGGATGTTTATTCACTGGTTACTTAAATATTTAAAAAAATGTGAACTCGTTAATAATTTGATACGCAGTGTGTGTAGCGCAATAATACTTTCTGAGTATTTATTAGTACTTACTAGCTGGATGCCTGGCATTGCCCGGTTATACAATACGCTTAAACATGATATTTTAATTTATGCAGATTGTGTATATATTATTATAAAATCAATCTCTATTAATTATTATATATTACGAGGAATAATTTGCCCGGTGCACTAATTCACAAAAAAATTAAAAAATTATAATGGTAATGTCGTTCATCAAATTCCGTCTGTTTTTGTTTACAATATAATGTCAGCTGTTATTTGGGCTTGACAATCTTGAAAATATATATAAATATAAAATATAGATAAAAAATAGTTTTTACAGGAGAATATTTTACTTTACACTGGCCAAGATTGCGTAACGTAAAATATTTTCCTGTAAAAATTCTTTTTATCTATAAGAGAAGAAAGAATATTTTTAAGATCATATTTTTTTTGATTTTTGATACTTATTGGATGGATTTTTGTACAAAACATATCTAAGAACACTGCCAGACATATAAATTACATTGTTGGGAAAAGATAGGCTCTGTTGTTTCGTAAACTGTGAGGAAGGAACTCTCTCTCTCTCACACACACACACACACACACACACACACACACACACACACACACACACACACACACACACACAAAGTGACTTTTATATAATGGTACTTATTAATTCATCTCGTCTGGGTCAGTTCTATATTTAAAATACAATGGACACTATTTTCATATTTGCTTCGTGTTATTGGTTTTTCCATTCAAAAACTAAGTTTTTGTGTTATTCAAAGTAATATCAGATTTATCAAAACATATTTCTGATTGAAAGATTATTTGGGAATTAATCCCTATTTTAGTCATGCAAATTTGTTTGAGTCAAGAGTGAACGACGTCGAAATTGTGTTTGTTCACTTATTCTCAAAATAGTGAAAGCAGGAAAAAAAGGGTCGGATTCGGAATTCTTCTTAACAATCAGCATTCTACTTCTTCTCCCTCACTGCCGCCGCCGTCGTCGTAATTCTTTCTTTGTCTTCTTCACAACTGACAGAAACTTCACATACATGAGATGAAAATGTTGCTGCCGTGGGACAAAAAAAAAAAACGTCTGTTTATATTGCCACCTCGAACTTATTTTTTGTATCAGATGGGTTTCAGGTTCAAATACCACCACTTCTCCACAGAGGGCACATGTTACTCATGGGCTTCCACTGTTGTATCTCTCATCAAATTACAAATTAAAATAAATTTAAAATTACAAATTAAATATATTTCTCATTCAGTGAAATTTCCAAGTTTTTGAGCTATTCAAAAAAATATCAGTTTTATCAAAATATATTTGTTGATTAAATATATTTCTAATTCCATGAAATTTCTACCGGTCCCGCTAGTATTAAATAGTGTCCAGTAATATGGTATGAGTTACTTTTCCTGAAAAAAACTTTAGCCAAATTTTTAGTGTTACTATCCTAGTACCACTTAACTTATCCAATGTGCAATATATATATCGTGGCTTGCCAGCTAATTACTCCTATGTTGTGAACAAAAACATGTCGTCAGCTGAAACTGATATTCAATAGCAACAACCGTTTTCAAAAACTTCATCTTTTCACAAACTAATTTATTATTATTTTAAACCTAGATTAAAATAAATATAGTTAATAAATGCCAAAGACATTTTTAACTGTAAGTAATACAGTGTGAAATTAATTATAGTTTAATGACACCATCATTGGCCATGGAGCCTGTAGCCCGAATAGCTCTCCAAAGGCAGTAGCTTTCACAGCAAATCCTCAGTTTAACTCTGGAGCTAGGAGCTCTCTCATCTTGCCTTGACTTTTGTCAAGTTGGCGTTCACAGTCACCATCGGAACCAAGGGTGTCAGAATGTGATGCAAACACTATTCTCTACTGCTGCCTGCCTCTTGAGATTCCCCCTTCACAATCTACCACTCCAGTTTCTAAACCTGCTTCAACCCCAGTTCACTTTTAGTGTTGTTACTCCAATGGCACTCCAACTTACTTCTGCTGTAACTCCAGCTCACTCCAGTGGCTCTCCAGCTCTTTCCTGCAGCTCTGCCACCAGCTCCTGTGGCCCACTGATATCCAGCTACCTGTTTCAATACCCACTGATGCCCGACTACCTGTATCAGTGCCCACTGATGTCCGGTTACCAGTTCCTACCTCAACCTTGCAAAACACCTGTTCTAACTCCATTGCTGTACATTTTACTTTTCTCTTGATAAACAATAAAACACGATATCCTATCATCTCAAAACCGAACATCTGTGTTTGTCATCCTTCTTTAATATTGCCATTACTTTTCATTGCCTTGTGTTTAGTTTATTAGTTGTACGGTCGATTGGCACCGTCACACTGCCTTCCAACCCTCTGCAACATATATGTTGGGAGTTAACTGTAATAGAATTTGATTTGTAACCATATTACAGAACCAAAGGAAAGAGAAAGACACAGAGACTTTTGCTACTGCATCACTGTTACAAACCACGTTTATAATGAGGTGCAGAAATAATTAAAAAAAAAACATCGCTTCATGTCTCACGAGAATCGCAAATCATTTGCAAATGTTTATCTCTTCCTGTAGACATTGCCACAGACAATAATAGTGGCACTCTTCTCAAACCAAGGGAGGTAAATACCCGATCCCAGACGATCTAATATCAGTTCGATTTATTTATCTGAATCTAAACAAACAAAGGGAAATAACTCGGATTGAACTATTTTTTTTTTTATATTACAAAGAAATAAATCTATTCTTATAAAAAAATAAGAAAAAAAAGAAAGAAACTTTTACAAATCCCAAACCAGCCATGTTTAGGGACTTAATATATAATATGTGATAGGATACATATTTTATAAGGTGAAGAAGTTTGAGGGAAACTTTTCCTGTATAAATTATTATATTATTAAACATGATCGAGTCTGAAGAAGATTTTAATATCAATATAATCCTAATTTTTCATGTTATACTCATGTCTAAATAATACTATATTAATTATGAACCAACAGTGTTAAATAAAGAGATACTATTTCTATGTGGGAAAGAGCTAACTACTTAGATGATTTCTGTTTTAGATATTGTAATGACAAGGTTATGTGGTGGGTTAGTTAGGAAGAAAGTTTGAACAAAAAATGTACCTTGGTATAATTAGTTTCTGGCTGCATCTGACGGAAATAAAATATTGAACAAGAAAAAGGGGTCACCATCTTGCATAAATAAGACCACATTTCCACAAGTATAAATAGGTGTCAACTTTTATTCAAGGGAAAATTAAAACCTAACGAAAATTATTTCTTTATATACGGATTGTTATCCTCATCTTCATAGTGTTGTTTCACAAAATTTTGGCCAACTATTCCTCTGACCTTCATCAGGTGGTTAACCACAACTGGGATAGGACTGCAGAGTCTCTTAACTGTATCCTTAGTAATTACTGCCTTCCATAGTTGTTGTTGACTCACCATGTTTTGGCCAACTAATCCTTTGGCCTGTTTTAGGTAGAATTGAAACCGATATCTTTAGACAATGCTCACCTGGAAACGTAGAGATTCAACGTGTCTATCCATGAGCCCTGAAGAAATAGGTCGGAGGAATAATTAGCTGAAACTTTGTGAAACAACAACAACTATGAAGATGAGGATAACAGTTCACAAATAAATCTATACATCTATAAAAGTGAAATTGTGTATGTGTATACATTTTCCTACCAAACTACTCTGTCAATTTTCAGTCTGCAGACTCGAGATTGGACATTGTATTGAGATTTGAGAAAATCTTTTTAATCGGTTTTTGGCCAGAATTTGGCTGTCAAGGGGTCAAAGTTCAACGATTTGACCTTTGAAAACGCTACCAAACTTCTCCGGCAATTTTGTGTCTAAACACTTCAAATTTTAGATGTAGATTACTTGGACATGGATCAAACTTTTTAATTTGATTTGAGCCCAAAACAATAAATGTTAAGGGGTCAAAATTAAGGTCAAAGTTTAAAATTTTTTTTACCTCTGCGGTCACTACTAAATAACTCAGCCAATTTTTGGTCTTAACATTTGAAACTTTACATAAAGTGTACTCAGAGATAGGGTAAGCTTTTTAATCAGTTTTTAGCCAAATATTTGGCTGCCAAAGGGTTAAAGTTCAGAAGATTTGACCTTTGCGGTCTCTAGCAAACTATTCAGCCAATTTTGGGTCCAAACATTTGAAATTTTACGTAAAGTGTATTCAGACATGCAGCAAGCTTTTTAATCAGTTTTTGAGTGAAAATTTTGCTGCCAAAAGGTCAAAGTTGAAAGAGTTGACCTTTGGAGACTCTACTAAACTCCTTTACCAATTTTGGATCTAAACACTTGAAATTTTAGATGTAGGTTACCTGGACATGAATCAAATTTTTAATATATATATATATATATATATATGCATATGCGCATAAAGTCATGAACAGTACATAGGGCTGAACTGCTAGTATATATACAAATTACTTATCTCAAAGGATTCCAATAAAAAAATGACAATAATAATAATGAAAAAAAATATATAACAACAAAAATTGTTTACTAGACTAGCTTTTGTTGATAAATGGATGTTGTATCCTGGAGTTGCAAGAAAAGATGGATATAAGTGCGTGTTCCCTGTCTGAGTAGAGTGCATGTGTTTCTGGGTTCTTTTGAACCCTGCCCAGATAAGGTAGGGCATTGTATCTCAGCTAGTTGAGCGAGTGAGTTTTATCCCCATTTATTATTTTTTTATTAGAATTATTACAATAAAAAAATAATAAATGGGGATAGAACTGCAAGATTCCCATGACCTCCCTAAGTGTATTTATCTAAGAAGGACACATCATCAAACGCCATTACTGTTTCTGTTTCATTTATTTTTATTACTCCTATTTAAAGTTCAATCTGATTTTTATTCACACTTTATACATATAAAAAGGGTTGGTCGAGTCTTACTAATCCATTCTTGATTTTATGTCTTTTTTCCTTATTTTTCTTTTTTTTGGTCCTGGATATGACCTTAAACTATATCCGATGGTGAGGCCCCAGCTTGCAGGCCTTAGGGAGTGTGGAGCCACCCTTTAATTGCCATTGCTCCCAGGTCCACTCTGCCCCGGAGTGGTAGCACCTGTTAGGGTCCCAACTATGGGTTAAATAGAATACGACTTAAAAAACAAATATACTATATTAAAAAATCGTTCTTAAAAATCACCAGATTCGGCATTAAATAACCTGAAAACGGTTGATATGTCGTAAAACAAAACAATCCTAACGCTAACCCTAACCAACCAACCTTATTTTTGTTGTTGTTTTTCTTGGATGTTTTTTGTCATCTTACTCATCACTATTGTTCATAAATATAAAATATATTTGTAAATAAAATAAATGTGAACTTTTAGTTTCTCTGATGGAGAGATTGATTATGTGATTGGTTGATTAAAAAAAAAATTAAGAGGAAGAACATTGCCTTGGTAAAATTAGTTTTATCTGGCCACGTCTGACTGAAATAAAATATTGAACAAGAAAATGGTCTGACATTTCTTCATTTTTGAGATGAAGATTGTATTATTTGGATTCATCAAACTACTGTTCTCATCTTGAGTGTGATTTTCACAACGTTCCGGTCGATGTAACCTCCGACCTTTTTCAAGTGTATCATATTGAACTCGGGAATTTGGGCATAATTTCGAGCAGAACATTTTATTTACTTCATGGAGGTAGCATGCTCTTGTCCCATCAGCCATGATTGAATAGAGGTCCTAAGTAATTTTCAATTGTATTTTTTGGTTGTCCACACTGAGGATTGAACCGAAAAATGCAATCGAAAAATACAATCGAAAAATACAATTGAAGGTTCAATCCTCAGTGTGGGCGCCCGAAAAATACAGTGGGTAGCCAGACAATCTTTCTGCAGAATAAAATTCAAGATGGCTGTCACCTGGAATTTCGTAGTGCAAGTAGCAGCCTTAACCTTGCAATTAAAAATCAAGATCGAGTAAAACGGAACGAGGCAAACTAACAAGTCGGAAAATGAAAATGAATATTAATAATGAAACAAGTGTTATTAATATTTCTATAACTAAAAAGAAATTAAAAAGAAAATGATTTAAACAACTTTATTTTTACTCATGTAGGATAAATACAAGAATTTTTGTTCATGTAGAATAAAAATAATAATTTTTACTCATGTAGGATAAAAATAAGATTTTTTTACTCATGTAGGATAAAAATAAGAATTTTTACTCATGTAGGATAAAAGTAAGAATTTTTACTCATGTAGAATAAATACAAGAATTTTTACTCATGTAGAATAAAAGTAAGAATTTTTACTCATGTAGGATAAAAATAAGAATTTTTACTCATGTAGGATAAAAATAAGAATTTTTACTCATGTAGAATAAAAATAAGAATTTTTACTCATGTAAGATAAAAATAAGAATTTTTACTCATGTAGGATAAAAATTAGAATTTTTATTCATGTAGGATAAAAATTTTAATTTTTATTCATGGAGGATAAAAATTAGAATTTTTACTCATGTAGAATAAAAATAAGAATTTTTACTCATGTAGGATAAAAATTTTAATTTTTACTCATGGAGGATAAAAAATAGAATTTTTACTCATGTAGGATAAAAATAAGAATTTTTACTCATGTAGGATAAAAATTAGAATTTTTACTCATGTAGGATAAAAATTTTAATTTTTACTCATGGAGGATAAAAATTACAATTTTTACTCATGTAGGATAAAAATAAGAATTTTTACTCATGTAGGATAAAAATTTTAATTTTTACTCATGTAGAATAAAAATTAGAATTTTTACTCATGTAGAATAAAAATAAGAATTTTTACTCATGTAGGATAAAAATAATAATTTTTACTCATGTAGGATAAAAATAAGAATTTTTACTCATGTAGGATAAAAATTTTAATTTTTACTCATGGAGGATAAAAATTTGAATTTTTTACTCATGCAGAATACAAATAAGAATTTTTTCTCATGTAGACAAAAATAAGAATTTTTACTCATGTAGACTAAAAATAAGAATTTTTTTACTCATGTAAGATAAAAATTAGAATTTTTACTCATGTAGAATAAAAATAAAATTTTTTACTGATGTAGAATAAAAATCAGAATTTTTACTCATGTAGACTAAAAATAAGAATTTTTACTCATGTAGAATAAAAATAAGAATTTTTACTCATGTAGAATAAAAATAAGAATTTTTACTTATGTAGAATAAAAATTAGAATTTTTACTCATGTAGAATAAAAATAAGAATTTTTACTCATGTAGGATAAAAATAAGAATTTTTACTTATGTAGGATAAAAATAAGAATTTTTACTCATGTAGGATAAAAATTAGAATTTTTACTTATGTAGGATAAAAATAAGAATTTTTACTCATGTAGAATAAAAATTAGAATTTTCACTCATGTAGAATAAAAATTAGAATTTTTACTCATGTAGGATAAAAATAAGAATTTTTACTTATGTAGGATAAAAATAAGAATTTTTACTCATGTAGGATAAAAATTAGAATTTTTACTCATGTAGAATAAAAATAAGAATTTTTACTCATGTAGGATAAAAATTAGAATTTTTTGTCATATAGAATAAAATAAGAATTTTTATTCATGTAGAATAAAAATAAGAATTTTTATTCATGTAGAATAAAAATAAGAATTTTTACTCATGTAGGATAAAAATAAGAATTTTTATTCATGTAGAATAAAAATTAGAATTTTTACTCATGTAGAATAAAAATAAGAATTTTTACTCATGCAGAATACAAATAAGAATTTTTACTCATGTAGACTAAAAATAAGAATTTTTACTCATGTAGAATGAAAATAAGAATTTTTACTCATGTAAGATAAAAATTAGAATTTTTACTCATGTAGAATAAAAATAAGATTTTTTACTCATGTAGAATAAAAATTAGAATTTTTACTCATATAGAATAAAAATTAGAATTTTTACTCATGTAGAATAAAAATAAGAATTTTTACTCATGCAGAATACAAATAAGAATTTTTACTCATGTAGACTAAAAATAAGAATTTTTACTCATGTAGACTAAAAATAAGAATTTTTACTCATGTAAGATAAAAATTAGAATTTTTACTCATGTAGAATAAAAATAAGATTTTTTACTCATGTAGAATAAAAATTAGAATTTTTACTCATATAGAATAAAAATTAGAATTTTTACTCATGTAGAATAAAAATAAGAATTTTTACTCATGTAGAATAAAAATTAGAATTTTTACTCATGTAGAATAAAAATAAGAATTTTTACTCATGTAGAATGAATACAAGAATTTTTGCTCATGTAGTATAAAGGCAAGAAAGAAAAAATGAAAAATAATTTTAACAACTTTTACACAACATTTATTTTTAAAATAAAATTCTTTAACTGAAAAATAAATGCTGTTTAAAAGTTTTTTTTTAGGTACTTATATACCGATGTTACTGTGATAACGTTAATTATTATTTTTTATTTGTTTTTTCTTGCATTTATTCTACATAAGTAAAAATAAAAGATATTTAAATTATTCTCCTTTTAATTTTTATTTTTTTGACTTATAGAAATATTACAGTTCTTTCATTTTTATTATCTTGGTGGTTTTGCCTCAGTTCGTTTCAGGTCATTTAATCTTGACTTTTGATTGCAAGGTCAAGGCTGTTACTTGCACTACGAAATTTCAGGTGACAGTCATGTTGAATTTTATTTATTCAATGTTTACACATTTTAATCGTGCATTTCTCGAGTTTCGATGGGTAAAATAAATTAACTTTTTGGCGGAGTCCTACAACCATCATCCCCATGCGTAATTTCTATACTGATAGTTTTTTTTTTAATTTTTTCATTGGATTATTATTGATTGGACACTAATTAACCAGATTATGAAAAAAAATATTGAAATAATAAAAAAAAAAATCATTATTTCGACATTTGAAAGGGGTGCTCACTTTTTAGTTACAACGTTCTGGTAAATCAGTCACCCATTTTGTAACCAATAAAAACGCAGGTATATCAAACCATAGAAAGTAAAAATAATATGAGCCTACCGCATTTGTAAGTCAAAAATATTTTTGTTTCTCAAAGAAAAAAAAAGATAGAATGAACATGACTTTTTTTTTAATGTTTTTTTATGAAAATAAAGTTTCGAGTTTTTTAATTTTTTTTTTAACTTATTTAGTTTTTGGGGTTTTTATTACTGTACACATAGATTCAAAAAAGTTGTCAAAAAAAAAACAAAAAAACAAACAAACAAATATATAACAAATAAATGTTATCAAAGGCAATAAAAGTTACTTTTCTACCTAACTGGATATGTTTTTAGTGTTTTTATTTAATATAGCATGTTTTTGTTTTTTAATTTTTCCTTTAAGTATTATAAATTTCAATAGTATGCTGGAGAAATATTTCATAATTTTCCATCCCATTGTCAATTTTCATATTGTACGCCTCCTGATACATTGCCTCATCAACATGGGACCATTTCATATCTCCTGAAGACACTTCCATGTTTAGAAAATAGAAAAAAATGGGTGACTGATTTACCAGAACGTTGTAACTAAAAAGTGAGCACCACTTTCAAATGTCGAAATGATGTTTTTTTAAATTCTTTTTTCATAATCTGGTCATTTAGTGGCCAATCAATAATAATCCAGTGAAAAAATTTAAAAAAATCTATTAGTATAGAAATTGCGCAAGCCTTTTCTAGTCTCACACAAAAACACGCGTTCACATCTCAAGCCATATTTCTTGTCACATACATACGTGCACACAAACATACGCGCACGTCCACACACGTACATATATTCACGTTCGCGTATATACACTCACAATCATGTGTATACACACACACGCTAACGTACACACATATACTCACATACGTGCACACGTATGCACACATGGGCAACGTCACTTCCCCTTTCAAAGGAAATCCACACATGCGCAAAAGACCCCCGGAAACAAGTATAAAAGCAAGAGCAATAAGCAGCTTCTTTCTTTTCGGACCAGCTTCCGAGCTGAATGGTCGACGGAACAACAGCATGCCCTTTCGGTGCGTGCGCCTCCCGCCACCCGCTACTATGTGTGGGGCAAGAGTTAACAGGCAGTACGTACACCTTATACGCTTTCTCTCTCCATGAACTGGATTGACATTCTCACTCTTTCTCTCTCTATATATACATCTTGTGCCTGAGAATACCTTTGCATAGCTGACTGCTAACATGGCGCATAACTTTACTGATATCAACCCTCTATCTTTTTCTTTATCTACACGCTGGACTGTCATTCCCATTTCCACTACATTACTCACTCCTTTTTCCACGCGCGGACATGAACATGTGTTACACCTAAAACAGTCATTTTTCAACAGTAAATAAACGACACGTTCATTTTATCCAGCAATTGAGTTTTTGTTTCCTTCATTCCATTCGCTTCATTATTTTCTTTTGTAATGGGATTAGGATATATATATCCAAGTCCTCTACAAAATTACGCATGGGGGTGATGGCTGTACAACTACGCCAACTTTTTAATCGAAATGACTCATTGTGTAATAATGTTAAAGATAAGAAACATTTTTAATGCCTAATTTTTCTCACCTGCAAATCCTATTTAGCGACATTACCAAGTGTTCTTAGCAAAACCTTTTCTCACCGGGAGAGAAAATGACGGCGCTCCTACAGAATTGGAAGGAGATTTTGTAGTCGATAAACGGAGTTTTCAGATAAAAAACAATGGTTTCAACTGATTTTTTTGTCACTTAAAATATTTTTTTTTTTTTACATGGAGGTCAACATTTATCAAGGACCGCAAGCCACTTGGGAATAAGGGTTATTGTGTGTACAGTAATTAATCAATGGGATAGTATCGTAGTAATCGTTAGCAATGGAAATTTGATAAAGTGTCTTACTTAAGGGGGCGGTTCATCAGGAATTTGTTTATGTTGGACTTAAAGACATCCAAGTTGTAGTCAGGTGGGAAACAGGCAAACGGAACAAAGTTCCACAGGCGTGCACTTCTAAGAAAGAAGCTTTGTTTGTGGAATCTACGTTTTGATTTAGACACAGACAAAGAGTGGGGAAAATTATTGACAGTGGTTTCAACTAGATGGGTGTTTATCGTGAAAGATTGGCGACAAGTTACAATGGTGGCTTCCAAATTATGCAGTCGAAATTACCTGAATATTACTGAATTATTAAACAAAACAACCTTAATCGTGTTAACATGTGAAAAATTGCCACCATCTTATTAAAATCAAAACGGAAAATTACCTCTCTTTTGAACTCTCCTGTGTCTTTTCATCAAATTCTATTTTTATTTTTTTTTAATAAATAATTTTCTACCTCATCGATTTTCGTAATTTTTGCATATAATCATTTTAAAAATACGAGGAATACGTAGACACCATTGTTTTCATGTGAAATTCAGTATAACGATTTCCGAAATTTCGTCCCAATAGTGTAGAAGCGCCCAAATAACATGTCATTCCTCCCTGACCTCTTTCTATTATTATATACACTAAGTGATGATTGCTAGGTATGCCTTTATTTGTTATAGTCTAATTTTACCTAAGAATAGCAACCTCATTGCCACTGAGGTGGGTAGGGGTCGGAAGCTTTAAAAGTAGTCGGCCATGAGACTATGAGTTGCATCTAAATTTATTATACAAAAGAAAGAAAGAGAAAATCCAAACTCTGAATCTAAACTGGACCAATCACAACTCACGTTACATCTGTTGTGAGTCAGAAACATGGAGTATTCCATATCAGTGTGATCGTCGCTAATGTTTATATATTTTCGTGTCCTGGGAAAGTGACACAATCTTAGGGAAACACGTTTAAAGACAGGTAAGACAATTTGAAGCTCGAATGTTTCCAGAATTAACCACATTTTACTTATTTTTATTTATTTTTGAAAACAACGTGTTGGATGCATCGGCTTTCTACGAAGAATCTATTTCAACGTTTTGGAGTTATCTGCCCCTGAATCAGCTGTTTTTTTTTAAAACCCTAAACAGTTCACAAAAAATCTCATTAGTTTGCTTAAATCTGAAATATTAATAATCGAAATACTCTATATATTCCTTAAATTGAAATTCATTATAATAATATTTTAAAATACTTTAAAATAACAGTGAAACAATTGTATTCTCTCTGTTAATCAAAAAGTACCCGGCTTCCTGAAACAAAAAGCAAAACAAAAATTTATCCATATTAGTGGGTATTTCTATAAAACTTGAACCAACAGGGTACTTATGCAGAATACGGAATCATAATTATTATTATCATTTTAGGTAGGATTTTAAAGGTATCTTTTTTTTTTTAAAATTATTAATATTAGTACTAGTGCAGAGAGTGATCCAATCCACTGATGCGCCGCATAATAACGTTATTATTTAAAAAGCCATTCTTAACATGGGGAGGGGAGGTTGTTTTGTACCTATTCTGTACTTTAACCTTACAATTGAATAATAAAAAAAAAATAACACTTTAATTAAACTTGAAAATACGATTTAAAAAAATAGCGCGGATCAGTAAGTGCACTTTTGCACTTGCACCTTATTATTAAATTGTTAGTTGAAAGTACAGAATAATTAAAAAGCTCCTTCTGAATAGGTTTTAAACTATAGCCTTATTTTAGCACGGTTCGTATTCTGTATAAGTATCTCCAAACAGTATTTTATTATTATTTTTTAAACTCTAATTTATTGGCTTTCTTCAAGATCAGCACCCGTGTTGACAAAGGCTTTTTGCGATCCTATCGCCTGAAAGAAAAAAAAGGGGGGGGGGGGGAGGGGAGCTGAAATGCTTAATAAAAGGTCGAATTAATTCTCGAAATTTTGCCTAAAAGCGTCGAGTGGTTCTAAAATGGGTGATCAATTTACTAGAACGTTGCATTAGAAACTGAGGAGGAGGAGCACACGCACACGACCCTACAAATATTTAAATATTAACTTTTTCATTTTTTTTTTTTTTTTTTTTTTAAATGTTGTATATTTGTCCATTCAATAATAATCCGCCGAAGAAATTTAAAAACAAAAAGAGATAGGGTGAGGGGTCAAGCTGCTTCATGTCCGCTACTGTGTTTTTCATCTAGCCGACAGAACCACAGAAACAGAACACATTTTGAAATCCTTTGTCGACACAGGGTGCTGATCTTGAAGAAAGCCAACTAAGTTTTAGGTTACCCAATTGTTGCCTTTCTCCTGTTTTTGTAAATTGTTGCTTACAGTTATTTCATTTTAATATGTTTTTTTTTTCTATTAATTCTTCGTTTCGACTTGGTTTGTTAACGTATCTTCATTTACGAAATTCAAGTATATTTTCCTACGGTTAAGAACGGTTTTCAATTTATGGGGAACTATTGTGGGGCTAATTATTGGCCTTCGGGACAAGATCAAAGTGTAGTATCTGTTCTTCAGATGCTGCACTTCTATTTCTTGTTCTCTTTCGGTGGAGGAGAAATCCTTCACGACTGAGACAATTTTTATTTTTGTACCTTTTCTCCACGTTAAAAAACGACCCTGGTGTCTAACTCTGTCCAGTGGGGAGGCATAGTAAATAGGTACCTAAGGTACACTCTAATAGGAGATATTAGTGAAAGCAGAAAGATGGTGTCGTGCCAAATCTTTACGTCAAATCACGAAAATAATAAACAAAAACAAACTACCTACTAGAAAAGAAAACAAAGGAAAAAAAAAAAAAAAATAAAACCCCAACAAACAAAAGTCATTGGGGAAGAGATAAACTTGTATTTAATTATAACAAAACGCTTTTATTTAATAATTTGATACTTATGCAGTTATGCACTTGTATTATCGTGCTGACATAATAACGTTATTTGGAAAGCCGTTCTTAACATGGGGAGGGTGTTTTGTAATTATTCCGTACTTTCACCCAACAATTTAATAAAAAAAACAAAAAGAAGATATCGTAAAACTTGAATTTAACTTTAAAATACTATTTAAAAAAAAAAAAAATAGCACGGTAACATAAGTGCAATAAGCACCAATAAATTTTACGGAATGCTAGCTGGTGGAGCGGTACTTTTATATTATAACTAGCATTTCAGCCCGGCGTTGCTCGGGTGTTTTGAGGTGTTTGTTGAGCAAAAAAAAAAAAAAAAAAAAAGAGCGATCAATTTTTTTTAACTTTGACCCCTATTATAACCCCTAGACATTTATTGTTTTGGGCTCAAATCAAGTTATTAAGTTAGATCCATGTCCAAGGAATCTATATCTCTAATTTCAAATGTTTGGACCTAAAATTGGCAGAGGAGTTTGGTAGAGTTCTCAAGTCAAATCGTTGAACTTTGACCCCTTAACAGCCATATTTCTGGCTGAAAACGGATTACAAAGATTTTCCCAAATTTCAGTACCCTGCATATCAAATTTCGCGTCTGTAGACTGATAATTGATAGTTATTGTGTAGGAAAATGTGCACACACAGACATACACGTTCACTTTTATAGATATATAGATAACGAAAAAATATTGAATTTCAAGTAAAAACAAATGTAATGTCTATGTAATTGTTAGGTCGCAAATAGTAACATATCCAAAAATTACGGAAAACAGTAGGATAAAAAAAATGAATGAAAATTTTTATTTTCATTAATAGTTTTTTATGAAAGGAAGCGAAATCGCCATGTTACGCTTACTTTAGGTACCTCCAATGTGCACCACAGATTTACCCCTACCCCATATGCAACACAATGTAACTGTAATTTAATATTATCATGATAACTTTTATACCATTTAAAAGAAGCTTCAAATAAATTAGTAATATTTAAAAAAAAATCTTTTACAAAAAAAAAATTTTTTTTACAAAAATAATGAAAATGTCAGACTTAAAAATCGTGTTTACATTATCGATACTTTAAAATGTAGGACTCGTGGCGGAGTTACCAATGTAAGTACCAACCGTGGAGTTACTAACCTGTAAGGGTGTGAGTCGATGTTCACCAATTCATTTCGAGATCTATCAGTTTTTAGGACCAAGATACAGGTGCAGGAATCTCTTGAAGTCGAAAGAAGTAGGGGATCCGCGAGACCATTAAAGGTAAATTTAATGAGATTGCCAATTAATAGAAAGGTGTCACCAGATCACATCCTCACATGCATAAAATATAAATATAGAAATAACTCCAGAAAATAACAACACTTGACAAAAATATAGAAATAATGCCGGAAAATAATAATATCGGAAAATAACAACACTTGACAAAAGAACTCAAAATCACTGTGTTAACGTGAAATAATGTGAGGAATTCTACAATTATAAGCAGGGCCCTCATTGGCTGATTGGCCACCCATTGTCTTTGTTTTGACCAATCAGATTAGTGGGGATTTTAACTGCTGAGCAATGGGCTTGGCAGGTTTTTGAACGCCTTTTCTTTTTTTCAGGCAGTTCCAGACAAGCAGCCATAGAAGAAGGATGGAACTGAACTCTCTGGATATGAGGCATTTGGGTGCCTCTACCCTTCGTCTCCTTGAGATTTTATTTTTAAAGCCTAAATGATTAGGCTAAGTTATTATATGTCTCTCGGAGACTTTTTTTTTTAAGGTCAGAATTATTGACCTGTCATTTAATAACTTTTCTTTCAAATGATCATTCCTTATGAACTTCTGTGATGTCGACTCTAGTCGAGAATTGAATCTTTCATGAGAAGGCATCATACCAACCTCTTCAAACGGCTGTAATTAATCCGATCTTCGAACAGTGCTGAACCCGAATTCTAGTTCCTGCTAAAGATAAAGGACTATTACCTTTCGAGGTGTTACTAGCTCTTTTCAGAGGCAAAATAGGTATTTCCTTTTTTGCAACGAAGAGGTATGTTATTTTTTTGCCACTGTCTTGGAGCAAAAACAGGTGAGAATAAATATCTCACAATAAACATTTATTTACGTGTCAAGAATATTAGTTTAAATTGTTCCAACATAATTGTTTTCTTATGTGGAGTGTTCGTAATGCGGGATTGGCAGTGTGCGGATTTCGTGAGAATAGCATGGAGTTTAAAATTACTGATTTTTATGAACAGTGTTACACATGACTTGAAATTAATGTGATTATTTTCTAAGAATAAACCATGTAAGCAAAATGCATGTGTGCGTGTGTTCATCACATAACAGTAGTTTGAAATAACATTGTTGAAAAGAAAAATTAAATTCTTGTTCGATGTGGTAGTTTTTCATGATGAGAATTAAGGTTCATGCGCATGGCGCGCAAATTCAAGACTGTGAATTTTAACGTTTCCCTGTGGCGGAGGTCCTGGATATGACCTAAAACTATATCCAATGGTGAGGCCCCACCTTGCGGGCCTTGGGGAGTGTGGAGCCACCCTTTAATTGCCATTGCTCCCAGGTCCACTCTGACCCGGAGTGGTAGTACCTGTTAGTGTCCCAACAATGGATTAAATAGAATCCGACTTAAAAAACAAATATACTCCATTAAAAATCGTTCCTCAAAATAACTAGATTCGGCATTAAATAACCTGAAAAAGGTTGATATGCCGTAAAACAACCAACCAACCCTGTGGCGGAGTTATTCTGACATCCAGTCTTGGGGAACACAAGAGAAAAACTGGAATAAACTGATTTGATTTTCACAGCAAATCTTTATATAGCAATGTTCTCAAAAGTTCCAGCCTGTTTGATGCATCTCTACGTGCGGAAACGTAACCTAGTTCCTTTGTTTCATGTGTGCAGGTGATCAAATCGCAACATTATGTGCTTACGTGTTCTGATACTTGTGGGCGTTGAAAACGGTGATTGCTACGAAAATGTTCCATAGATATGTTGCGGTCGCTACAAAAACGTTTCTATGTAGTGATCGTTTTGAAGCCGCAAACACACCCATGTTTAAAAAATCTAGCAAAAATCAACTAATGGTCAGATTTTCATTAAATTTTCGCTATATATTCAGTTTTAAATTAACTTATGTTAAAAGCTGTTTTCGTTAAATATGGGAGGGGCAATATATTATTTTACTTTTTTTTACTTAGGTGTTTTTACTCCACCTCATATTTCATGTTACAAAAACTAAACAAAATAAATTTCCATCCATCCATCCATAGCCCTTGAGCCCCTGGATGGGCATAGGCCATCTACAACATTTTGTAGATGTTTTTGTAGGGAGGAGTTCTTTTTACAGGGTGAGGGTGCTGGCCCCACACCCAACCTTCCCAGAAGGTACATACAGTGCCTAGTCTTCCCAAATGGTCACCCATCTGGTATTGGCCAGGCTCAACGTTACTTAACTTCGGTGATCTGGCGAGAACCGGTGTCTCAACGTGATTGTGCCATACAAAATAAATTTAGGCCCATAAAAATAGCATTTTTTAAACTAATTATTTATATATATGTATTACAATACAAAAATGCGAGCATGAAAAGTAATATGGTTAAGCTTAAACATGGAAAAATAAAAGACTAGTTGTTAAAACTGGAAAAGAAAAGGACAAGATATTCTAGTAAAAAAATATAATAAATTTATAACTTAAAATATTACAGCATTAAGAATTGATTATATAATGTTATAAATTGAATAAAAAAAAAAACGCTGCTTCCCCTGACTCAGTGTTTAACGGCATCCGTAAAAAGCATGCACATTTACAATAGATACGAAATGATGATGTGGCTGATAGTAGAAAAAATGTTGGTGATTTACACAAAAATTTGAACATCCCAGCTTACTTAAAGAGATAAGTTGACAGGGGAGATAATTAATGTTGATGTGCTGTAGAAGGGAGAGACAAACATATTGCTGACTGCGTTCGTTGTGGTAGTGAAAATACCATTTCATTCATTAAGGATTCAAGGGGGAAAAGAAGGCTGCTGCTGTTGGACATTGTCGAAGTGGTAAAATGGCACTTTGCAGACAGACACCACACTAAATGATCTGAAAATCATCCCTTCTAGGTGCATGGTATCATAACCTCTCTCCCATAGAAGAGTTGTTACGAGCCTGTCTTTATTTTATCGTTATTTCCATGGCAGGTGCTCGTCTGAGCTCCAATCCCTCGTCCCCCCTCGCCAATCTTTCACGAGAAACACCAGTCTGGCTGAAACTACTGTCAATAATTTTCCCCACTCTCTATCTGTGCCTAAATCCAAACGTAGATTCCATGAGCAAAGCTTCTTTCTTAGAACTGCACGCCAGTGGAACTCTCTGCCGCTTGCCTGTTTCCCACCTGACTACAACTTGGACGTCTTCAAGTCCAACATAAACAAACTCCTGACAAACCGCCCCCTTAAGTAGAACACTCTATCAAACCCCCAATACTAATGATTACTACAATACTATCTCATTGATTAATGTACACGCAATAACCGTTATCCCCGAGTGGCCTTTGGGCCTTGATAAGTGGTGACTCCCCCATGTAAAAAAAAAACCTCGAAAGCATGTGGACCCGATCTCATCCTGGCTGTGCTATTAAAAAAAATGCTCTACTAGGGTTGCTTCAGTTCTATCAAAACTTTACAACAAATGCCTTAACGAATCTTGCTTTCCTGACTGCTGGAAAACTGCTTCTGCAATTTACAAGAATTTTGGCGAAAGAACTGACCCATTAAATTATCGCCCCATTAGCCTCCTCCCGCTTTTTGCCAAAATATTTGAGTCCTTAATTAATCATGCTCTAGTCCATCACTTTAGAGCTGCTAAACTTCAGACCGACAATAGATATGGATTTAGGCAAGCCCGTTCCACAGCAAATATCCTGACTAAAAACCTCCAATCTGTAGTGGAATGGGGGCAAAAATGGATGGTCACATTCAATGCTGCCAAGACTAAGCTTGCATCCTTCAATAATTACAAGAAACCTTCTCTACCACCAATAGCAATGGCCAAAAATACATTACCTGAAAGTACTTCCTTTAAACTCTTCGGCCTAACGTTTACAGGAAACATGAATTGGGACTGATACATTGAGAGCATTGCCAAGGCTGCTGCGAAGAAGGTGGGTTCTCTCTACCTTGCTAGAAAGTTACGCCTGAAAGTATCCTGTACCTCTATAAGGTCACTATTCGCCCATGTATGGAGTACTATCGTCACATTTGGGCTGGTGCATCTGCTACTTGTCTCTCTTAGACAAGGTTCAGAAAAGAGTCGTCAACTTGATAGGTTCTGAACTGTCATCTAGGCTCCAGCCTCTGTTCCATCGACAAAATGTTGCATCCCTCTGCCTGTTTACAAGTATTTTTATGGTGAATGCTCTGATGAACTACAAGCACTTGTACCCCCTTGACGTAAATACCCCCGAGAAACCCGGCAAGCAGCTAAATCCTACGCCTACACAGTAGAGATCACTAGGTGTAAGAAAGCCTTCTACTCCAATAGTTTCTTTCCAATAACTGCTAGACTGTGGAACTCTCTTTCAGGATTCTGCTTTCCCAACTGTACTGACATGCAGAAGTTCAAGTGTAATGTGAACAGACATCTTGATGCTCAACCCCCTTCATAATACTCCTGCAACTTATGTTCTCAATAGTAGCCCCCTACTTCAGTGGCACTGTGCCTTGTTTGAGGTGAAAATTGAATTTAAAAAAAAAAAAATAAGGATTCATGGAGCAGATGGAGTCGGTAGAGATAGCATTAAGGCTTCCAAATGAGCATCTGAACATTAGCACCCATTTTATATGGTTTTGTGTGATTCCTACTGATACAACACGTTGAGATATGGTTGGTTGATTTCTGTCACATGGACTAAAATGTTCAAAGATTAAACATTCGATTTTGTTAGGAGTATTGAATTATAGACAGGATCGGCACAATATCTTATATTTTTTCCATGTTTTTTTTTTTTTTTTAAATTTATCCACTTGTGCCAGTTTTACTCATGACATTATTAGCTAAATTAATTTATTTGTACTTAGGAAGAGAGTTCTGTTCATTGTGTAAATATCTTGTAAAGTGGACCCTGACAAATTTCAAATGAAAGAGGAGGGGATATCAATCAATTTCCTTGTAATAAAAACTTAAAACTCATGGATAGAAGAATGAACAAGAAAATTTGATGCTATTTATTTTTTCATCCAATATCCGTGTCAGAACCTTAGAGAATTTTTTAAAGTAAATAAAATATTGGCTACATTGAAGATTTTAGTTTTCAGTTGGCTGCTGTTGATACGACATTATTGTAACCAAACTTTAATAACAATTTGGTTCTATGAATATATATGCTAGCAGGCCACTCGGCATTGCCTGGGGAATCTACTTTCATTTGGCTATCAAGAGGACAAAGTTGAAGAATTGACCTTTGCATACTCCACCAAACTCGTCCGCCAATATTGGGTCTAAATATTTGAAATTTTAGATGTAGGTTACCTGGACATGAGTTAAACTTTTAATATATATATATATATATATATATATATATATATAAACATTATTTTTGCACCAACCTAAAATATAATATATATAGTTGAACGTCAAAAAACATTATTTTTGCATCAATCTAATATATATATATTACGTACATACATAGATACATACATACACTAGCAATTCAACTCCTATGTACTGTTCATAACATATATATATATATATATATATGTTATGAACAGTACATAGGAGCCAAGCCAAGTTGAATTGCTAGTGTATGTATGTATCTATGTATGTACGTAATATATATATATATATATATTAGATTGATGCAAAAATAATGTTTTTTGACGTTCAACTATATATATTATATTTTAGGTTGGTGCAAAAATAATGTTTATATATATATATATATATATATATATATATATATATATGAGCAAACAGTTAATAAAATGTTAAAAACACTTCGAAATGAGTTAAAAACATATTTAATCTGAAAAGGAAACACTAGATAAATGGATAGTCCTTAATCCGTGGAGTTTCGAAGAAATACTTTCCTTCTCATCAGAGGGTAGGAATTAGCAAAATGTGGGATCGGATTTTGCATGCAGAAGTATTTGATGAAACAACAAGTAAGTCAAAGATCTTACTTGAAAACTAAAAAAGTGAAGCAGAGGGAATATGGTAAAGAAAAAGGTGATTACACAGAAAAAAAAAAAATAGGAGGCATTACTTTTGGAATGTTCTTCGTAAATTTTGTGAAAGGAATTTTACTGTTATTTAGAACAGTTCTCAAACTATGATGGTGAATCTGTGTCCACTTGAAAATTTTTGATAAATTGCTGAAACTTATCTGTCATTTGATTGGCTCCACACTCTCTTAACTGCAACCTCTCTCTCTCTTTCACAGACGTGATGTTGCTAGTCTCAATCTTTTCTACAAATACTATTATGGCATTTGTTCTTCAGAATTGTTTGATCTATTCCTGCTTCCTTTGTTCCAGCTCGTTTGACTCGTTGGTCTAGTGGTCTTCATCAATTAGCTGTTTTAATACCTCATTGTAATACAGCTTCATATTCCAGTAGCTTCTTTCCAAGGATTACAAGGTTGTGGAACTCTATCCCTGCTCACTGTTTTCTTCCTACCTACAGCATTGGTGTTTTGAAGACTAAAGTCAATAGGCGTCGCCTACCTTTGCGATAATCGTCTTTCGTTCTTGTTAACTGTTTATATCAAGTGGCTTCATGCCTTGTCTTGAGTGATTTCCTCTATAAAAAAAAAAAAAAAAATCAGCCCGACTGACTTTGTTGTTATTGAGCATTATTTATTCAATCATTTCATATGAACCAGGTGATTATTGCTGACACTCCTTTCTTTGATATCTTTCTGGCTAGAATTCTTTCTAGAAAGACATTGGGTACTTACAGGAGGAGCCACATTAAGGTTACCAAAATGAAAGTGTTTCCGTGGAACTATCTGGATTCGAACATGACACAACCAGATTGTCAGTCAGTGTCATCAACCACTTGGCCATCGTCACCTCCTGATTTTTGGGTTGAAACGTGGCCCTGTTCAGTCTACCCCCTCGGGATTTAACTTCTGTTTAGGAAGGGGTTTGTTGTTAACTGCATGAGGCGCCCCATGTCAGGGGCTGCTCAGGAATTCTTTTGTTGGCCAAAGTGCACTAATCCTAGTGTACTGACTTTTCAACTTAACCCCTGATCTTGTATCTAATGTCACGGAAAGGTAAATAAGTAAAAAGATGAACATGACCTTATGAAAATCGGAACAGATGGCGATGAAGGTTTGCACAAAATTTCATTTGCCAAAAACAAATAGCATAAAAGTAGTTAGCAGATGTGTGCCTCCCATGTTGGCACAGTTGAAACGCAAAACAGTTGATTTCTCGACATATGTTATATCAAGAAAAATGTCCAACTGAGATCCCCACAAAACGCAGAGAAAATGCCTCGAATCACAAACGATTGTAAAAGCTAATTGGAAGCTAGTGAAAGATGCTTTTAGATAAAATAACAGCCTTGTTGTGAAGAATGCGGTTGGAGCTCCAATCTATGGTTTGGAGAATGCGTCTGAGTTCCAATATGGTCCCGCCTCGCCAAACTTTCACGTTCTTGGTATCAAGGCCCAGAGGCCACTCGAGGATAAGGGTTAATAAGTGTACGGTAGTCAATGGGACAATATCGTAGTAATCGTTAGTAGTGGAAATTGGATTACTTAAGTGGAACGGCTCATCAAGAACTTGTTTACGTTGGACTTGAAGACAACCATATTGTAGTCAGCTGTAAAGCAGGCAATCGAAAGAGAGTTCCGGAAGGCGTTCAGTTCTAAAAAAGAAGCCTTGTTCATGGAATCTACGTTTAGGTTTAGGCACAGATAAAGAGTGGGGTAAATTATTTATAGTGGTTTCAACTAGACGAGTGTTTTTCATGAAAATTTGGCAAAGGGGGAGGGAGCATAAATTGGAGATCAGACGAGCACTTTCCATGAAAATAACTATAAAGCAAAGACAGGCTTGCAGCGTTTCTACTGTGGGGAAAGAGGTTGCAGGGAAGAGAAAAGGGCATTTCCTACTAGGCTACGAAGTCTATTTTGAACTCTGTCAAGGCAGGATAAGATATTCTAGCAACTCCTGCCCAGATGTGACAACAGTACTCCATCTTAGGATGCACTACAGGTAGAGAATTGCATCGGTAAGTTTCCTTGACCTTTTTGTCGTACAATACTGACCCCGGTGTTGCCCGGGAACCGTTCCATTCAAATTTCTTTTGTAAATCTTTTGATGTTCTATAATCATGCGTTTTTGTTTAGTATTTGTTGTCGCCTTGCAATCAAGACAAACACAATGGTATTTTTTTTTTTTTGTACATAGGCATCACCACATTATCAAGGCCAAGAGGCCACTCAAGGATAAGGGTTAAAGAGTGTACAGTAGAAATTGGACAATATAGTAATCATTAGTAATGAAAATTTGGTAAATTTGATAACTTATATGGAACGGCTCATCAAGAACTTATTTACATCGGACTTGAAGACGATCATATTTTAGTCAGCTGGAAAGCAGGCAAACTAAAGACAGTTCCACAGGTGTGCAGTTCTAAGAAAGAAGCTTTGTTCATGGAATCTACGTTTAGGTTTAGGCACAGATAAAGAGTGGGGGGGAATTATTGATAGTGTTTACAGCTAGACGAGTGTTTCTTGTGAAAGTTTGGCGAGGGGGACGATAGATTGAAGCTCAGCCGAACACTTTCCATGAAAATGACGATACATCAGAGACAAACTCGCAACATCTCTTCTGTGAGATAGAGGTTGCAAGGAAGAGAAAAGGACATCTCCTACGTTATATAGTATAGTTAACAAAAATTGTATCAGCAAAACGGTTACAGAAGTACATGTCATGATTCTGTGGGTCATAACTAGGGCTAGGACAACAGCATATTCTTTTCACTGTTTTGACTCTCGAGTGTGTATCCATTGATATCTTATATGTTTTTATAATAGTGATGTGGTTCTCGGTTGATTGAATTTGTCTGTGTCGGATATATACCCGAGAGTAAAAACAATTGAAAGAATATGCTGTTGTCATAGCCCTAGTCATAACTGCCACACATCGCTACCCAATAACGTATTAGGTGTAACTATTTTTATAGTCTCTGGGCAAGTCCATTATTCATGATTTACGTAATTTTCTTTTTTTTTTTTTTTGTAAAACAATTTCTTTCCATACGTATCCGATTTTGGGTTTGTACACATAGATTCGAAAAAGTTGTCAAAAAACAAATATATAATAAATAAATGTTATCAAAGGCAAGATAAGTTACTTTTCTACCAAAATGGATATGTTTTTGTGTTTTTATTCCATGTAGCATGTTTATTCAGCTCGAAAAACATGCAGTGTTTACCGATGTATTGGAAAATGCAAAATGGCGCCCGACTCTCTCTTTAATACAGTAAGTTCGGGAAAAGATGATATAAATAATTTAGCTAGACAAAATACTATTAAAAACCATCGAATATATGTCAACTTATGTCACGGTAACATATATTGAGCGAATTTCTAACAGTATTTTGTCTAGTTTATTATTTATATCACCTTTTCCCGAACTTACCGTGTTAAAGAGAGAGTCGGGCGCCATTTTGAAGTTTCGAATACATCGGTAAACACTGTATGCTTTTCGAGTTGAATAAACATTAAATAAAATATGAAAAATCCAGTTTGGTAGAAAGTAACTTATCTTGCTTTTGATAACATTTATTTGTTATATATTTGTTTCCTGACAATTTTTTCGAATCTATGTGTACAGTAATACAAACCCAATAAAATATTAAAATGGCTAATTTTGTTTAGGAAAGCAAAATGTATCGTAGTGGATTAAATAAGATTTTTTAAAGGTTCGCTTCAGCACTTCAGTCACGCTATTGCATTTTCGATTTCTATAAATATTCGAGAAATAGTAAATAAATTTTAATTCAATTCAATAAGTTAGATAATCGTACAAAAAACAAAACACAGACACGTGAAATTTTCTCTCTCTTTCTCTCTCTCTCATAAGACGTAAACACTATTGTTGCGTGTATCGAAGATTCCACCATTCTTTGTGTAAAATGATTCATTTAATGAGATATATATACACACCCCGTGAAAATAATTGAAATCTTTCTAGAGTATCCAAGAATCTTTCTCCCCGATCGAATTTAGTTTCATTCTTTCTTTTCCCTCCCCTCCTTTTAATGTAACGATTATTTTTTATCAGTCATATATATATATATATATATATATATATATATATATATATATATATATATATATATATATATAAAAATAAATAAAAAATGTTGCTGATATGGTTTACTTTTTATTTGAGAGAAAGAAAAAGCAATCTTGGTCGTGGAGGAGTCGCACTGAGCAGCTGAGGCTGTGCGCGTTGGGGTTAGGAGATGGTGGTCTGGTTTATTCGTGATAGTGGGGAGAATGGTTGGGTTTGGGTTACAGCTACAGGGGGTGGGTTTATGGTTGGGGTTTGGCCTGGTTTATGGGAGTAATAGAGGAGGTCTGGTGTTGGCTTACTTTCCGGGGAGGGGAGTCTTCCAGAGGGGGGGGGAAAAAAAAAAAAAAAAAAAAAAAAGGAACGGGAGAGACCGTCTCTATTCTATCGATTAAATGAAAATGGTTGGAATTCCATTGTCATTCTGTCAGCGTTTCTGCTACTGTTGTTGTTAGCGTCTCCCTGCGCTACTAGTAGTTGGATCGTACACGTGCCCATTCCACTCGATGTATGGATATATATATATACACTAGTATTACGTTTACAACTTGAAGATAACAACCCAAAACGCGAGGTACTCTAAAAGAAAGATCAGTTAACAAAACGCGTTCGCAGAGATTCCAAACGTTTGAAGAATATGGACAAATTCCACAAATATTTAAAATTTTCCCTCGGTTATTCGACGGTTAAATTTTAATCTATTCCAAACTTTTCTTTTTCAACAAAGTAAATGAAAAGGTTCGTTTGTTTTTAATTCCTATGTTTTTTGCTTTAAAAATCTCTATTAATAAAATTGTGAGTATTAGTATTTTGTAGAATACGGACCGTGCTAAAACGATAACGTTATCATTAGAAAACCATTCTTAATATGGGGAGAGGGCGTTTTGTAATTATTCTGCACTTCTAACAATTTAATAAACAAGATATGTTGTAAAACTGGAATTTAACTTGAAAACCCTTCCTAAAAGATAGCACGAAGCACGGTTCGTATTCTGCATAAGTATCTCATTATTTTTAAGGAAATAGAATTGGGAAATTAATCCAAAGTATTTTTGATAGTCATTTGTGGCGTATTCGCGTTAAATTTTATTAAAATATAAGTTATAAGCATTTTCAGTTAAAGGTACGTAATTAAGAAAGTTACCGAACCAAACCATTCATTTATTACTTTATTGCTCACAACCAACTTATGGAACTTTAAATGCGACGCAAGTCCAGCTTTACGTATCTGTCACGAAACGAAAATGTCATATTCCAAAAATCTTCAAGATCAGCACAAGTACCTCTGTGTTGACAAAAGCTTTATGCGGTCCTGTCGGCTGGACGAAAAAGTCTTTATTTTAACTTTTCTAACAAAAAATTTATTCATGAAACGAAGTATTACATTTTTTTTTCTTTAATCAAACATAGAAAAAAAAAATGTTGGACAGATTTTTAAAGTTCATTTTTTTTTTCATCTAGCCGATAAGACCGCAAAAATCCTTTATCAACACAGGGGGTGCTGATCTTGAAGAAAGCTGTTTTTTTACGATATTTAGTGATTTTTTAATAGTAACTCGTAATTATTTCAAGGCTGATTTTAATCTCAGTAGTTCGAATTGTGTTGTCTCCTCTTTATTAAACATGGTGGTGCAAATACAACGTCTCACTTCTTCAGAAGTTGATTTTCTTAGTTAAAATAATAATAATAATAATAATAAAATACTTTATCAATTTACGTGATTTTTGAAATATGAAATTTTCGTTCCGTAACGGGTATGTACACTACATCACATCATAAAGGTTTTTTTTTTAATTAGGCTGAACTCTGGACTCGCACCTAAAACTTCTATTAAATATTATTTTGGTATTATTTTTAACGCAAATGCGCCACAAATAAGTAAGAGTAAAATATTTTTTTTACTAGTTTCTTAACTCTATTTCCTTTAAAATAATTAAATGTTACCAATAATAATGTTTATTAAATTGTATAACCACTTATTTGTGATTTCTTCGACTCTACGTCCTTTTATTTAAAGGATTATTAAAAATTAAGGTGTTTCTTAAAATAGTCGACAGATTATATTTTGAAATGTGCTTTAAACAAACAAACAAACAAACAAAAAACAGTATTTTCCTGATTGTCATGTCGAAAATAATAATGGCTCCAAAAATTACGAAAATTCATCGAGTAGAACGATTGCTATTTTAAAAAAAATTTTTTAGTCTATCGTTACGGTTTAAAACACTACGTCGGCTATTAGTGGTGAAAAGGGAGATAAGTATGTCCCCTGTACTCGTAATCTTCAAGGTGTTCCCATCTAGGAGAAAATACAATTTCCCCCAATTTTCTGTAAAAATTACTTCTAACTATAAATAATCTACTTGATGAATTTTCGTAATTTTTGGATATATTACTATTTTCGACATGACAAGTACTGTTTTTGCTTAAAACTACATATTAAAAAAAAATCGATCTGTCGACTCTATCTTAACAAACACTTAATTTAATTAGTTATCGTTCATTTATTAATTTAAATTAAATTATAAAAGTACAAATTTTGATAATGTCCTTTTAATCTCTCTTTATAAAATGCATGTAGATACATCTTCAGTCTTTCAATCTTTTAATGCATTAAGTATTTTAAAGCCACAAATAACTTTCTATTCGACAGTTTAAATGCATTTAAAATTTCGACGAGTCACGAAGTGATTTTTTAATATGGGATGTATTTTAACTTAAAAAAAAAAAAGTATTCTTGCAGTATCTGATCTGTATTTTCGGGATTTTCCGTCAATCATGGCTCTGGTTCAATCGGCAATCACCGGATTAAGTCGAGCGAAGTAACAGACGCAGACGAATTTCAAAACAAACAAACTGAAAAAAAAAAAAAAAAAAAAGGAAATAATAATATAAATAGTGGAATAAGTAATAATAAAGAATAACAAAAACCGACGATAAATTTACTGAATGTTGCTAAATAGGGTTTGTGAATGATATGAGAAAAATAAGGCATTCAAAATATTTCTTATCTTAAACTTTACTACATGAGTTTTTTTCAAGAAAATTAGCATTTTGTATTTATTAAATGCTATTATTGGAAGGAGGCTTCCAGCGTTTCGGTTTGGTATGATTTAGCCGCGTTTCAACATTTGACCAACACTCAGCTTACCCGAGACATGATTAACGGAAAATCCCGAGGATCTGGGTAAAAAAAAAACTGCAAGAATACGTAATAGTGTTTTTAAAATACATTAATCATCAGGCCGTTGGGACAAGATCAAAGTGTAGTATCTGTTCTCCAGATGCTGCAGTTGCTGCACTTCTATTTCTTGTTCTCTTTCGGTGGAGGAGAAATCCTTCACGACTGAGACAATTTTTATTTTTGTACCTTTTCTCCACGTTAAAAAACGACCCTGGTGTCTAACTCTGTCCCGTGGGGAGGCATAGTAAATAGGTACTTAAAATACATTAATTTCTTTTAAATAAATTATAATGCACAAGCACCTTTTGTTTCAGCTATTAACACATTAAAATGTCTATCTTGTTTACGAAGAAAGCAAAATTTAATTTCATGATAAATCCTATTGAAAAAAGAATTTAAAAATAAAATCGTTTTATTTTGTGCAATTGCATTTTTAATTCAAATAAGCAACCGACTAATAGTTAATGAAAATAATGTTTAGTATAAGTCGATAAGTGACGACTCTTATAAAAACAAGTGAAGCATGCCTTGCATGGCCCAACCCCCCGTGAGTGCACAGTGAACGAGGCATAAAAAAAAGTTCAGCATTGCCCCCCCCCCTCTCCCATTTAACCTCAAAAGTTCCCAGGAACGTCAAATCCTGGTGAAAATGAACAAACTGTGCAGTTTTAGGCCTAAACATATGTAAATTTTAGTTCTGCACCATGCAAAATAAGAAATAACTAAGTCCATCATTGTCCCCCCCTCCCACATTTAGCCCTCCAAATCCCCAAGACCTTAACATATTTAAATTTGAGTTCAGCACCATGCAAAACTGCTAAATAGACATACACAGAAAATTTTGGACAAATATGGTAAAATAATCCCTAGAATGGAGTGTTTTTATGAGCCTTAAAAGAGCCCTTGGGGCACACCCAAGAGTTATTGCGAAGTATAGACAAACAAAATTATATAGAAATCGGTTAGTTACAACTTTTCAGAAAGTTTTATAAAAATCCAAGACCTCAGTTTTTTTTTAATAAGCACAAAAGTATCAATTTTAGCCATTTTAACTCGAAAGACACCCCTAGGGGAGCAACCAGAGTTTTCCCAGAAAATCCGTTCTGTTACCTTTTTACTTATATCATGTTTAATGTTTGTGCAAAATTTCAAAAAATTCCAAGGTGTAGTTATTGAGAAAAATGCGGACAGATGAATGGACATGAGTGAATTTACAGGTCCACCCTCCTTTTGTTGGGGGGGACCAAAAAATGTTTATATATATATATATATATATATATATATATATATATATATATATATGAAAATGCAGACGCTGTGGCTATCTACTTATTTCCTCTCCTCGGATACAAAATGGCTGAACACAGATTACAAACTTAAACACTATTTTTTTATGAACTAGCAGATTCATGTTCTGGTGTTGTCCGAGGATTAATTCATGGAATTCTATGCCCCAATCTTGAACTATTGAATTATTTGCTGTTTATGATTGCCCGGTTCGAACACGGACCCCAGAATAGTAATGTAAAACAGTAACACAAAAAGTGGAAAAAAAAAACCAAAAACCAAAAAAAACAAAACAAAACAAAAAACTTTCATGCTGTCTTCTCTCCCTTCCACCAAACCCCATATAAATATTTTGTTTTTAATTTTGTATTTGTGTAAATACATATCAAATATTAAATAAAAGAGGAGGAATAAAAGTTATATATAACTTTATTATTTCATCATCATCAGACCAATAAGGAAAGAATAAAAAAAGAAAAACCTCTTTAGGTCATGGCATTTTGAAGCTAAATGCTTCTCATCAGAAGAGAAGGGCCAACATTATACAACATCTAATGAAAGAAGGAACAGGCGATTTTGACCAAAGTTAACACTTTATATAGCCTAACATCACAAGTGCATTGGAGAAGTTTTATTACCACACAAGCAGAAAGGCTCAGCTTATAAAATCAACAGTATGTGGTGCGTTCGAATTGAATGTTTTTGTTTAGATGTTGGAATTTTTTTTTTGTACCAATAATTGTGCATCCCCCTCCTGTATATATTTATTATATCTTTATTCTGGTTCTTATATTTGATTTTCTGTATCTTGTACCCTTTATTGAACTTAGTTTCGTATATTTTGGGTTTATGCAAAACACCCTTTAATTTGAATAAAAGGGCAACGCTAGCTCCCTGATAATGATGTCACTGGTTACAGCACGAAAATCAACCTCTTTTGGATTCCTACGGTGAGGAGATTGGATGTGGATTCATTGCCTTTTGTAGATGAGGGTTTCCCGAGCCTTTCCTTCAAAGAAGTATAACTTGGCAAAAAGAATACCCGGTCGCAACAAGGCGAACTTCTGCAAACTTTATTTACGTGGCAATGGTATGCGCATATTTTGAAGGAGAGTAATTTTAAAGACTTTAATTTGAGTAAAAATGCAAATGTGCTGTCTGCCATCAACTTTGTGAGTTCGTTCCTTAAAATTTATTGTATTTGAGAGAGTAATTAGGAAGTACTCCTATTTGAATTTTTTTAGTACTGTATTCATTTGGTGATACATTTTCAATATAAGAACCAGTGTCTTTTTTTTTTTTTATTATATCTTGTGACCTGGCGTTCTTTGTTTTTTGTATTTTAATGCTTGCAAAGGGGAAAATTTGCAATTTATTGTAAACTAGCAGGGGTACCCGGCGTTTGTAGGTTTGTGTGTATAGGGAGGGAGGTAAATTAAAGAATAAGCGAAGTAATAATCTTGTTTCAATAATAAAAAAAAGAAACGATGTTAAACTTCCAAAAGAAATCGGAAAAACAAAAACAAAAAAAAAACATGGAACAAAACGAAATAAAATGGAAATGATGTATTATATGTTTATTTAAAGCGAAAAAAATGGAAAGAATTTTTGTTTTTGTGTATAAATGTTGGGAAATAAATGGTAATTAAGCAACGTAAAAGTAAGCATAGTGCGTTTCACCCAAATTTCAATCCAGTTTTTATAAGCAACTACGAAGTACAGAAAACCGAAGCCGGTGTTCGTTCGTAACTGTCCCTTGTGAACGATCACGCAATGGTGTAAATGGGTGGCGGTGGAAGGAGGAATTTATTAGAGAAAAGAGTTTACTACTTCCATTGATCCTAACCGGTTTTAGCAGTGAACTCTAACCAGATAAAATAAAGGAATCTACGTGGAGAGGTAATATGCCTATAACACACCTCAGAAATTGTGCTGCAGTTTGTGCATTAAATGTCTTGATTTTTAATCCTATTAAGGTCAAAATCGGAGGGGAAAAAATGAGTTCATTTTATATATAGAGAGAAGAGAAGATATAAAATCTCTCCGTTTTTAAAACAAGGCCTTTCTATTTTATTCTTTACCCCCCCCCCCCTTTTTTTTTATTTCATTCATTTTTTTTTTCTGAAGGTTAGTAGTTTCGCGTCAAATTTATCCAAAAGAGGATAAATTTCCGTCATAGAATTTTGAAACATGATACTTGACCTTTGCATTTTAAACTTTAATTCAAGCTACTATATAGAAATCGACAGTAGGTTCTATACAGTGCAATGTAGACTACAATGTATTGTGGACTAAGTCTCTGTGGGGAGGCATGTGAAGCTTCCTCTCAGTGCACTGGTCTTCCTCTAGGGTTTCTGCCATTGTCTAGGATAAGTGTTCATTCATTTTCCCCTTGTCTGTTGTAGAGCGTGGTGTCATCAGCAAATATATTCATCTCAGAGACAATGTTGTCAGGTAGCTCATTTATGAATAGGAGTAATAAAGGTTCAAGAATCGACCTCTGAGGTACACCCGCATTTATTTATTTATCATATTGTTTTTGACCATCAAGGAAAACCTATATTTTTCTCTTATTTAAGGAGGATTTAATTATGTTAGGTGTTCGTCCAGTAATACCATAGGATCTAATTATCATTAGGAGACCGTTGTGCCATACCCTGTCAAAGGCCTTAGGTATATCTAGGGCTACTCCCTAGCCTCCTCTGCTTTATCCAGTGCATGGTATATAAATTCAAAGATTAGTTAGAATATCTGCAGTAGAATGGGTTTGCCTAAATCCATAATGTTGGTCGGACAGAAACTTAACAGCTGTGAGGTGGTGGACTAGAGCTTGATTAATTATGAACTGAAATATTTTGTCGAAAAGAAGGAGGCTAATGGAGTGATAATTTAATAGGTCAATCCTTTTGCTACAATTTTTGTAAACTGGTACCACAGAAGCAGTTTTCCAGTAGTCAGAAAACAAGATTCATTAAGGCATTTATTGAAATGTTTGGAGAGAAATTGAAGCAACCTCGATGGAGCATTTTTTTTTAATAGTACAGCCGGGTTGATATCGGGTCCACATGCTTTTGAGATGTGTAGGTTTTTTTATGATATCATGTATTTGAAAAGGGGTGGTTTTCAGATCATCTACTATGGTTTCTGTTTGCAGAGGAAAATCTGGAAGGGGGTGGTTTGCTAGGTCCCAAAAAGAGTTGGAGGTAACTCGGTTGCCATGCAAACAACTTCAAGATTGTCGGATAGTTAGGGAATTGTTGATTGACCATTATTACTACAGTTATATTTTGTATCAAGATCGTCAACCTTTAAAAATGTGCACTCACTGAGATATGTGTGTTTGGTATAAGGCCCAACATGTGGGGAACCCATGGCTCCCCCAAAAGGGTTTCTCACATATTGTGCCACATTACCCCCCCCCCTTTTTGAAGTTTGCTCTCACTGGCAAAGGTCATAGCATCAATTTGATTATTGACTTTCATATGTCGTTGTTCTTCCTCTTTTTTACAGAAAAAAACATTAATTGTTCTTATTGTTTTCAATGATTATTATTTTATTTTTTTTTAGTCATTTGATTCTATAGACTTTTTGTATAACTTTACTTGTCCTTTATTTTTCAGCAATTCTTTTTTTTTTTTTCAAGTGATGAAAATTTCTCTTTACCCTTGTGTATTTTGTTTTTCAAATTTCTTGGCCATTTTCAGAAGCTCTTTGTTTTGTTGTCAGCTACTATCCATGTCTGCAGTAGAACGGGTTTGCCCAAGCCCATACTGTTGGTCAGACAGAAACTCAGCAGCTGTAAGGTGGTGGACTAGAGCTTGATTAATTATATGAATAATAGAGGTCCAAGGATCGACCCCTGAGGTACACCCGCATTTAAGTGTGGGAGGGAAGTAAATTTGAGAATCGTCTGGGTTGGTGTTTGTCCAGCCATTCTCTATAGACTTGAGATTGCTTAACTTTTTGTGTGGAGAGATTGATCATTTGAAGTCACTTCTTAACCTGAACAGAAAAATCCTGTGGAAATCTGACAATTTTTCTGAGGCTTTTATGGTCTACAGGTACCTGTAGTGTAAATAGGTGGGGGCATACTATAATTGCCTCTGTTACAGGTTCCGCTTTTGGAATGGAGTCTGATGCTGATGGGGTGGATTCTTTTTTTTGTTTGTTAGAAACTGCTCTAACAGTATACGTAGATGCGGTGCATGGCAGTAATTCAACTCTACCACTTGTATTACTACTAAGTGGGATGTTCACTCCCCCCCCTTTAACCTTTTAGTTGGGTTAGGGTGAAAGATTACTTGGGTTTGGTTTCTTTGCAACTAGTCCGCCTCCAATATCAACTTCTGATCCAAGTCTGGAGCGATGAATGACCTGGTCGAAGCCTTCGCCTTCATTTTAATGGATAAATGAACTATGCTTTTTAGTGCCATCCTTTGTCCATTTGCGAGAATAACTGTTAGGTTAGAATCCCTTAGCTCCCCTTTGTGTTTTTTAACTCCTCAAAAACTGATGTTTTAAAAAGCAAGATTTCTGATCCAGTGTCGATCAGTGCTTCTATGAATCTACCCCTTATTTTAATCATACGCTTCATTCCAGAGCCCTGGTTGGCGAGTTTGTTTCTCTGGGCTTCTATTTTCACAATAAATCTTGACCGATTTATTTTTTCAGTGGACCCATTTGGACCTACTCTCACTGCCTTCTGGACATCCATGACCTCTAGGGTTCATCTTTCCCAGGGTTCCTTCTTTCTTCGAGAACTTCACATGGTTGCATGTCTGTGTACTTGACTTCTGATTGAGCTAGCGGTGAGTGGGTTATGAGGGTACTTTTAGTCCTTTTTTTCGGGAATGAAGTCATTTACTTCTTCCTCCGGTAAACATTGGTAGTTTCATTCTAGCCTATTATGGCTAAAATACCCTCGCTGTGTTCTTGCCGAAGCATATCCACAAAAATTACTGCAATTTGGATGATCATTGAGAGATTGATTTGCTGCTGTAGAATTCAGTTTTGACTGCCCTAAATTTAATTGGGGATCCTCCTGGTTCCTGTTGCTTCTTAATGTTATTTAATGAGCTGTCATTTAGGATAGCCTGCTCTTTCGTGTGGCCACTTTGGAGTTGCTCATAGAGCATTTTGCTTTGTCTCATAGCAGACAAGTCCTCCGATAATGTTGCCAGATTTGATCTGACCACATCCTCCTTGATAAAGAGGTTACTTAATGAAGAATTCAGCTAAGTGGACTTGCACAGCTGAACTTTCCCTCATCTGTGTGTCCCTATGGGCTAACTTAACAAGCCTGTTCATCCTACTTGCTAAGTCTGCGAGTACCTCTCTTCGATCTTGTTTTATTCTTATGAGAGCCTGAGCAGAGTCTGCAGCATTTATGAACTTGCTGTACTAAGCTGCTACTTAATTAAGCATGTTCTTACGGTTGCAGTTTGGATAATCATTGAGATATTTTCCGATCATTTCCGATACTAGACCATCAGTAAAGTTGTATGCCAGGTTTACTAGTTTTAGATCTGTTAACTGGTAGACCTGCTCTTAGTTTTCCAGGCCTGCTAACCATGGCCTAAAGTCTGATGGTTTTTCAGTAAGAATTGGGATCTTTGATCCACCTGTGATGATTGTTAAATTTGGCTTGGTTAGTGTTAGCCATTTTGTCTAAAAATATATAATTTTTGTTGAAGCTGACGTTTAAACAAAAAGCTCTATCCACAAACCAATAAATTTGCAGAGTAACAAAGAGCAGAGGAAATAGTCACCTACCTTAGCTTTTCTGGAGTTTTATGGTGTCATCTTTTTCATCTGTAAATGCTGGGTTGATGTGGCTGTACTTGAGTTTCTTATTGAATTATTGTGTTTCCGTGGATTTGGATTTGTCTAGTGGTTGATTTCTTTGTATTGGTTTCATCAAGTGGTTGGCTGTTGTGTTTTCAATGAATTTATCTTTGTCTAATGGTTGATTTCTTTGGTTGTTGTGTCCGTGGATTTTTATTTTCTCAGTTTCCTGGTTTTAAGCCACCATTGTGATCCGATCGTTTGCCAGGGAGAGTTGCTTGGTTTGTTATGTGAAGACGTTTCTGGAACTTGTCCTGGCATGGCAACCAACTCCCCGGGAGGAACTAAATGATAGGCACATGGATTTTGACACAGTCGAATTTTGTAAACCGCCGTCAATCTTCATGTGCCGAGAGCATCAACCTTTAAAAATGTGCACTCACTGAGATGTGTGTGTTTGGCATAAGGCCCAACATGTGGTGAGCTCAAGGCTCCCCAAAAAGGGTTTCTCACTCATTGTACCACACAAATCTTTTTCATTTTAATTATATTTTTTTCGTTTTGTTTTTTTATTGTGTTTCTATTTTTTATTTTTTTTATTTTCCAGATAAACGATGCGGTTTAACAGTAAAGCTCTTGCAAGTCTTTCCTTGCAGCCAAACACAAAGTTTGACAAAGAGGGCGTCGTTTGGATGAAAGATAAACAGGATGGTCTCTTCAAAAAAGGCGAAGGTAATTCTTTATTATTTAATTAATTGGAATTCATTATTAAAATGAGTATGATTTTATTCATTTATTGCGAGCTATTATCCTCATCTTTTTTTTTTTTGTTGTTGTTTCACTATGTTTCGGGCAACTATTCCTTCGTCGTATAGGAACTCCTAATCTAACTGCATCCTCAGCAGTTACTGCCTTTCATAGTTGTCATATCACCTCGTTTTGGCCAAGTAAGCCTCTGGCCAGCTTTGGGTAGGATTAAAATCGCTATCTTTAGATAATGCTCACCTGGAACCGTAGAGGTTCAACGTCTCTATCCACTGCACCATGGGTTCTGAAGGGCGATCAAGCTTGAATTGTTTGGTCTTATAAATCTATGTTTATTTAGTATCTGATCTTCCATAGTCAGGTCCGTACCGAATGGTATGTATTTTTTAATTAATTGGAATTCATTATTGAGATGAGTATTATTTATTCATTTATTTATTGCGGACTATTATCCTCATCATTTTTTTTTTGTTTCACTATCCCGTTGCGGTTACCACCTGACAAAGGCCAGAGGAATAGTTGGCCGAAACGTATTTCAGTATAGAAGATTTCTAAGATAGGCGTTCCTGTTTTGATGATCAATCGAACAGTTTTAGACTTAGTTCTTGACCTTTTGGCTAAGAGCAAAGTGTAGTATCTCAGATAAACAAGAGAAGGGAATCTTTTGCTGATCAGAATCTGATTTTGTTCTTCAAGCACCAATTGAAGGTCAAGATCGGATATGATAGATTACATTTCGCAGATTTAAAAAAAAAAGGTGTATATGTGTAGCGAGCTTGTGTGTACAAAGGGGAGTGAAGTACGAGTACGTATTCCTTACCTGAGCATGGTACACATGGTTCCTAGTCCTGTCAAACCTCACTCCTTTGAGTAAGTTTCTAGCCTCTTAGCTAGTCGAATTAATGAATCCTCTTCCCCTCTTCCAATAGAAAGCCTCCAAGATGCCTACTCTCCATTTAAAATTTTTTCACCTGTGGTATCTCCCGAATTGCATTCATTTTGAAATTGCACTCCACTCCTCTGTTTTTTTTTTTCTTTTCTCTTCCATTTAGATTTCATCCTCACTTATGAGATTGTCTTGCTTGTTTTCGGTTTAAAACAAACTGTAAAACAGTGGGCAGTCTAATATTTAGAAAGGGTTGGGAGGGTCTTACTAACCATATTTTTAATTATTTGTTTTATCCCTTCTCCACGATTCTCACCAATGAAATGATTGTATATAAGCATATTTATTTTTTTGTAATAAATTCTTTTGAGCGATTTGGAAAATTTTAAGTAGGTCAGCCTGGAGTAAATGTGGTATTATGGTGATTAATGGTTCTAGTTAAGACATTTGCTAGTCATGGCAACAAAGGATGACCAGCTACACTCATTTTTCCATACTTTTGAATGACTTTGTGCCCAATTTGTTCAAATGTAAGTTCTTTTTATATTTTGTGCAAATAAATATTGCAAAGTGTAGTATCTGTTCTGATGCTACATGTCATCTTTTTTGTTTTCATTCAGTGAAGGTGCTACCAATTCAGGCTGTCTAAAGATACTGGCTTCCTGACCTAAAATGCACCAAACATTGATGTTATTGTTTTTCTTTCCTTTGCAAAACTCAATCATGTTCTGCAAAGTCTAAAACGAAAACGATTTTCTTCTACAAACAACCAGACTAGACTTCATGAATAAATATTTGAAGATATAAAGAACTTGAAACATAATTTTTTTTCCCCCAAAATTACTCTATCTGGCATTAAATAACTCGAAAAAGTTTGATATGCTATAAAACAAAACCACCAAACCAGTGAAAGAGAAATCTTTCTCGACTTAGACAGTCTAGAATGCCACGTTTACAATACTTATTTTAAACGATTTGTTGATTGTGGTTAATTGAAAACAAAAGTTGTCCCTTAACAAATTTCCAATTTATCCTACAGAGTACTCCATAGAAATATTGAAACGGGAGCAAAACAAATGTTGGATAAGAGGTTCAATGTGCTTTCCATTAGCAGCTAAACCATGATGTAGACTGTCTAGTTAACGTCCAGTCGCTCTTTGGATGACTTGAAGCAGGATATGGTTTCAAGCTTTCATCAAGAGTTTTTAAGGATTTCATGTGTGCGATGCTTTAGGTGTGTCAGAAATTTCGCGAAAATAGTGAATAATTCCACCCCCTGTCTTTCCAAGCTTATAACTCCTCGAAAAATGTAATTCAAGCCCTAAATTTTTTTTTTCAATTAAAGGAGCAAGGACCAAGGTTTCATTAAAAAAAAAACAAAAAAAAAACGTTTTTTTTTTTTTAAAAAGATTTTAAACTTCGGACTTTACAGGTAAATTTCTAAAAAGCAGTACTTTTTTTTTGTTTTAAATTTGAATATATTATTTATTGACCTTTTCTCTTCAATTTGTGATATATAAGACTTTGGTACATAAATTAATTATTTACTTTTTAATAGACATTTCAAAATGGGAGACGTGAATTATTCGACCCCCTGTCTTTCCAAGCTTATAACTCATCGAAAAATGTAATTCAAGCCCTAATTTTTTTTTCAATTAAAGGAGCAAGGACCAAGGTTCCATTAAAGAAAAAACAAATAACGTGGTTTAAAAAAAAGGTTTTAAACTTCAAACTTTACAGGTAAAATTCTAAAAAACACTACGTTTTTTTTTTTTTTTAAATTTGAATATATTATTTATTGACCTTTTCTCTTCAATTTATGAGTAAATTAATTATTTACTTTTCGGTGAGTAAATTAATTATTTACTTTTTAATAGACACTTGAAAATGGGGGGGGGGCGTGAATTTAAAAAAAAAACGTTTGTCTAAAATATTATATTTGGTTTATTGGAAAGAACATAAAATTTCACATTGACCCTGACAATATCGTGAAAATAGAATCAATAGAAAAATTTTGATAGATTTTTAAAGTTTAAAAATTGAAAAATATTGAGTTCGGAAAATTCATTACTGTTTTAAAAAAAAAAAAAATTTCTATTACTTTTAAAACAACTTTAATAGTTTATTTTGGAAGTATAATCCATAAAGAAAATAAACAACCCACTTTTAACAGAGAAATTACGAGATTTTTGTATTTTATTCGCAGTTTCGTGTTAGGGATGTCAAAAATTCCTACAAAAATTCTGATACACCTAGCGATGCTTCTGTCCTGATTGAAGTTGGTGTAGCATTAAACTTTGAATGGTAAAATCTGTTATGTTGAGATCTGGATTTATTAAGGAACATTTTTTTTGGTTCAATGAAGTCGAGAGTATATTTGATCTCAGCCAGACAATAGTGTTCTTGGATGTATAGAACTTTGCTCATCTTGTTGTTGCTGGTTGAGTATCATTCTTGATGATGATTTTGGTGGCATTCGTTTCCTCAATATCTATTAAGAATTCTTTCTAGAAAGATATTGGGTGTGGCCCCACCGACCCCAAGCATTGTGTGTGTTGTGGATTTTTTTGTGCATCTTATCTTCTTATGGCCGTATCGTCATTTTCTCACTGGCGACCGTTGATGGGGATGCACAGATTCACGAGTAGCAAAATAAGATGCAAGAAAAACACAAATGCTAATGCTTTACACGTATGTCGATTGGACTCTGGGATGTGTGTTTCTATATGCTGATTCAAATACTCATTCTGTCAAGGCTGGGTGTGTCTATTACCGTCCATTCATCTCCCCATCTCCCTCGGAGAACCTCGGAGCGATCGACTAGTTTCAGCCATATCCAAAATCCAACTGTCCCCCTTGGAGTTCAGGTCTCAACTAACCAAGCATATGACTGCTCCACATCCATCAAGTGCCGTTCCTATTTGATAAGTGTGGAGACATTATGTTGAACAAAGATGACGGTGGAGAAGCAGTGCAGTCCTTATACTGAGTGTAAAGTAATTGCCAGTAACAAAGATGGCGGCCAAGAATCAAATGCGGTCTGTGACATAGGCAACTGCAAACTGATTGAATCCAAAATTCAACAATTTTTATAGTAACTTTGGAAGATTTTCATTGGTTGGTTAGCACAGCCGGTGGTTATAAAAACGATCGTCGAAATCATTGGTGTCATACCCCCATTAGGAGTCAAAAACATTTAACACTATTGGTTGATCTTTAATTCATTGTTCAGTCCTTTTACTATCACCATTCATCACGCCTTAATTTAAGCCTACTCTTATTTCTCTTTGTGTTAAGAATAAATTCCTATCCATTGTCTATTGTCGAATTCTTTCATTACTTGCTAAACCTACTTCATTTCCTTTTGCCATCTATCCGTTGTTCTTTTCCTACTCCCCCTAGCACTCAATGACTTCAATCATTGTGTCACACAGGTACTTATGGGAGGGACCGTGTGAAGGTTGCCAATGCCCCTAAGTGAAAGTGTTTCTGTAGAACAAACTGCACACCCAGATTGTCAGTCTGTTGTTAACATCCATCAATATTGGTGTTATTTTTGTTGTTGAGCAGCATTCATTTATTTTGAATGAATCAAATGATTATTGTTTCTCTGGTATCTTTCTAATTAGAATTCTGTCTAGAAAGATATGGAGCATTTATGAAAGAGACAATGTGAAGATTGGCAACGTCCTAAGGGAAAGAGTTTCTGCAGAATGAACTGGCTTCAAATTTGGCACACTCAGGTTGTTAGTTTGTGTCATTAACCATTTAGCCACTGTCACCTCCAAATTTTATTTACTTGCTTTCCAGATTAGACACAAGATTAGGTGTGGGTTTTGATGAAAGTGTTTTGGTGGAACAAACTGAATTCGAACTTGGAACACTCAGATTGGCAGTTTGTATCATTAACCACTTGGGCCCCCCCCACACACTCTTATTGCTGTTTTAGAGTGAGGGAAGATGTAAGGATTGCCAATTTGTAGATGGGTTGCATGAAGAAAAGGATTGAGTGGATATCCGTCCATTTGACCTTGCATGGTAAGAATAAAACTGGTTACCATCTGTTACAAGAAAAAGGGTCCCCTTTTCTTGTAAGTAAGAAAAACATTAGATAAGTGGAAAATGAGATTAGGATAGACCGAGATTCGAACTTTGTTAGCAAGGTTCAGATATAGATTCAGAAAATGGAATGTTGGGATTTGGCATTGTTAATTTTCACATAAAATAGTTTAGATATGTTTGTTTGTAAAAAGAATTAATTGTTCATTCTTTTATGGAAATTGAATTAAAAAGGTCAGCTAAAAAAAAAAAATGAATAATGCAATTTGAAATATATTGAAAAATAGGTTAGTGAGAATTCTTTCTGCAAAAGCGTGTTTTGGGAACAAGTGCCGAGCCACGTATATTTAAGCCGCGTGAGTCGATCACGTGTAGAGCCATACATATGACGTCATAGCAGAAAGGGAGATTCTCAATAATAGAAGCTAGGTTTAGCAGAGAGAGGAAGTTGAAGATTAGAGGCAGTCGATTCCGGATCGAAGGCAGCAGAGTTGGTCGGACAGAGCTGACATGATCAGAGGAGGGTCCCTTTAGAAGCGAAGCGAGAACGTTTAATCATGTAGAAACGACTTTGAATTCCTTCACGTCATCATCATTCGACCGGTCGATCCGATAATAAAGAAGTTATCATGTTTTTGTAAAACTGTGTCGTGTCATCATTCAGCATCAAAAGGTAATGTGTGAAACATCCTTAATATAAACTTTGTCTCCCTCATCATTATCATGAACTTTATGTAACTCTCCCAAGAATGTGCATCCCCTATCTCAACCCTCGCTAAAATATGTTATAAGAATCCACAGAACTGTAATATGTATAAACATCTTCTCTCTCTCTTTCCCCCTCATCGTTGTTATATATATATATATATCCACCGTCTCTCTCCAATATGAATGTCCCCTATGCAACATTTTTTTTTTTTTTTTTTTACACGGTGGTCACCACTTATCAAGGCCCGGAAGCCACTCAGGGATAAGGGTTATTGCAAGCACAGTATGTTAGTGTGGAGATTTAATGAAGTGTTTACTTAAGAGGGCAGTTCATTAGGAATTTGTTAACGTTGGACTTAAAGACATCCAAGTTGTAGTCAGGTGGGAAGCAAGCAGACGGAATAGAGTTCCACAGGTGTGAAGTTCTAAGAAAGAAGCTTTGTTCATGGAATCCACGTTTTGATTTAGGCACAGATAAAGAGTGGGGGAAATTTTTCACAGTGGATTCAGCTAGACTGGTGTTTTTTGTGAAAGATTGGCGCTTGGTTAAAAGAACAAATTTCTTTCTGATTCAAATGAATCTCATACAGTTTCGTCAGCAAATATGATTAGTGAAGAGTTATGAAAACACAATACAAAATTATTCTGAGCATGTACTCGAGAACTAACATTGAGTGAACGTCTTCATCTTGTTTCTCGCTAAAGTTTTGATGAGAGTTGAGAAACGAAATATGACATCTTGTTGACTAAACTCTTTAAAACAGACTGTTTGAAAAGTTTGGGGAAAGGTTTGGGCAGGGATTACCTCCTCCGCAATTTGCGTTCTTAGTAAACATGCAGGTCACTCCATGAGCGAGAACATTCTAAGACAAAGAAAATAGATTGTAATTAAGTGACTGCTACTGTGTTCTATCATCTTACATGGTTCATGTTGATGAATATTTGCACATGATAAAAAAATGTGCTTAAATAAAAAAATGTGTGCTTAAATGATAAAATGTGTGTAGACATAATTTTGGCCTGCATCTAAATTGATGATGATAAACTGCCCCTTTTTCCATTCCCATTACACCCTCTTTCTCCATCTCCTACCTCACCCAGGTCCTGGATATGACCTTAAACTATATCCGATGGTGAGGCCCCAGCTTGCGGGCTTTGGGGAGTGTGGAGCCATCGTTTAATTGCCATTGCTCCCAGGTCCACTCTGATCCGGAGTGGTAGTACCTGTTAAAATCCCAACTATGGGTTAAATAGAAACCGACTTGAAAAAAAAAAAGAACAAATATATTCTGTTAATTATTATTATTGCTTCTCTTATGCTTTATTTACGTTATCTACTTTTTTGTGACATCATCCATTGTGCATGGTAACGATATGTGAAAAGATCCATATTTTGAGTTGTATGTAGATTAAAAAGGAAAATGTTTTTCCTATAATTTTAAGTGTTTCCATCCTTAACTGATATTTCTTTTTTTTTTTTTTTTTTCAGCATTTGTGGAACGCTTTTGCCGATTGAAAGGCAACATGTTATTTTATTTTAAGAACAAGGAAGTCACAGTAAGTCGTTTTGCAATTCTTTTTATAGATTTAAAAGATGTTTTTGCAGTTTCATGTCGTCTCCTGATGAAATTTAAAATCTTCATATTGGACTTGTCTCCTAGCTGAGTACCTTACTAAAATTATATATATATATGATGATGGCAACGTCTTGTCAGACGAGTGCCACTCCCTCAAACATTTAAAATCCATGAGCCCAAATGCCTGAGGGAGTATCTATACAAAGATGTTACAGAGTCTTAGCTTTGTACGACAGCTAAGTCTCTCTCTCGGTTCAAAATGTTGAGATCCAGCAACAAGCAAGAGCAAGATAGCCAGCAACAAATTAAACTGCAGACCAGTTTAATGCGGGTACTGGTCTTCCGCTTTATGGTTTTTTAAATCAGAGATTTGCTTCTCCTAGAAAGGTTGCCTTCACCATGGCTTACGGGAGCCCTCTTCACCCCAATACACATATACACACACACAAATATACACGGTGCTAGTTGGCCGTTGACCCAGAGAAAGAGTTCATTCGCCCTTTGGAAGGTCTTGTTTTTAATCCTCCAGGGAGACTAGCCGCCCTCCTTACCAAACAAGTCTGGTGGGGGAACCAGTTTAGTCGCCGGTGACCCGACCATGAGGCAGGTAGTACTGGGTTACATGGTACCAGTAGCATATGACATGACCTGACACAAATCATCATTTCATGATATCTCATGTACTTTATCCTCGTGTGTGTGTGTGTGTGTGTGTATATATATATATTTTTATAGTAATTTTATAGTATATATATATATTTTTATAGAAATTTTATAGTAAGCCCCACTCTCCCCAATGGTTTACGTCGACTTGTGCAACTGCCATTACTCAAAAGCAGCATGCATACCGTAGGTTTAACCGACATAAGTCCAGTTCAAACAGACTGAAGTATATAGAAGCTAGAAATAACGTTAAGAAAGAAATAGCGACAGCTAAGAGAGAATTTACGGAAACCACTAAAAAGCGCATCGAAGCACAAAAACTAGGAACTCGAGACTTCTGGAAAATCTACAACAGTGTAGTAAATAATGGGCAATCAACAATTCCCCCACTAACCAACAATCACGAGGTTGTCTCCTCAGCAACCGACAAGGCTAACATGCTTGCCAGTCGGTTTGCCTCAAACTCCACACTGGACCCTTCCAACCACCCCCTACCTAACTTTCCTATGCGGACAGACGCCACACTAGACGATCTGAAAACCACCCCTGCTCAGGTGCATGCTATCATAAAAAACCTTGACACCTCAAAAGCATGTGGACCCGATCTTATCCCAGCTGTGCTATTAAAAAAGTGCTCAGCCGAAGTAGCTCCAGTTCTCTCCAAACTCTACAACAAATGTCTTAATGAAGCTTGCTTTCCGGGCTATTGGAAAACTGCTTCTGTTGTACCAGTATTCAAGAATTCTGGCGAAAGGACAGACCCATCAAATTATCGCCCCATTAGCCTCCTTCCACTTTTTGCCAAAATATTTGAGACCATAATTAACCATGCTCTAGTCCATCATCTTACAGATGCTAAACTACTGACTGACAAACAATATGGATTTAGACAAGCCCGTTCCACAGCAGACATCCTCACTGTGATCTCTGAACGTATATACCATTCACTGGACAAAGCGGGGGAAGGCAGACCGGTAGCTCTAGATATATCTAAGGCTTTTGACAGGGTATGGCATGAGGGTCTCCTCAGTAAAATCAGATCATACGGTATCACTGGTAGAATACTTAACATAATTAAATCCTTCTTAGATAAGAGAAAAATCCAGGTAGTCCTCGACGGTCGCACATCTAAACAATATGATATAAATGCGGGAGTGCCCCAGGGTTCTATCCTTGGACCTCTATTGTTCCTGATATTCATAAATGACCTCCCCGACAACATTGCCTCTGAGATGGGTATATATGCTGATGACACTACACTCTATGGCAGACACGACAGGAAGACGAATGAACACATTTCTAAAGAAATGGCAGAAACACTAGAGGAAGACCTCCAATCTGTAGTGGAATGGGGACAAAAGTGGTTGGTCGCGTTCAATGCTGCCAAGACTAAACTAGTTTCATTCAATAATTACAAGAAACCCTCTCTACCACCCATAGCAATGGCCAACGACTCTTTATCTGAGAGTCCATCTTTCAAACTCCTTGGCCTAACGTTCACAGGAAACATGAGTTGGAACAATTACATTGAAGGCATTGCCAGGGCCGCTGCAAGAAAGGTAGGCTCTCTCTACCGTGCTAGAAAACTACTAACACCCGAAAGTATCCTGTACCTCTATAAGGCCACCATTCGCCCATGTATGGAGTATTGCTGCCACATCTGGGCTGGTGCATCTGCTACTAGTCTCTCGCTCCTTGACAAGGTTCAAAAGAGAGTCGCAAACCTGATAGGCCCTGAACTGGCATCTAAGCTTCAGCCTCTGTCCCATCGACGAAATGTTGCATCCCTCTGCCTTTTCTACAAGTATTTTAGTGGTGAATGCTCTGACGAACTGCAATCACTTGTGCCCCCACGACGCGAGCACCCTCGACAAACCCGACAGGCTACTAGATCCCACCCCCACACTGTAGAGGTCCCTAGATGTAAAAGATCTTTTTACTCCAATAGTTTCTTCCCCAGAACCGCAAGACTCTGGAATTCCATTCCAGGTCCCTGCTTCCCCAACAGTACTGACGTGCAGAAGTTCAAGTGTAACGTGAACCGACACCTTGCTGCCCAAATCCCTACATAGTACCCCAGTAGTTGTTGCCCCTGATAGTAGCCCCTACACCAAAGTGGCAATTTGCCTTGTTTAGGGTGAAAATGTAATAAAAAAAAAAAAAAAAAAAAAAAAAAAAGTAAATAAATATATATATATATATATATATATACACAACACACACACACATATGAGGATAAAGTACATGAGATATCATGAAATGATATGATGACAAGATATATGAAAAAAAATAAAAGGTAAAACAAAGTAAACACAGGAAGAAATCACAAAAAAAAGATTTACCAGTTTTATTTGGATCAGTAAACAATTTTACTGAATATATTACCTGGTCTGAACAAAACTAATGTTTTTGATTTCTTCCTGATTAATTTCCTTTTTATCTTTTGTCTTTTTCATATATATATATATATATATATATATATGACGATGTCAAAACATCGTTAATTCACTACCTGTACAGCAGCAAAGCCATACAGCGTAATGGTGAGGAGCCTTGACTGCCATTTGGGCGGTCGGGTTTCAATCCTGGCTTGAGGTAGTTGCCTGTCTCACAGCACTCATGAGCTGTGATACAGCGAAACAGTGCTGTATGTGAATAACTATAATGCTCCCTATCTTGGGTTGAGCATATTGGGAAGTGATATACAAACTGCCATTAACGTATTAACCGACGCTATTTGTGTAAACAAATTGAGCTTCGGCATTTGGACGATGTCCAAACATCGTTAATTCACTACCCGCACAGCAACAATCGTATTGTGTAATAGTGAGGAGCCTTGACTGTCGTTTGGGCGGTTGGGGTTTGATCCTGGCTTGAGGTAGTTACCTGTCTAGCCGCACTGATTCGCTGTGATACAGCGAAACAGTACTGTATGTGGATGACTATATATACATATATTAGCATGACAAGAGTTGCTCAGTATTGCATGAGAAATGTTTTTCTGCTCCTAGCCCATAACACCATATTACATTTTTTATTATTATTTATATTTTATAATATTTAATTTTTGGTCTGGTGCTTAAGGATCTACTCAACATTCATTAGAAAGCAGAAGGCATGAATAACGTGATGGTAATTGAAATGTTCAAAAAATTTATAGTCTTTCAATAAAATACCCCCCAATCATCTCCCTTTCATTCTCTCTGTTTCACTTGTTTCTTCTCTTTTCATGAAAGCAGTGAATTGGTAGCAACAGTAGTCACTGAAGTGATGTGGTTGCTATGGAAACTAATTATAAAAACGTTGCTCACCTCCTTACGTTTTTTTTACGATTTTGAACACCAGTAAATTCATGATAACTTTTGTTTTTACTGAACGAAAATTGAAAATTTTCTTTTCAAATATAGCTGAGAAGGTGAGGCATAAACTGTATTAATTGTTTGAAATTTGGTCGAAAAATGAGTGGTGAAGCTTTAAAGCAGTTCTAAATGACTAAAACTGACACTATTTAACCATATAATCAAACACTACCGTGTTTGAATGATAATCGGTTAATTAGTTTGGGAGTGAATCTTGTACATATAGTTATTATGTAAACGTATCTAATTTTATAAAGATATTCATTTTTATTTATTGTGGACTATTATCCTCATCTCTACTTAGTTGTTTCAGCTAACTGTTCCTCTGGCCTTCGTCCGTGACTGATAGGAACTCTGAATCGCGGTTACCACCTGACGAAGGCCCGAGGAATAGTTGGCCGAAACGTTGTGAAACAACTAAAAGATGAGGATAATAGTCCGCAATAAATAAAAATTAATAAATAATACTCATCTCAATAATGAATTTCAATTAAATAATATATTAATAAAGATAGTATTTAACTTTATTTCCTTTGTGAATGAAACTGAAACATGACCGTTTCAGTGTAGCTTATAATATACTAGCATTTACGCCCAGCGTTGCCTGGGTGTTTGGAGGTGTATGCTGAGCAAAAAAAAAAAAAAAAACGCAGTAAATTTTTTTTAATTTTGACCCCCTATTATGAACCCCTTAACATTTATTGTTTGGAGCTCAAATCAGGTTATTAAGTTAGATCCATTTCCAAGGAACCTATATCTAAAATTTCAAGTGTTTAGATCCAAAATTGGCGGATGAGTTTGGTAGAGTTTTCAAAGGTCAAATCGTTGAACTTTGACCCCTTAACAGGCAAATTTCTGGTCGAAAACCGATCACAAAGATTTTCCCAAATCTCAGTACCCTGTATATCAAATTTCGAGTCTGTAGACTTAAAATTGAGAGTTATTGCGTAAGGAAATGTACACACACACACACGCACACAGATACGTTCACCTTTATAGATATATGGATTTTCATACTTTTTTTCTCAAATATACAACATCAAGAATACAGCAGAAATAAATTACAACGGAAATGAAAGTTAAAAAGAAAAATAGAAAAGATGCGGAACATTTGCGACCTAGACAGCTTTACCATTGAAACAATTGGATTATGCGTCAAAAAGCACACATTTAGATGTGCTTAGACCGGATGTTGCCTCAATCCTAACCAGATACACTTATGTAAACATCTCTAACTTTAGAAAGATAGTATTTAACTTTATTTCCTTTGTAAATGAAACCGAAACGTGACCCCTATAATATATTTTCATACTTTTTTTCTCTCATATATATACATATATATATATATATATAAAATGTTGAGGTGATTAATCGTGAATCGGAAAAATCTTAACTTTTTGAAGTATCGGATTCAGAAAAAATTGTACCTATTTTCCAATGCCAAAAACGATTCCTTTAATTAGCATTTTTTTTTTTTTTTTTCAAAAAAACCTTCCACTGTTAGTAGTAATAATACAATATTTATTAGCTTAAACGTTCAATAAAACCAGAATCTACAGATCACCCCACCACACAAGTGTGTTTTTACGTTTGAGAAAATACATGCATTTAACATGTGTTCTTATGGTAATCGAGCCAAAATAACTATTTTATAGTTAGATATTTAGAGATCTATAAAGAATCTGAATCTGTAACTATATCGGAATCAAGAATTTAGTATGGAATTGGTAATTGTATCAGAATCGGGGTGGGGGGGCATATAGGAATCGTCCCATCACTGATATATAAAACAATAAGTAAAGATCAAGTTTATGAGCTTCTGTAAACTTGAAGTAAATAAAAATATTTATATAGTAATCCCAACCAAATAAAAAAGCTCAATACAACCAAGCTAAGAAATAGAGCTTATTATAGAAGAATATAAATTTAAGACTTTAAATTATATTTTACATGAATTTATTGTTTAACAGGATACTCAAATAAAATATATTGAAATTTCCTTAATTTGTGGAGTTTCAAAGAAATGCGTTCTTATCAGAAGAAAGATATTAGCAAATGAATATTATAGCAAAGCTATGAATTTGCTGGTACTGGCATTAATTAAAGCTGAATTACATGAAAACTAGGCATAAATGCAAAAATATTTTTGTGCAAAGTGTTCATAAAATGGGGAGGAAAAAATGAAAGGATAAATTAGAAGTCAAGGATAAAAAAACAAATGAAAAGATATAGAGAAGTTAAGTATTATCAAGGTGAAATAATGATAGGATACCATGTTCCCATAAGAAGAATCCGGAATTATATTGTTCATAAGTAGATTCAAATTAAAATCCAAATTGTTTGTAACAATCCAAATTATATGTAACCCAAGTTAGTAGAAAAATACATTTGCAAGCAGATGAGGAATAAAGATTATTCAAATTCAAGTTTTTTTTTTTTTTCGTTTATAGACAATTCAGTCAGCATAACAACTCCCATGACCAATGGCCCTGTCGGTGGGGCAGTAGAATATGCCGACTGCCCCCCTGCAGAGGGTGGAAGTCCCTCAATGGGGGTCCTGGATATGACCTTAAACTATATCCAATGGTGAGGCCCCAGCTTGTGGGCTTTGGGGAGTGTGGAGCCACCCTTTAATTACCATTGCTCCCAGGTCCACTCTGACCCGGAGTGGTATTACCTGTTAGGGTCCCAACTATAGGTTAAATAGAAACCGACGTGAAAACAACAAATATATTCTATTAAAAAAAATTTTTTCTTCAAAATCTTTGGATTCGGCATTAAATAACCCGAAAAGGGTTGATATGCCATAAAACAACCAACCAACCAACCCACCCACCCATGACCAATAATAATGGTTTTAAGTGATAATGGAAAAACAAGATTTCAAAAAACAAAATAAATAAATTACAACAGAAATGAAAGTTAAAAAGAAAAATAGGAAAGATGCTGAACATTTGCGACGTAGACAGCTTGACCATTGAAACAATTAGGTTATGCGTCAAAAAGCACACATTTAGATGTGCTTATACCAGATGTTATCTCAATCCCTACCAGATAAATAAAGCTCAATATATGAGCTAGGGCAATAATATAAATGAAAAATTTGAATTAAATTATGTAATTTAAAAATTTACAGCAAAGAAATACAAAAATTAAAAATTTTTGTAGTCCTTGTCAAACAATAAATTTGTTAATTTACATAATTTAGTTAAAAATTTTCATTTTTATATATATATATATATATATATATATATATATATATATTGCTAGCAGGGGAAACCTGATGTTGCCTAGGATTGAATGATGATCAACGAATATTTCACACTCTTATATTTTTATTGTCATCGAAATCTGTGAAATCACCCGGCAGGAAGCTTCACGTGCCTCCATGCAGTAACTTAGTCCAGAATATGTTATTCTGCATTGCATTCTAGAGAACTTACTGTTTCTTTTATAAAATTATCTTATATAAACTTTTTTCCAGTTAACGAAAAAAAAAACATTAAGAAATTTATGTGCAAGGTTTGAACCTACTGACCACGTCATGCAAAAAAAAAACAAAACAAACACGCTATCAACTTACCCACAGAATTTTCACGGCCTTTGCTAAGCGACGACATGGAAAAAATGGCTTTACCAATGATAGATAAATTAAAATAAAGGTTTCGATTATCGGTAATTATCGGGGGGTATTCTGAGACAAAAAACAGCTAAGATCACTCCCAGACTTATACACTAAAGTTCTGTCAATTTTAAAGAACATCTGTTCAACCATTTCGGAGTCTATAAGGAACTCATTCACACACGCACACAAAGTTGCTTTTACATAATTGTAGAGATATAAATTTCAAGAATGTGAGTTCTCTGCTTTTTAATAAAATTTCATTTTTTAATTTAGAAAAAATGGATTTGCGTTCTCCATATTTAAAAAAAAGATTTTTTAATTAAAAAAAGCAAGACAAAAATAAACTGATTATTTTTAAAAATGCTACAGTTGTATCTTCTTATTTGTTTCTGGTCGTTTTTCGTTTGGATTTTCTTTTTTTCTTCCTTTCTCTTTATCGTTATTTCTCTTTTCCTGTTTTTTCTCTCTTCCTCTGTCTTGCCTTCCTTTTCCCTTTCATGGCAGCTCTCTCTGAAAACTACTTATATTAATTTTGCTGTGAAGACTTCAAACGTAGGAGAGAATTTCGTTTCCTCAAAGAATGATTGCTTCTTCCCACCACATGAATGCTAAGTGTCCTTTTAACTTTGACTTCTTGATCAAGATAGACATTTCATTAAACAATTTTAAAATTATTTTAAATCTCAAGGGTGTGAGTTCCATTATAGAAACGTTGATTTAATTTGAATAAAATAAAATACGCATCAAGTGCGCTTGAAAGCCAAATCACAACGTAATATTAGGAAAATAAACAAATATTTTACTTGTTTGGAATTTATAACATAAATATATTTCGGAGCTAAACTCCATCCTCAGTATGTTTTTTTTTTTCTTTTCTTCTTCCTTGCCATATTGTAAAGTTGGAGAAAAAAATGCAACCGCTGAGATGCAACACGCAGCTCTTTACAAACACTTTTCTTTCTCCAACTTTACAACATTGCAAGAAAGAAAAAAAAAAAAGCAACATACTGAGGATGGAGTATATCTCCATTCAAACAAGTAACATATTTTTTATTTTCCTAATATTACGTTGTGATTTGGCTTTCAAGCGCACTTGATGCGTATTTTATTTTAAATCTGTTCTTATTATTTTTTGCTGTTTATTAGTATGACATAATCGAAGTTGTTTTTAGTTTTAAATATTTAATATGCTCCTTCCCCCCTATTTTCTTAAAATAAATCTTTCACTATATTAAAAATCGACCTTGTTATGAAAAACCAAACAATTCTGTTTTCTTATGCATTTGTTGGCTAGCACATACATCGAAAGTCAACTGGAGTCAACCTAAAGGCGTCCCTTTTGTATGTCTTACTTTGTGGGGTCTTTTGAACCTAATTCATCCAAATTGCCTGATAGAAATTAAATTTTTTTTTTTTTTTTTAAGAATATATATATTTTTAAGTGTAAATTTACTTCAAAGTACAATTTGATAATAAAAAAGTTTGATAATTACAAATCTGCTGCCGTTACACGAAAAGAGTTATTATTGGAGATTTTCACATTTTTTTCTCCAAAGTGACTCGCTTAATTGTAATGACCTTCCGTTTCTTGTAATAAATAATTTTGCCAAGAATTCTTCATTAGTTTTGGTTTCAGTTTCAATTATAGCTGAAGGAACTGAAGTTATACACTAGCAGTTCAGCCCGGCTTTGCTCAGGCCCTATGTACTGTTCATAACTTTATGTGCATATGTATGTGTGTGTATGTAATATATATATATATATATATATAATTAAAAAGTTTGACTCCTGTCCAGGTAACCTACATCTAAAATTTCAAGTTTAGACCCAAAATTGGCGAAGGAGTTCGGTAGAGTCTACAAAGGTCAACTCTTTCAACTTCTTAGCAGCCAAATTTTTGCGTAAAAACTGATTAAAAAGCTTGTCAGTCTGAATACCCTTTAGCTAAAATTTCAAATGTTTAGACTCAAAATAGGCTAAATAGTTTGCTAGAGACCGCAAAGGTAAAATTTTTTGGCCAAAAACTGATGTAAAAAAACTTGCCCTGTGTCTGAATACACTTTATGTAAAATTTCAAATGTTTAGACTCAAAATTGGCTGAGTAATTTGGTAAAAACCACACAGGTCAAATTTTTTAAAACTTTGACCCCAATTTTGACCCTTTAACATTTATTATTTTGGGCTCAAATCAAGTTAAAAAGTTTGATCCATGTCCAAAGAACCTACATCTAAAATTTGAAGTGTTTAAATCCAAAATTGGCAGAGGAGTTTGGTAGAGTTTTCAAAGGTCAAATCGTTGACAGCCAATTTTCTGGCCAAAAACTGATTAAAAAGATTTTCCCAAATCTCGATACCCCTTATATCAAGTCTTCAGTCTGTAGACTTAAAATTGACAGAGTAGTTTGGTAGGGAAATGCACACACACACACACACACACACACACACACACACGCACAATTTCATTTTTATAGATATATAGATACGTACATATATTTTTTTCTTAAGTTTTAATTTCGGTTTCAGTTCAAGCTGATGCACCCAAGTCATGTGGATATATATATTTTTTTTAAATTTTGAAATCACAACTTATATATAAGAATCAATAGAAAATTGACTCTATCTATAAAAGTGAAAGTGTCTGCGTGTGTCTGTCTGTCTGTGTGCATTTCCCTACACAATAACTCTGTCAATTTTCAGTCTACAGACTCAAAATTTGATATACAGGGTATTGAGATTTGGGAAAATCTTTGTAATCGGTTTTCGGCCAGAAATTTGGCTGTTAAGGGGTCAAAGTTCAATGATTTGACCTTTGAAAACTCTACCAAACTCCTCCGCCAATTTTGGGTCCAAAAACTTGAAATTTTAGATATAAGTTCCTTGGACATGGATCTAACTTAATAACTTGATTTGAGCCCAAAACAATAAATTTTAAGGGGTCATAATAGGGGTCAAAATAAAAAAAAAAATTTTACCTCTGCGGTCTCTACGAATTACTCAAACAATTTCTGGTCTAAACATTTAAAATTTTACATAAAGGGTATTCAGATATAGGGCAAGCTTTTTAATCGGTTTGGGTCGAGTCGAAAATTTGAGCTATCAATATATAAATGTATGTATGTATGTTTGCATGTCTGCCTAAAACTTTCGACAGAGGCGACAGATTTTGACAAGATCAGTATCGTTTTGGAGGTCGACCCTTCAGACGACAAATACCGAAAAATTGGCTAAAAACATTAATTTCTTTACCCATAACTGGGCACTTTTATACAGGGAGGGGTCACTTTTTTCTAAAGTTATCCCCCTCTTTTCGATTGTCTAGCCTTAATTTAAACCTATGTCACTTCTGGTTTGGCGGTGGTCATAACAGCAATGTATGTTTGCATGTCTGCCTAAAACTTTCAACAGAGGCGACGCATTTTCACAAGATCAGTATCATTTTGAAGTTCGACCCTTCAGATGACAAATATCGAAAAATTGGCTAAAAGCATTAATATCTTCACCTTCACAACTATGTCACTTCCGGTTTGGCGGTGGTTGTGACAGCAAGACGTCGTTTTTTTTTTGTTTTTTTTTTTTCCTCGTTCTTTTCTCCTTTGCTGTACGGTTTCGAGCCTGCCTTCCTACTACCACTTTTTTTTCTTTTTGCTCAACATACACCTCCAAACACCGGGCAACGCTGGGCTGAAATGCTAGTAATAATATATACTAACTCTGCATAAGTTAAAATGTCATATTTAAGCGTATTTTATGACAGAGCTATAGCGGACGCTCCTGTTAGCTTAGATAAATACTTTTTGCAGTTTTAACCAAAAAGCTACAATAATATCAGGGCATCTCCATTCACACTACACATCTACAGAATGCCAACATCAATATATTGCATATGAATGAGTCCTCTGTGGAATTTCCACAGGCCCCGCTAGTTTAAATAATACGAATAATCAGACCTCATCTAAAAAATGCGGAAACATAGATAACATCTATTATCTATTTAAACTGTTGCCGAAAACACAAGTTTTTCTTATTATTGCTTCAGTTATCATTCATCCACTCAATTATAGTGTAATTATATTTGGAAGAAACGTTTAACATTAAAAATTAATGAGTAATTGACGTGTGAAAGTTCCTCTGTAATTTAGACCCGGTTTCTTTATTTTCTGGAATAGTAATGATCAATTACTTGTTCTTAAACTTTAGGCTCATAACTTCTGAGATGAATTTAAGCAGGTCTATAAAAGGCTTTCTCTGCTATCCGATCAGTATATCACGCATAAGTTTGAAATGGCATTTTTATGGCTAAATGAAGAGATGTTAGTAAAGTCTTTATTTACAAAGTTAGACATAAGGTTTGTTTTTAATGTGGGGAAAATCCAACATACTGGATTGGAACAAAAAATTATAATTGTCTCTGTCAAAAAGGATTTCTTCTTAACTGACAAGGCAGGAAAGACAAAGTTTTACTCCTAGCCAATACTCCTGAGATGAAATGCACCTAACAATGCACTTCTTGTGCACCCAATACTTACAAGTACTGCAGAAAAATTGAGTTGCACCAGACTTCCGTTTCCACAAATTGAATAAAAGAATTTATCTCTTTTTGGGAACTTGCCAACACTACAATGTTTGATAACCGTATTCACTGGTCAGTTTATTAGAAAATTTACTATATGATTTTATATTTGTTTGTATTTCATGTCCCCCCCCCCCGCCCCCGGGTGCTATCAGATCAGGCTGTCTGAAGATATTGGCTTCCGGAGACAGAATGCATTTAAAATTGATGCTTTTTTTTTCTACTTCCTTTTGCAAAACTTAATTATGTTTTGCAAAACCAAAAACAACAGCCCGCCTTTTCCCCCTTTTCCTTCTTCCCATTTCCCCTTTCTCTTTCTATCTCCCCCCACTTCCTTACTGGTTTCTTAACTTCAAATGTATCAAACATTAATACTGTAACCCCTTTTCCGTCTCCCATTACAAAACTCATTCATGTTCTGCAGAGCAGGGAACAAAAACGATAAAACCCACTATAAAACAACCAAATCAAACACTACAAACTAGCGATTGAAGATAAAAAGAGCTTCAAGAATAAAAACCTTCTGCAAAATAACTGGATGCAACATGAATACTATTTCCAAAATAACTGGATTCGGCATTAAATAACCCGAAAGGGTGGATATGCCGTAAAACAAAACAATTAAACCAAACTCTACAAATAAAGAATTTGAATCGTAAAAACTGTTTCCAAAATAAGTGGATCTGGCATTAAATAACCGGAAAAGGGTTGACATGCCATTAAAAAAAAAAAAAAAATCATCTGAGTCAATACTCATTCTAGGATGATTTTATGAGAAATATTTAAATTTTTAATAAGTGCCAGAAATGAAATATTCCTTATCAATAAAAATAAAATTTCTATGGTAAAAAGTGTGTTAAAATTAGAGCACATTACTGAAGTTATGAACTTTTTTACCCCGAACAAGGCATATTACCACTTGGATGTAAGGGGCTACTATTTGGGATTGTGTTTAACAAGGGACTGTAGAGAGTTGAGCAGCAAGATGTCTGTTCACATTACATTTAAACTTCTGCAGGTTAGTACAGTCAAGGAAACAGGCAACAGAGTGAATTCCAAAAGGCTAGTAGTTTGAAGGAAGAAACTATTAGAGTAGAATGCATCGAGGGACCTCAACAGTAAATGGGTGGGATTTTGGTGCTTGTCGAGTTAGAATGAGATGTCTGTTCACATCACATTAAACTTCTGTAGGTCAGTACAGGGAGGGAATTCTAAATTCAAACAGTCCAAAGCTTTCTAATATCTAGGGACCTCAACAGTAAAGATGTGGGATTTTGCTGCTTGGTGGGCTAGTTAGAGGGGTATTTATGTTTAGGGGGTACAAAAGTTCATCAGAGCACATTCCATTAAAGTACCTGTAAAACAAGGACAGGGATGCAACATTTTGGCGATGACAGATGTTGGATTTTGGCCGATATTGCACTTGCAGGAACTATTAGATTGGAGACTCTTGTTTTAGACCCTGTCTAAGACTTAGAGACTAGTAGCAGATGCACTAACTCAGATGTGGCAACAATACTCAATGTATGAGTGAATTGTGGCTTTGTAAAGATATAGGATACTCTCTGGTGTGAGTAATTTTCTAGCATGGTAGTGAGAGCCCACCTTCTTTGTAGCAGCCTTGGCAGTGTCTTCAATGTGTTTGTTCCAAATCATGTTGCCTGTGAATTTTACACCGAGGAGTTTGAATGATGTAGTTTCAGGTGTTATTTGTAATGGCAATCAATGAGTGAGAAGTTTTATTTATTTATTTTTTAAGCTCTGATTAAAGAGGTTTAAAATGAAGCTATTCTCTTCCATTTAAAAAAAAAAAAAATTTTTGAAGATCTATTTAATTTTGTGTACTTATCTCATTAAAATCAGAAGTAACACGTTTTTAGGTTGAGGAGGGGGCGTCTTGCTTCCTTGACATCTTCTTTCAAAATAATAGGTAAATATGACCATCTACACGTGTAGAGCTATTCTTATCAAATTTGAAGTTGATAGGGTTAATAACCTAACAGTAGTTTTATGATCCTCATAACTTGTACTATGATTTCTAGCTGAAAGGATCCATGTTTATTGGACGGAAGGGGAGGCTACAGAAATATAAAGTGATTGAGACAAGAAAAAACTGTTAATGTTATAATGAAAAAGAAATTCTCATTCAATTTACTTTTGAGAAAATGTAAAACAGAGTAAAAAGCTGAACTATAAAACAAGAACAACAATAATGTACCGTTGTGAATTGATTTGTGTCAGTGGTAATATGACAATCCTGCTGACATGTATGCAAATGACCAAGCCGGTGCGCAAGGTGACAACACAGCAGAGGAAGAGAAGGGAAAGAAAAGCGGAGAGAAAAAAAAAGACGCCACGTAGTGAGAGGACTGGCAAAGCATGCCAGTGTGAGATGAACAAGTGGATGGGAGAGCGTTTTTGGGGAAGCAAGTGTTCGATATGGCAGTCTTGTTAACTTCATGGCAAACTAAGAGACTTCTAAAGCAAGACTAGCGGGGGTACCTGGCATTGCCTGGGTGTGTCAAAGTTGTGTATTAAGGAACCCCAAGGGTGAAAAGAGGCGTTAAAAAAAAATTGGTAGTAGCAGTGGGGGGGGGATCAAAACAACAGTAGGCAGCCTGGGTGGAGAGAAGTGTTAAAAAAAAAAAAAGTGGTAGTAGGCAGGCAGGCTCGAACCCGTAACATGAAAGAGGAAAAGAAGGTTAAAACAAACGTAACGTCTTAACTGATGTGTCCATGGCAAAACCGGAAGTGTCGAGCGTTGAAATTAATGGTAATCAGTCGAAAGGAGACGATGACTTGTGAAAATATCGGCGAAAAAAGCAACCTCCTCCTTGTAGAAAACTGCCCAGTTGAGGGTGAGGTAATAAATGTTTTTGGCCAATTTTTTAATGTTTGTCGTCCGAGATGTCAAGCTTCAAAATGATACCAATCTCGTCAGGATCCGTTGCGTGTGGCGAAAGTTTTTGGCAGACACACACATGCACGTTTTACCTTTTATATAATAGATGCAATGTGTTATTTTGGAAAGTACCATAAATAAATGTCTTTCATTTAAACTGAAAAGCTGAGTTGGATTTCTTTTCTTTTTTTTTTTTTTTTTTTTTTGTGGCTGTCTCTGCATGCAACATGTGGGTCCGTATTAACATGCAACTGCAACATTACAGTAAGACACAAATATGAAACTATATAAGCATTTATTTTTCCTTTTTGTGGACTCAAGGATGCAGAGTCTCTGCTTTAGAACTAAATTTTAAGAAATCCTAATATCATTTTGAATTGTATGTTTAAATTTTATCGTATACTTAAACTACTAATTTCTTAACAATTTATAACTATATCTTAATCCCTCTGTTAAATCTAATAGTTACTAAATTTAAATGCTTTCACCCAATGGTTTGTACTTACCTTCCTTTTCCACTTGAAGTGTAAATTCTTTTCTAATTCTTTAAGGAGTATAGCTTTTTTGTGGATATATATACTTAGTATTTTCTTTTTTTTAATTAAAATTCTACTTGATAATTTTTGGTAATATTTGGTGTAGACTAATATTTTTAGCTGATAAGTAAATATATCCATAAGTTTTACTGTTAATTTATTTTGAATTGCCATATTTTGCATGCTTCTTCATAGAAATAAACATTGACTAATTTAGTATCATGCATGTGTGTTTTTAAATTTTAAAGATGCAATATTATTAATGAATCATGTGCTGCCTTTTTTGTTTTTTAAATTTTCTTTTGAAGATTGTAACACTGGGTATGAGGCAGCCAAACCAGCTGTCAACATTGACCTGCTTTTTATTGAAACCAGCCGAGAGCTCTTTTTAGTATCCTCATTGTTCCCTTAAGTGCAATTGTCTGAATCTCTTTTACACTTAGTTCACCAGGAATATTAGTTAGGTAGGACTTCAGGTTCTTCTTCATAAGCGTTGTGGCACCTATAATAACTGGTATGATTAATATCTCCCTAAGATTCCAGTTTCTTTTCATATCATATATGAAACCTTCATATTTGGTCTGTTTCTCCCTTTCAGCTCTGTTCAGACCTCCATCATTAGGAACACTCACTTCAACTAAGGTTGCAACTCTCTTGGACTTATTCCATATAATTATGTCAGGTTTCACAGCAATATTTTCAAGGTAGGTGGCTGTAGGGATACCAGCCATCCAGCGTGGCCGTAGCCAAGATTGAACTTATTACACGAGTTTGTAGTGTAATTCAAATCTTGTCAGTAGCTGAATACTTGATGCTTCTCTCCAGGGCTATCAAGGGTATTTTTTATCGTGACGCCATCACTAGATGGGGTGCCTACCACAGCTTAAGAGAGTCCCATTTACCCTCAAGAGAAGGATAGATCATGCCAGTTTCTCAACCTGGTATTTTACCTTGCGGTACATATGCCTTGCTATCCCAAATGGTCACCCATCTGGTACTGGCCAGGCTCAACATTGCTTAACTTTGGTGATTGGGCGAGAACCGATATGTCAATGTGATTGTGTTGTAGGGATTACATGGCTGTAATGTATAGTAGATAAGTCATTTTCAACTGTTCTTTTAGGTTGATGTTCCCAGGACTTGCTGCTACACTGGATGTTTAATTTTTTACAGATGGTCCAGTGGAGGTACTTACATACTCTATTATCATGTCTCGCTGTGTAGTAGCCGTCCCCCAAAAGAACCTTGCAACTTGATACCAGATGACTCAATTTCCAATTCTGTGGCAGTTTCCTTTTTTTTTTTTTTTTTTTTTTCTCTCATTTTCTTCCTTTGAAGATTGTAACGTTGGGTATGGGGCAGCCAAACCAGCTGCCAACATTGCCCAGCTTTTTATTGAAACCAACTGAGAGCTCTTTTTAATATCCTCGTTGTTCCCTTGCAGGCTAGTAATTATCAAGACAAACACAGTGGTATGATTTAAAAAAAAAAAAAAAATGCATTAGCAAAAGTATGTTATGTGATATGATCGTTTGCAGGAGAGAATTATTTGGTTTGTCCTGTAAAGATGTTTATTGAAACTGTTACTACATCCTGGGAACGGCAACCCGCTCCCTGGGTGTTAGACATGATCAAACAATAGGCACATCCCCTCACATCAAGTGGTTGATATGGCATTGGCTATAATTGACTATGCGTCGGCTTGTGTGGGTTTGGTTGTCTTTACAGGCAGCATTTTGTCACCGTTGATGACAAGGAAAATTGAACGCTTGTACAAAAAAAGTGGAGAAAGACGTTTTTTTTTTTTTTTTTTTTATAAAAAATATAATTTTATGTTTAGGAGCATTTTAAAATTATTCTTGACCGTGGCCCAAACAGCTAAGAACACTGAGGCACACGACCCGTCTCATCCGCTATCCCGATTCAACTGTTTTTTACAATACCATTTAATTCTTTTTTTCAATGAAGAAAGAGTGAAAAGGAAGAGAGAAAGGGAAATATATGTTTAACACGCACTATTCTGTTTCAAATTCAGATGTCAGCATGCAAGGCTGGCCTTTTGGGCACCTGGGGTCTCAGTTGATTTTGACAACAGTTTTGTAAATAAGTGTCAGTTAAATCTGGTTGATATACTCTGATGTTTTGAAAATCACCCAACACCTGCATGATACATGCGTGCTTCCTCACGAGAAGAATACACGTCTGATAAAAAGACCCTCTCAAATGTTTCTCACTCTTTGTGCCACAGTTACAGAAGTACATGCCATGATTCTGGAGCCCTAACTGCCATAAATCACTACCCAGATGTTTAGCTGTAATTGTATTTATTGTCTCTGGGTTAATCCATTATTCATAAAATAGATAGATCAGCTTATCCCATAACACATCCAAAATAATGGAAAAAATAAATGTTTTTAATAAAAAATTTTAGATATACATTTATGTTGTCTGTCATTTTTTTTCTCATTTCAAATGGTGGGTTTAAATATATGCTTTTGAATTTATTGAATGTTAATAGACTAATGAATCTTGATCATAAAAAAATAACATTATCCCAAATAAGCAAATCCCATTCTCTATATTTTCTATTATTTTGTTATCCTTTTCTTTTCTTTTTGACAGAATTCAGATCCACTGGGTGTGTTGATTATTGAACGGTGCACTGTAGAGTTAGATCTTGATGAGGAACACTTACATGGTTTTATGCTTGGTAAGTCTTGTCAGTTTATGTAAACACTTTCTCATTATCAATTTTCATCTGGGCTGCTGCATCTACCACTAGTCTTTCATTCTTAGACAAGGTTCAAAAAAGAGTCTCCAATCTAATAGGTCCCACACTATCAACTAAGCTCCAATTCCTGTCCCATCATCGCAATGTTGCATCTCTGTGCCCATTTTATTACTTTAATTGAATGTGCTCTGACAAGCTCATACTTGTACCCCCTCGGCGTACATAGACCCGACAAACTCGTATAGCAGCAAAATTCCACCCCTTCATGGTAGAGGTCCCTAGATGTCAAAAGCTGCCTTCTCTAATAGTTGCTTCCCTCAGACTGCTAGAGCTTGTAATTCTCTCCCTGTTTCCATATTGTGGCCGTTTCACTTTAACCGTGTCATTACATTTCAATCACTTAGACCCACACGTTGTCTGGTACTGTCGCAGGAACAAACAAACAAACAAGGGAGAACATAAAAAATATGACTCGGCATTTTTTTCTAGATCAATACAAAAATCTTTAATTCCAGTAATTTCTGACAATGCACTTCACTGTTTCAAAATATGATTCCCGCATCAAGCATGCATGTCGAAACCCTCTTTCATGCATCTTTTTCATCGCTTGCCTTTCCACTTTTTTGACCATGTGGCATATTTTCTTTCTCACCATGCAAGTCCAAACATACCTGATTGCTTCCTTTCACATGCTGTGTTTGTTTTCCTTTTTTTTCTCTTCCTTCCCTTGACGTTAGCGCGTGAACATTTGCTTAATTTGCATATGCGCTAAGACAGCTGCTGCTGCTACTAGTATTATCGCAAGTTAACTATCCTATGGCTGCTGCTGCTGATGATTTTCTTACATGTGCACCATGCGCGCTGTGTTGTACTTCTGATTGTATGGACACGCAAAAGTTTAAAAGTAACGTGAACAGACATCTTGTTCATCATCTCATGTAGTCTCCAGTGGACAGTGGTCCCAAATAGTAGCTCCTTTTGGGGTGAAAAAAAATTGGAAGATCTTTTACTACTACTACTCTTCCATAATCATTATTATTTGCTACTCTTGCTTTGCAATCATGCCAGCATAAAAAATTAGACTGATTTTTAGCATAGATAAAATGCGATTGTTGAATTTAAAAAGTCACACTTGAATTGCATTTAATTAAAACTTTGTTTCTGACTATCCAATTTCATTTGTTATTGTTGTACAATGTTATTAAAAATATAACATTTCTTCACTACAATTTATTTTTAAAATTACTTGGTCCGGCCTGGACGACTGGTAATATGAAACATTTTTAAATAATTGCCTAAAAATAAAAATCAGCAAGGAGGGATAACTCATATTTTACATTAAAAAATGTAAGAGTAGTCTGTTACAACTAAAATTTTATTTCTTTTTCTATATAAATTTAAAAATATAAAAACAAATAAAAATTAAAATGACTTTACTCCATCCTCGGTAATAGGCAGACGTAGCTAGTTTAATGATAAATTAATAATTTTTCTCTTTCTCTTTTCTTTTCATCATCTTGATATTCAGTTTAATATCCATTGTCATGTGTTGTGCAGTTTTTAGAAATTGACTTCCAAAGTAACTTATCTCTGCCAGGTCTTTATTTATCCTTTTTCTCTCAAGTCCATTCTTATCACTTCTCTCATGTTTTCTTTGACCTTTCCCCTGCTATGTTAATATTTATCAACCCAAGCACTCTCATCAATTCTTTCAATGTGGCCATACCATCAAAGTCTCCTGTTCTGCACATGTCTCCCTATACTGTCCAGATTTAACCTTCTACCTGGATCATCAGAACTATGGCTGTTTTTAAAAGTAGTATTACGCATCTGTCGTATCCTTCTCATATTATTTCTCTCCATGCAACTCATGTCCTCAACCCTCACTGTCCAGGTTTCACTTCTATACATCATCACACTGTGTACATATATGTCTAATAGATTCTTCCCTTGACTGACACTGGTAATGCTCTGCTGGTTAGTAACAGAATTATCTGCAAAATGACGTTCCCTAAATTTACACCATCTGCTTGTAACTCTTGCAAATCATACTAGGGCTAAAACAACAGAATATTCTTTTCATTGTTTTGATATGCAGAGTATATATCTGTAAATATCTTATCTGTTTTTATATAGAGTGATGCGAGACCAACATAACAAAATTTCTAAACTACCATAGTAGTCTTGTGACCTAATATATTTTCTCCACATCTGAGTTCTCCATTGTCATGCACTTTTTTGCACACAAACTGGTTATCATCTCTCAACATGCCTTTAATTCCAATGCACTTCTTGTGCACCCAATACTTACAAGTACTGCAGAAAAATCGAGTTGCACCAAACTTCCGTTTCCACAAATTGAATAAAAGAATTTATCTCTTTTTGGGAAATTGCCAACACTACAATGTTTGATAACCGTAGGTGCTACTAGATCAGGCTGTCTGGAGATATTGGCTTTTTGAGACAGAATGCACTTAAAATTGATGCTTTTGTTTTTCTATTTCCTTTTGCAAAACTTAATTATGTTCTGCAAAACCAAAAAACTAAAACAATACCCCCCCCCTTTCCTTCTTTCCATTTCCCCTTTCTCTTTCTATCTCCCCCACTTCCTGACTGGTTTCTTAACTTAAAATGTACCAAGCATTAATACTGTAACCCTTTTCTGTCTCCTATTGCAAAACTCATGTTCTGCAAGGCAAGGAACAAAAATGATAAAACAAGCTAACCAAACACTACAAACTAAGGATTGAAAAGAGCTTCAAGAATAAAAACCTTCTACAAAATAACTGAATGCAACATGAATACTATTTTCAAATTAACTGGATTCAGCATTAAATAACCGGAAAAGGGTTGATATGCTGTAAAACAAAACAACCAAACCACCTAATACCCACTCACCAAAGTTAATTTTTATATTTTCTCTCTTTCAGTATATGAAGGTGAGGAAAATCCATTTCATTTTGCCACGAACACTGAAGAGGCTCGTGACCAGTGGATACAAACTCTTCATATTGCCAGCTACGAGTGTTTAAAAATGCAGCTACAAAGCCTTCGAGAGCAGTTGGTCAGCAAAACTGGGCAAGACCCTCTCGACAGGAATCCGCAACAGGACATCTCTTCAGAAAGTGCTACAGGTAAGTTTTTTTTTTTTTCCTGATAGGGTAATTAAAAATTGCTACCATGAAACAATAAAACATGACACAATTATAATTTTAATTCACAAAAAGGGTAGAAAAGGTTGTGTAGGAAAATGTAGTAAGCAAAAATCAGGAACAAAGATAGGAAATGGTCAGTTTCGCCCTGCATCGCCCACCTCTAGAGGAGAGGGATTTCTTGGCTGTAATGACCGTAGAGAAAGACGAAGAAGGAGGCATAAAAAAAAAGGCAGAAGAAAACTCGCTTCTCACAGATTCGTGGTTCGTCACAAAGAACAATCCAACCACCAGAACCACCTACACACAATCTGCAGGACTGTGCGACTGCTTCCCAGCATTCTGCCTTTATGTATTTGCATAATCCTGTGAGAGCACACACGATTCTGCAAGAATTGCATGTGGTTGACGCCAATAAAAACCCATGGACGCCATCTTGGAACTCTCTTCCACTCTCTTTTCTTCAGCCTTCAACACAACAACAGACGTATCCAAGGTAAGCTCTTTATTTCCCCCCATTTTGGTTATTGCCAATTCCGCTACAGGTTGATTTACTTACATTTGCGGTACAAAATATCTTTTCAAAATGTTTACTACTCACCATGTTGAAGGATTCAGGATTCTCTTTGATATAGCAAAAAAAAAAAAAGAAAAGGAATCAGCCAGTTTTTGTACCTCGATTAGGATTAAGAGCTTCATCTCTCCTAATTGGTTTCTACTTTGCCCGGGCATAAAATATGCTTAAATATGATATTTTAATTTGTCCATATTTCGTATATATTTTCTTATAGAGTCGTGATTTCAAAAGTAAAAAAAAAAATGTATTTAGGGGCCATCAGCTAGAACCGAAACCATAGAATTCAAAGCTGGTGACGTTACCACTGCGCCAACGTGACATGCATATAAACCGATTGAAAATGAAAAATTAAAAATAAACTAAGATGAATGTACAAAATTTATAACGGTTTTTGTTTCAATTGTGACCTATTTTTGACCCCTTAAAAACAATTTTAACTGGCTAAAAATCCATAACAGAATGGCCTGTGAAAAATCCAATCATTTGAGGATCCTAGCGCTTCTCTGCAACTTTTCGTTTTGGAGAAGTTACTTTGAAAATATGGAGACACAGACATATCGCTGTTTTATATATATAATTTTTTTTTTTTTTCTTTTTTTTTTTTACAAGGTATCCACCACTTATCAAGGCCCGGAAGCCACTCAGGGATAAGGGTTATTGTGTGTACAGTAATCAGTGGGATAGTATCGTAGTAATCGTTAGTATTGGAGATTTGATAAAGTGTCTTACTTAGGGGACGGTTCATCAGGAATTTGTTTATGTTGGACTTGAAAACATCCAGGTTGTAGTCAGGTGGGGAACAGGCAAACGGAAGAGAGTTCCACAGGCGTGCACTTCTAAGAAAGAAACTTTGTTCATGGAATATTAGATGACAAAATTTCTCATAGAGGAATAGTAAACAAATGTTAAAAGGCACCTGGTTTATCACAGAAATTGTGAAAATGACCCTTTAGCTGTACTCCTATTTTTATCACTTGACTTGATACTCTCCAAATATATCATAGCTTATTATTTATGAATCTGTGTCAAGAAAATTAATTTCCAAGCAAAATTGTGGCATTATGAAGACTTAAAGTACTTTAAAAAATATGATTATCTTAGTAGTATCCTCTGCTGATTCAAAACGTTTTTATAGTCTGGATATTTCTAGTTGAATTAGTATATCGACAAGAGTGAAACATTTACCATATTATCTATTGTACTTTACTAAGCAAGTCTAAAGAATAACCCGTGACATTACAGGTAAAGTACCAAGTAATATTCAGTTCTAAGATAACCTCTTCTGAAGGTTGAAGCTTTGATCCTCAGTGCAGGCAGCACTAATCCTCAGAATGGTGCATATTCTTTCCTGATGACCCGACATTAGAGGCCGAAATAAAATACCCCACAAGTGAAAACAGCTGATAAACACAATTATATATAAGTCTACACTGTAAGCTGTTCCTTCCAACCAAGAAACGATATCTTCTGTTGATTGCTTGCTTCATAGCAAGTTGCTGTTCCGAAATATCATTCAATTGCAAATTAAGACTTCTACTCACTTATGGTTGATGGAACAAGAGCATGCGATTCTCGTCGATTAAATAAAGGGTTCCATTTGAAATTCTGTACAGGTTTCAGAGTTTGACAGAAAGATTTCCTAAATTTGGCTGAATACACCTGAAGATCAGAGGTTATATCAACTGAAACATTGTGAGAATAACACTCATGAAAATAGTAATTTGAATATACAAGTCTAAAAAGTCTTATAATAAGAAAGTAGATGTTGAAAAACTGCTTCTGTGGTACCAGTATTCAAAAATTCTGGCGAAAGAACTGACCCATCAAATTATCGCCCCATTAGCCTCCTTCCACTTTTCGCCAAAATATTTGAGACCTTAATTAACCATGCTCTACTCCATCACCTTACAGATGCTAAACTTCTGACTGACAAACAATATGGATTTAGACAAGCCCGTTCCATAGCAGACATCCTTACTGTAATCTCTGAACGTATATACCATTCACTGGACAAAGTGGGGGAGGGCAGAGCGGTAGCTCTAGATATATCTAAGGCTTTTGACAGGGTATGGCATGAGGGTCTCCTCAGGAAAATTAGATCATACGCTATCACTGGTAGAATACTTAACATAATTAAATCCAGGTTGTCATCGACGGTTGTACATCTAAACAATATGATATAAATGCGGGAGTGCCACAGGGGTCTATCCTTGAACCGCTATTGTTCCTAATATTCATTAATGACCTCCCCGACAAAATTGCCTCTGAGATAGGTATATATGCTGATGACACCACACTCTATAACAGGCATGACAGGAAAACAAATGAACACATATCTAAAGAAATGGCAGAAACACTAGAGGATGACGTCCAATCTGTAGTGGAATGGGGACAAAAATGGATGGTCACATTCAATGCTGCCAAGACTAAACTGGTCTCCTTCAATAATTACAAGAAACCTTCTCTGCCACCAATAGCAATGGCCAGTGACTCTTTATCTGAGAGTACATCTTTCAAACTGCTTGGCCTAACGTTCACAGGAAACATGAGTTGAAACAATTACATTGAAAGCATTGCCAGAACTAGCATCTAAGCTTTAGCCTCTGTCCCATTGACGAAATGTTGCATCCCTCTGCCTGTTCTACAAGTATTTTAATGGTGAATGCTCTGGCGAACTGCAGACACTTGTGCCCCCCACAACGTAGACACCCTCGACAAACCCGACAGGCAGCTAAATCCCACCCCCACACAGTAGAGATCCCTAGATGTAAAAGATCTTTCTACTTCAGTAGTTTCTTCCCCAGAACCGCTAGACTCTGGAATTCCATTCCAGATCCTTGCTCCCCAACTGTACTGACATGCAGAAGTTTAAGTGTAATGTGAACTGACATCTTGCTGCCCAAATCCCAACATAGTACCCCAGTAGTTGTTGCCCCTGATAGTAGCCCCCTACACCAAAGTGGCAATGTGCCTTGTTTGGAGTGAAAATGTAATAAAAAAAAGAAAAAAGAAAAAAGATTTGCGTTAATTGATGTGTCTGATGCACGTGAAAATCACTTGTTGACAAATCTCTCCTGTTAATCTGCATCTTATGTCATCGGAAATATAATTCTTTAAAAAAAAAAAAAGTAATTGTCCAGAATTTCCTTATATTGAAATACAAAAATGCAGAAAAATCTTTATGATCTACGTACCTGTGATGGAATAACATCATATTCCGAAAATTACGTAAATTGATCAAGTAGTTTTATTTTTGTTAAGGAAATCATTTTAAAACTATTTCAAATGAATAATACGAAATCCTAGGCATTATAGGGCTGTGTTTGCAAGTTGAGTTATCTCCCCTTTGTTATAAAACTACTTGATCAATTTATATGATTTTTGGAATGGTATTTTTGTTTCATCATGGTACATATATCATACAGATTTTTTCTTTTTTTAATATACAGGGAATTGAACAAAAACATAACTATGTGTTTTACATTATTGATCTTTTAAATCAACACATTTCAGGTGAAAACATTATTACATACATGTTATGACAAAATTAGTATAAATTTCAAACTTTTTGGTAAATGATCCAGTAGATGTGCTAGATATATTTTTAACAAAAAATCATGCATAATTATATGTGGTTTAAAAATGGCAAACCTTTAATTTAATCCAGTTTAAATCAATGTAAGTCAATGGTTATCTCCCTTGTTTGTCATACTGAATTGGTTGCATGACTCTTCAACATTAAAACTTGATAATTCGATGAATTTTATTTTTACTTGTAATTATTTTTTACTCTATCCTTTTTCGTAATTTTTGAAATTCATACTAATTTTGCCATAACATGTAAGTATGTAATGTTTTCACCTGAAATGTATTGGTTTAAAAGATCGCTTATGTAAACAACCAATAATAACTCAAATGAATTCACATTGGTTTTGTATCCAACAAATAGATTTATACTTATAGTTTAATATTGGTAAATCTTTTTCAGAACTGCTGATTCTAATCACAGAATTTTTATAAGATCTTTTTCTTTACAGATTTATCTGGAGAAGAACCTTGTGTTGAAATCTGTATTGGTGAGTCTTTAAGTTTCATTAAATGTTGCTTTTGATTTTATAAATCAGGAATTCTAACTTGTCAGTAACTTTTTCAGATTTTTATTTTTTTATTTTTATTTTTTCCTTCTATGTTTATCGTTCAGACACGTTAACCGCAATCAATTATTTCCTTTAAATGATGAATAAAAAAAAAAAAAAATGGATCAAATTTTAACATAAATTCAGAATGGCATTTGGTTCAAAATAGAAATTAAAAATCTTTTTTAGTAAATTTAATTCTTTGAAATTTGTTAAGTCCTTTTATTGCATTGGACTATTTCTCCTTTTCTCAAAGATAATATATATATATATATATATATATATATATATATAAAATAAAATGCATGCAAAATCCAGTCCCACATTTTGCTAATTCCTACCCTCTGATGAGAAGGAAAGTATTTCTTCGAAACTCCGCGGATTAAGGACTATCCATTTATCTAGTGTTTCCTTTTCAGATTAAATATGTTTTTAACTCATTTCAAAGTGGTTTTTTTTTTAACATGTTTTATTAACTGTTTGCTTATATATATATATATATATATATATATATATATGCACACACAAAATGAAAACAATTTGAAAATGATGGATCCGGTGATGTCGACTCACAAAATGAAAACAATTTGATGATGGATCTGATAATTGTTGATTGAAATCAACAACTATCGGATCCATCATCCAATAAATTACTTTAAGGGTTCCTTTTGGGGAAAGTACCGAATTAACAGAGGAGACTGATGTGACTGTATGCGTCCTAATTGTAACTTATTACTTCAAAATAATTTAATTGTTGATTCCAGATGCTTCATGTTTGCCTGGTTCGATGTTGTATTTATATTTAGAGATGATGATGTGTAATTTATTGATTGGCATGTGATGTTTGTTCTGGTGTAGCCAACTGTTAATAATTTACCAAGTTGGGCTGTATTACTGTTATTAAAGGGTTTATGTGTTATATTTTTTATGGTGCGGGTGGTTAGGGCTGTGATTAAGTATAAAACTTATTTTAATTGTAGTTTATTAACTAAAGTAGAGCTTCGTCTCTAATGGAGGTGAGGGTTATCCTTATCAGTAAGCAAAATGCTGTCCTAGGTGTGTTGAATCACACTTGTTATCACTGTAATATGTGGTTGTACCTGTATGGAATCATGTAAGGTCCTTGTATTTTAATACAGTTAATTGTTACCTAATTACATTTATGAAACTGTAGTCCGTATGTATTGCTTAGGTTTAAATCTTGGTCATGTATATTTTTTATTTTGTCTGTCTTCAATAAATGTATTACTAAGTATTTAACTAGTATGATTTTGTATGATATTTATATTAAGAATATGATATGGTGTGTGTGTGTGTGTATATATATATACATATATATATATATATATGTATATATAAGAAATTTATTACTGTGAGTTCAGAATGAGTTTACATATTGTTTCAACTAGAGGAAGATCCTCAAAGAGAGGAAATATCCAACTAGCATCGTCAGAATTCATAGATCTATGAATTCTGACGATGCTAGTTGGATATTTCCTCTCTTTGAGGATCTTCCTCTAGTTGAAACAATATGTAAACTCATTCTGGACTCACAGTAATAAATTTCTTATATACTGCTCTGGCTACACATTGAGCACTCTAGTCCGTTTTTTTCACCACTGGTAAATATATATATATATATATATATATATATATATATATACTTAATTTACTCACATAAAATTAATATACGAAAGTATAGATTTATGCGTAAACTTTAAGTATTTGCTTCAAAAGTGCTCAATACATAGGTAGAGCTAGTTAGTAAGTTATAAAATGTATATGGCGATTAAGCTACACTGAATATTCCGCGTTTCATCCACTCTAGGACTCTTCAGGCTTATGCGCATAAGCCTGAAGAGTCATAGAGTGGATAAAACATGGAATATTCAGTGTAGCTTAATCGCGATATACATTTTATAACTTACTATATATATATATAATTATTTGTAGGAGTTATGAGGATGTTAGCGTATTTGGGTTGGTAAGAGAGATGTGAAGGTTATATATATGATATATCTGAAGGTGAGAGAGGATTGCTATATTGTATTAAAAAAAATTAATGTTGATAATAAGGGAAATATAATTGAAACGATCATTGGCTGGGTTGATAAGTTTCGTATTTTTTATATGATGTGATGCTTTTAGACAAGTAGAAAACTGAGGGCTTTCAGTGAGTTATGTATTTTTGGTATTAGTCCATTTGGCTAGTAGAAACTTTCTCGTATGGGGGCATAGTTTGAATACCCCAGTTTTAATGTTCATATAGTTTATGTAAGGTTTATTAATTGCCTGTAGGATCCTGCATTTTTCAGTAGTACATAGTTAGCATTTTTTTTTTTTTTTTTTTTTTTTTTTTTGGTCAATGATTCTGCAGTACTTGACTCTTTATGCCTTCATATTATGGTTGCTAGAAAAGTTGTAGCTTATTTTTCTCGGATATTTGAAAGTGTTATAGTGGACATAGTCTCTGTTTGAAAGTTTCAGTCATTTCGATGTCAATTTCTTCCTTCTTCACCAAATGTCTCTGGCATTATGCGTTTTTATTAGCCTCTCTTCCTCCAACTGATGCCAGAACAGATATTACACTTTCATCCTAGCCCAAACAACAGAAACAAGATGAGTGTCTTTTTATTGAATTTAGCAATTATATATATATATGAAGGCATTTATACTGTTCAGTATTTAAACACCTATATAGTAGTTATATATGATGAAAAACAAAAATTGACCATGTTATGTTTTTTGTTTGCTTGTTTTTTTATTTTTTATTTTATTTGTTGATCAGCTTCAACAGAAGCTCTTTATTTTTTCCAGGCAGTAAACTACATCAATGCAGATGATTGGCCATTTATTTCTTCTGGGCCGCACATTTACAATTCTCCTCCAATGAAAACTCTTCTGTCTTGTGAACAAAGCCAAATGAAAAATGTTAGGAAAACTGTAACAAAATAAAATGATATTTAATATTAAAATCGGGTTGCTTATACTTCGTGGTCCTTTTAATACAAGGCATAGCTATTTGACTATAAGTTTGAAGCAAACCAACACAGATTTTCTTGATAGAACATGTCACACGTTTGGGGATTTTTGAGATGAGGATTGATTATTTGTATTATTCAAATTATCATTCTCATCTTAGTTGTTATATTTCCTACGTTTTGGCCAATGTAACCTCTGACCTCCTCCTCCCTACGGCCTCTTTCTCACAAGAGACATTACTAATATTTCTCTATTCTATCATTATTTTCATGGTAGGTGATCGACTGAGCTCCTATTTTTGATCCTACTCCTTTAAAACCTTCACAGCAAAGACTCCTCTAATTACAAGCACTAAAAAACAAAATTTCATTTTTTTCCTGTATATACTTGAAACCAAACAAAACTTCCATGAGTAGAGTTTCTTTCCAAGAACTGCCCATCTATGAAATACAATACCATGAGTCTGATATAGGTGATCAACTATCGTTATCTTCACAGTAGGTGCTCCAATCTATAAGTCCCTCTTTATAGCATTCACAAACTTGTCTAGCTACAACCACTATAAATAATTTCCCCTTTTCCCCGTATGTACCTTAAACTAAACTGAATTTCCATGAGCATAGTTTCTTTCCAAGAATTATCCATCTGTGTAACACAATACCATGGGGCTGCTTCTCAGCTGACTACAACATGGTCGTTTTCAAGTCCAATGTAAACAAATTTTTGTTGGGCCGTTCTCTTAAATAATCAAATTCTACTCAGTTTCAACCATTTGTACTAATCGTCAGTGTTATCTCTACCTGACAAGCTCATTAACCACTATCCCTGAGCAGTCTTTAGGACTGTATAACTGATGACTCATTAGTACACTATAAAAAAATACATTTTTTTTTTTTTTTTTTTTTTTTTTTTTTTCAATTTTGGAATTTGTACGAATTTTCAAAATATAATCCAAAGAATTAGATTGTAGACATTTTGAGAAGATGTGTTAATTATCACCTGTAGTAAGAAATTTAACGATCAACCTACAGAAGATTTTTTAATTTTTTTTTTTTTATTGAGAACTGATTTTAACTAACGCCTTTATCCATTAGGCCATGTGTACACCAAGATGAGAATAGTAGTTTGAATAATGGACAATGGGATAAACTACCATTCATGTGACAAATGAACAGCTTTTTGAGACCAAATTTTCGTAACAAAAACAAGGGGTTAAAGTTCTGAATTTTTTTTAGATGACGACTGATTGATTATATTCCTTGTATTGACCAGACTATTGTTCTCGTCTTGAGTTTTATTTGTGCAACATTTCGATCGGATTGTCCTTCGATCGTCATCAGGTATGTTGGTTGTTGTTTGGAAAAAAAAGGAGACTCATATAAATATGAAAATATCTATGGAGCCGGTCCTGGATATAACCTTAAACTATATCCAGTGGTGAGGCCCCAGCTTGCGAGCTTTGGGGAGTGTGGAGCCACCCTTTAATCGCCATTGCTCCCAGGTACACTCTGACCCGGAGTGGTAGTACCTGTTAGGGTCCCAACTATGGGTTAAATAGAAACCGACTTGAAAACAACAAATATATTCTATTAAAAAATTTTTCTTCAAAATCTTTGGATTCGGCATTAAATAACCTGAAAAGGGTTGATATGCCGTAAAACAAAAACAACCAACCAACCATCAGGAAGAAATGTACATCAGGGAGGAGTAGGAATTATATTAAATTCTTAAAATTCGAAGGTTATTAAAGTCTTCTGAACCATTAGTCACATTAGTCAAACTGAAGAGTACACCCTTTTTGACATTGGCGTTATACAAGAATATGCTCTAACAAGTGAGGATTGATAATTTATATTTCGATTACGGTCAGGTCGGAGATTACATCAGCCAAAATGTGAGAATAGCACTAAAGATGAGAATAGTAGTTTGAATAATACAAAAGGTTGTTCATTAAAAACAAGGCTTTTGAAATGGAATAATGTATACTTCAAAAGCATATTTTCTAATGAACGCCCCCCCCCTTTAAAAAAAAATTTTTTTTTACATGAAAAATTGATCTTAAAGGGTTGTTCACCAATATATACAGTGTCCTCTACTTATGCAAATAAATATGTATTGGTTTTTATTACATTAATCCGTCGCGTCATGCAAATATTAGCAAATGAAAGTGCCCTTTTTTTTAGCTCTCAGACAAAATAATTTTAAGTAGCGAAGGGCAAATGAAAAAGCAAATACCAAGTTAAATGATCACTTTAAACTTACTCCATCGCTTGAAATGAATTCAGAAAGAAATTATCCCGTCTATAATAACAATCCAACGATGGGTGTTTTTTGTTTTCTTTAGGTCATCAGAAATGATAATTTATACATGAAAAGTTAAATTACTGACATAACTGATTTTTATTTTTTTTTTTAATATGAATATTTTAATAAGATATATAGACAAATAATGAGTGCAAACACTGGCAAAGCATGTTTCTTGTCATTTTTAAGGAAGGATGTACACTAGTAAACGGTATATATATGATAATTATGATGGCTCTATCTTGTAGCTTTGTAGGCCAGTAATAATCAAGGCAAACACAGTAATATAATTAATAGTGTATCAATACAAATGTTTCAAAAGTACACATCATGATTCTGGAGCCGTAACTGCCACAAATTGCAGTATTTGCTTCCTTCCCACTGTAGGAACATGTGACACAAGATTGAAAGGTAGAGAGAGCCAATCCAGCCCCCCTAAAGGAGGAGCACTTTGGCTTTTTAAAAATTGCCTGAGCAGCTTCATCGGTATTCCCCAATGAGCATGCTTCAGGTAGTCAACAAAAAACTTGCTCGGTCTCAAAAAAGGGAGGTAGGGATTGGGAGTGTGGACCTCCTATGACTACTCAGAATGAATGCCTCGGCCCGCCTGATAAGTCCACTAAAATAATCCAGTTTCTGCCTGACTGATTGCTGAGATTGAAACCTTGACTGGCATGTGTTTGTGATTACAGCGAAATGGTAAACGAATACGACAAAGCGCTGCACCAATGTTTAGATGTAACTTTATTGTTACATTGTTATTGTTTCAGGGTAAGCCTATTTATTCCTGAAATGGGTAGATCAGCTTACGTCAATAACATTCTAGTGATGTATCTTTGTTGCATGTTCTAAAAATTATAGATATATATATACTAGTTGAAATACTTATCAAAATCATTTTCGTATATGTTTCTCCATTTTTGAAAGATGAAAAAAATATTGGACTGATCACAATTATCTTATGGCTTGATTATAACATTGCTCAAAATGGAATGTAGCATTTTAATTTCCTATTTTAAAAAATTGAAACTATACTATTTATATATCGAATTCTATGATTTTTATGAAATGTGTATAAGATATTAAATGTAAATTGATTATAACCCCAATAAAAAACAGACTATAGAAAATAAAATGAAAAGGCGTGTATTCTTTTATTGTACTGTGTGGTATCTTGTGTTTAACTCAAGAAATATTAAACTCGTTCATATTCTCCTTGTTAACTACAGAACAATAAATCACATTTTATGTGTATAGATAAAATATGTGAAGTGTTACTGAACACTTTTAGAAAATTTTTATTTAATTTTTTAAAATGCTTTCTAGTTTTTATAGACTTTACAAATAGATTTTACAAAATATCTAACAGAACATATTTTATTTTTAAAATATAATTAACTACTGACACATGTTTCGTCATCTCCGACTCATCAGAGTGGCTGAATCCAGTGAGATTCGAAATTGGGACCCTGCGGTACTGAGCCTAAACCCTTTATCCGCGATCAGAACACATAAATATATATGAATATACAATATTAGGATATATTCCAGTGATCATAATTTTATTCATTTCGTTTTTTTTTTTATTTTAATCATCTTTTCAAAAAAAAAAAAAAAAGAAAAAAGTCCCTTTGTATGTCCTGCATCTAGGATTAACATGCTTATGTTGGATGTTCTTCTGGACGAAAAAAATCCATAAAAATGTATCATAGTTTTTGTTTTGAAACTATGATAAAAAAAAAATGAATAAAATCTTGATCACTGGATTGTAGGCTAATATTGTTTATATAGACATATTATTATAAATATTTAAACAAGTTTTAACGTATCTGTTTGATCCTTTTTCCATCACTGTAGAGGATGACTGTTTTGCTGGTTGCATGATTCAAATCACAGACTCAAGTCACCTTTTAACTCTGAAACTCTATCCATGCAGCCAACTCCAATCATATAAAAGTGGAGAATGAAAGTCTATTTATATCTATACTAGAAATTGTCTTATATAAATTCTAAGCCTACAATATAAGAATTTAGTGAGTATTCCGATTATGAAAACTCCTTGGAGGCGATATATTAGTGTTATGGTTGTACTGCTGTCAGTAGGAATATGAGAAAAACGAAAGCTTTTGTATTATTAAAAGTGGAAGGGGACTGTCCCTATGGATGACCTGTCTTGTTTAGATGTCATTTTGCTCTCTCTAGACTTTCTATTTTCTCGACCTCTATTAATATGAAACTGTTTCATATAATAATGATTTTTTATCTATGCAAACGTCTTTGTTCACCAAAAAGCAACATTTTTTTTGTTGTTTTTTTTTGCAAGACCAATTTAATATTTAAAATTTTTTTTTTAAATTTAAGAATGTATTTTCCAAGGGATTTATAATTGCACATTGCAAATGTATTTTGGTAATTTTATTTTTTATAGACTCATGCTCTTCTTCAAACCAAATTCCAACCCAGTTTTTCTTACGTATTTTAGACTGTTAAAAATGAATATTATTTAAATGCATTGCTTTGGAGTTAGAGCTAGTGTTGGGGGTTGATAACATCGTTCCCAGAACACTCGAAAATCGCATAAAACCATAAAAAATATTAGACATCAATGATTTTAAAAATTACTAGAAACTTGGTTATTGTTTCATATAACCAACATATTTCTTTACAGTTTTGGTATTGTAGATTAATATTTTCCCATGATTTTCAGTTATGTTTTTCTTATAATAGTTTCCAGTTGTTTACTTAGTTTCCAGCCATAATTTTGTAATATGAATGTTGAGGAATGCTGTCAAGTATTTAAATTCCTTCTATAGTTCATTGTTGGTTTAATAATTCTGCATTGTGTATAAGCTGCAAGGTAATTAAACAAATTTTTTTTCCATTTAATACTGAAAAATATACAAAGGTTTTAAAATATCAAAAAGTATTAATTTAGACATGATTTTCTTAAAAGTTGAGATTCATAATTTTAAATAGCAAAAATTGAAAATGTTTTATTTTTTTACTGGATTATCTTAACAATATTTTAATTATTTCAGTTGAGATTAAGGGTTAAAGTAGCTTTTTTCTTAAATTGTATTTTTATTCAGGATTTTCTCTGCAGTGTTTAGATACAGTATAATTATCATGCACCAGTATTTTTTGACTTCCATTTTCATCTTGATTTTATAATATTTTAACTATTGGGATATTTCTTCAGATATCATGTGGCATTCAGTGAATATTGAAAAGAGCAGTTTTTATTTCTTTTGGAGTGGAATAGCATTCTAGTCCTTTTTTTTTTTTTCTTCTTGTTTTGCTTGATTATTTAAAAAAACAAAACCATTTGAGGTATTTTAAATTTAAAAAATGTAGTACTTCAGTCTTAGTAATTATAACTTTTCCTTTTTTTTTTTTTGTATTATATTTTTCATAACACACTGCTCGAGTCCATATTTGAATTTGTCTTCTGAAAATTAAATCTTTTTTAGAAGAAAACTTTATTTTAAAGAAGTCATTGGTACAAAATAGAAGTTTGATTTAAGCCATGACACTATTTTTTCCGTTAACCTTCTTACCCGGATACTAACAAACACGCATGCACACATATATACTAGCAGGGAGGCTCAACGTTGCCCGGGATTGAATTAGGATTAACAAATGATCCACACTGCCAATACTTTTATTGTCATCAAAATCGATGAAATTGCCCATTTTTCAATCACAGTGATTGATTCTCAGCTCTAGTAAGGAAACCAAGTGGACGCACTGGGAAGAAACTTCTATGCTTCCTTGCCGTGACTTAGTCCACAATATATTGTAGTCTAGATTGCACTATAGAGAACCAACTATTAATTTTATAAAGTTGTTTATTTGTTTGAATTAAACTTTAAAATGCAAATGTCAAATATTATGGTTCAATTAAAAAATAAACATTCATTTCGAATGAGCCCTTGTCTTATCAAAGACCTACTGTTGATTTTATATGCTAGGACCTTTTGCTTGTACGGTGATAAAAATTCTGCCAATGATAACATGCAGCTTTGGTATTATTGACTGGTCATAACAGAACATTAACAGACTAGGTACTAAAACGAGGGTAAAATGTTAACACTGTGCAGAGTAATGTACAAAAAACTCTCTACCAAGGTTGTATTTGCCCAAGGGAGCAGGAGGTATGGATCTCTCAGAAATTGACCATCAAACTGAACTTTCCAGAAACAAGACCTTATGATGGCCATCAAAATCAAGAGACAGCAGAACAAACACCATTACAAAACTGGACGACTGTCTTACAACTGAAACTGAAAGACAAAACAAGACTTCAGGGCTCTACGGACAAATTTATCTTTAGTTGACCTTTGACAACTAAATATTTTTGTTTACTAGCCAAACCCACATGATTTTTAGAATATGACATTTTCGTTCTATGACGAGTATGTACATCATAAAGATTTTTGTTTTTTTTTAATAAGTGTAATTCTAAGTATACACCGAATTTTATGTTGGAACTTGAACGTGTAAACATTCAAATTTCTTCAGATTTTTTTTTAAACAGCCTTTGTTTAAAAAAAAAAGTATATTTTGTTAAACCTTTTATTGTTTAAATAATTTGACTTTGCTCGTTTTATTCAAAAAAATATTTGAAGAGATGTTTTTCACTCAATAGTGAGCTTTGAAAGATTGTCAGTGGAAAGAAATACAATCGCGAAAAGATAAGCCTTTCATTATTTCTTGTCGCCACTTTGAAAAATCACTTGCAAATGCGACTGTTTCACTCGCAATGTAGAGCCATGGACTGCCACAGAAATAGCTCAAAAGAGCAGCCAAAAAATATACCAAGATTCTCTATTGCAGAAAAGTTGAAGAATGAACTATCACACTATATAGACAAGAAAGGCTCTGTAGACTGGCTAAAAAAAGTATCACTTCACTATGATCAGGAGAAAATAATGGCTGATCAAGGCTTGATGAACAATTTTTTTTAAGATGAGTGGTCTCAGCAATAACAATAAAAAATGCCACATATATAGTGTGTGCCTCCTAGCAATGTGCCTTGTATTCTCTATAGGTTGTGTTGTGTTCGTAGAAATGGGATGTCAGAATCATTGGATATTCTAACAAGTAAATCAGCCCATTGTATTTTTAAATATAATTTATTCATAGCAGAAAACTAAAATTATTTACAGAACGATATTCAATGTCAAGCAAAGTCGCCATGTTGTCCCCTGGTTTCCTGTCTGGAACTCTCTAGTCTTTTCAAAAATCTATAAGGGACAATAACTCTTACTTTCTTTATTAGTTATTCCCCCTTTGATTGCTATAACAAGTTACTGATAGGAAGTTTACAAGTTGCTATCTCCTATATAAAAAAAAATAAAAATAAAAAGATGAACAAAAAAGAAAAATCATTTTGTGAGAGTGATATTTACTTTTTTTAAGTTTTTAACACAAGGTCATTAGCAGATATCATTTGTGAGAATATGACTTTAATACTGACCCAAAGGTCACAAACGTCATGTAATTTTGCATTTCTCTCTAATTTGTATTGTTTCTATGATAATTTTCTGCTAAAATTCAGTATTTTGTTCAATTTCTGTGAATAAATCGATCTAAATAATTTCTCCTTTGTTTCTTAAAAGCAGTTATGCCCTCCCCATCTTGATTTCTTTTTGAAACCCGTAAAATTCATAAACAATCGTTTTTTCAGTGCATCCATTTGTTGTTCGTTCATTTTTTTTTAAAATTTTCTTCATTTGTCTAAATTGAACAAATAATATATATTATTGAATTTTCAATTTCCTTTTAAATTGTATCCTATACTTGATCATTAAATAACTCTCCAGGCTTTTATAAGTTTTAAACAACTTTTTCGAAAATTTTTTTTCTTTTGTGTTTTGCTTACAATGATGCTCTGTTTTTCCTCTAATTTTACTTGTTTCTTTCTTGTAATGTCGTGTGCATATCTTGTCTTTGTCCTGCCCATATTTTTTCCAGTATTTATTTTTTGTTTCTGCTGTGGCTTTGCGGGCCGATAATAATCAAGACATAGTCGTATAATTAAAAAAAGTTTATTAGCAAAAAGTATGTTATAAAAGTCCACGCCATGATTCTAGGGGTCATATCTGCCACGAATTGCTACCCATGTGTTAGCTGTAAATATATTCATAGTGTCTGGGTAAGTTCATTTTTCCTGAAATAGGTATATCAGCTTACTCCAGAACAACATCAAATGGGGCCAGGATACTGTCATGTAGGAGTTAAAGGCTATTGTGATAGTAGGAAACTACTATCACTGCTACTGTTGCTCAATGCCAGCTCAGATGGACTGGTCATGTCTGAATGCCAGATCTCCGCCTCCCAAAACAGATTTTCTACTCTCAGCTTGTTGAGGGAAAGCGTGCCCAGGATAACCAAAAGATGAGGTATAAGGACAACATCAAAGTAAATTTAAAGCGGTTTCACATGGACCTTGAAACATGGGAGGACGTGGCTGGGAGCAGGTTGGCATGGAGGAGTGCTGTCCACGAAGGTGCTGCGTTTTATAGCAGTGACCTAAATCAAGCTGCTGAGGATAAACGCAAGCACAGAAAGGACAGATTATCAACCAGACACACCCAACCCCACCCCACCACCACTACCTTTATCTGCCCAAATTGCACAAGAAAAATTGGGTCTAGGCTTGGGCTCTATGCTCACCCGAGGACCCACAGAAGCCACAACGGAGGACAGTCTTACTCGGACACGAGTGACCGCCGATGATGATGAAAGGTTATTGATACAAACTGCAAAATTGGCAAGTTCAAGTTTGTCGAATCTTTTATATATTAATTAACTTCCTGTTGAAAAGTTTTAGTCTGGTAAGAAATTATCTTCCCCACCCCCAAGTTTTTTATTTTTATTTTTTTTCATTTAAAAGTTTCTAATGTTTTTACTTTTCGATTGCTATAAAATTTGACAATATGACTAGAATGATTGTTTTTTTAATATAATGTCATTTAGCACTGAAAATAATTATCAAAACATTTTGGAAAAAAATTTTTATTCTATTTTATTTTTTTTAAATAACACGCATGGAAACTAGGCATCTATCATAAAAATGAGATAGTCTAATAAATATCAGTGCCTGGATGTAAGTCTCGTAAGGATAGATAGGAGTTATTTCCTTTCTATTGGAGATTTTAAAACATATCTAAAAATAAATTTAAACAAAGGGTTATCATTTCATGTATTGTCAGGCAGGTTAAATACAATCATCAGTTTCGGTCAATATGGTTTGTAGTGGTAAAAAAACATTGAACTAAACGTGCATATTGATATGCTAAAGGAAGGTATGAACCCACACCCTCTACATTTATGGGTAAAATAGTAGTGTGATTTAATTTACAAGAAACTGACGTCAAAAAAGGTCTCGATTCTACTGGATTTGCATCAATTCTTTAGCCTGTCATCCTAGAATGGTCGCCAACCCGGCAGTAAGGCACTCTTTGCTTTTAGAGGTTGAAATATTGTATGACACTTGCTCTGGTCCTTTCACACTATCCAGAATTGTGGAATCTGCTGTCAATTCTGGCACTAAAGCTCAGTTCACCAAAACCAGAAAAAAACGTAACTCGCTAACGGACCATTTCATTTTCTAGCCTAATAGAAAGAAATAGAAGCATCGGGGATTTTTGGTCTTGATGCTTTACATTTCATCCAAGATATTGGATGAATGATAGGCACTTGTAGGAACGAGCCCCCGAGAGACTCATTGGATGTTCCAGCACATTTTCTTAGCTATCATCTGAAGAAACACCATGTCTGATATGGTGTCATTCCACAGTGTATAAGAGTTCTTGTGTGTATTTCTCATTTCTGCATGATTTACAGATTATTTTTATACTAGCAGGGAGACCCAACATCATCTGGGATTGAATTAGAATCACTGAATGTTCTACTCTTCCAATATTTTTATTATCGAAATCAGTGAAATCTCACATTTGTCAAATTTGTCAATCAAATCTATTGCTTGCTCAATTTGGGAAGCCACCGCAGTGCATCAGGAAGAACCTAAACATGCCTCCCTGCAGTGACTTAGTCTACGATACATTATAGTCTACATTGCACTGTAGAGAACATACTGTTGATTTTATAAAATTATTTTATATAATGACTTGAATTAAAGTTTAAAATGCAAAAGTCAAGTATCTTAATTCAATTGTTCTCTAAACATGCCTGTGTTATAAAAAAAAAAAAAATGACTATTGATTTTATTTGCCTAGCCCTTCTACTTGTGTGGTGGTAAAATTTCTCAAATGCATTTGTGATGTTAGGCTATAAAAAGGTGTTAACTTTGATCAAAATCGGACTGTTCCTTTTTTAATTGGATTTGATTATTGATTTTCAATAAAAGAAAACTATCTAAGAACACTGCCAGACACATGAAGTATATTTGAAATTTTTAAAAAATTGGCCCAGCAGTTTTGAAGTTCATAGGGAACTCTCTCTCTCACACGTACACACACAGGGTGACTCTTTTTTTTTATTACCATTGATTGATTATTCAAAAGATAAAACAAGTTTTACTATTCAACATAAGAGGGTTGCTTATCTATAAAACTGGTTTGCTTTCGTATAAAGGTAATTTAGACAAAATCACTATCAATAAATTCTGCCACTCTCTATGGGCGCCTAAACTTAAACGTGAATTCCATGAACAAAGCTTCTTCCCTAGAACCGCTCACCTATGGAACTCTGTTCTGCTGGTCTGCTTTCCAGCTGGCTACAATATCATCTTTATGTCCAATGTAAACAAGTTCTTATTCAGTCATCTTCGTAAATGACCTAATAATACCAAATTACTTCTACAAACGATTATTACACAACTGTCCCAATGACTACAATACACACATTAACTCCTCTCCTCGAGTAGCCTCCGGGCCTTGATATGTGGTGACCCTCTCTGTTTTTTTTTTTTTAAAAAAAGGTGTAATAAACTAAAACTAAATAAAGTATAACGATGGAATGAACTATGTAGGTTCATCTTTTACTTGCAGAAATATTTAAAACGCATGAATAAAAAATAAAAACAAATAACGATGAATGCAAAACAATTTTTTAGCAAATTCTTTTTTTAACCTTTTAAAGCTAAAGAGTATTGATGTAGAAAAGTTACATTTTTCTTTCAATTAAAATTCATTACAGAAACACATTGATGTTAATTCACTTGCACATTTTAAAAAATTTTTAAAAAGAAACTATAATAAAAAAAAACTTAGTCTCCTCAGTACAACATTTTTTTTAAATTATAAAATAAAATAGCTAATTTGAAACCACAAACACAGCCATGTTTTTTTTACAAATTTTTGGAGTGGAAATGGTTTTAATGATTTTTAACTGATAAAGAGCGACTATAAAGTGAGGTGATTTGTTTCTCATTAATTAATTTTGGAGAATTTTTTTTTTTTTTTTTTTTTTTTTTACGACACTGGACGTACGGACAAGTAAATTAATTAGATTAATACAAGATATATAAGTATATGTTTTTATACTCTTATTAGATTACATTATATTCTTAATAACGTCAGTTTTGTCTGATGGAAATTTCATTTGATACATTTCGGGATAATTTCCTCTCATCAAATGTGTGTTCAACTGTAATTTAGATCTCTGCATTATATTTCCTTCTATAAATTACCTTGATATACACACTAAACAATGCTCCAAGCAAACAACTTTAACCTCTTAAGTTTAGGATTGTTTTCTTTATTTTTTTTAGGGAAGCAGGAAGGTATCCAATGCTGAATTCTGAAGCATAATTTATTCCACAGATAAGAAAGTTGTAAGGTTCTGCTAGGGCACAACTACCATACAATTTGACGCAACAGTGTGTAAATATCTCTACTAGACCGTTTGCAAAAAATTGAAGATCCAGTGTAACAGTAAGTTCTGAGAACATATACCACAAAATAACTGTTGAAAGCAAGTCATAAACTGCCGAATATGATTATGCAATTCCTGTAGCTATATACTTTATAAAGAGACGTGTGAATCTGATCTGATATAGGACAGTAGAGAGAATAGCAACCCTAGTTGAAGCCAGTGTCCCTAATGATGCTGGTTTAACACACAGTTGAGAGGGAAAGGAGAACTAAACACTAAGGTCTTATTGGTCCCCTGACAAAAGAGGGATTGGAACTAGTAATTCACTCCTGTTTGTTCATTTGCACTTTTCTCAATAACCACGCCTTGGGTGTTTTTTTTAAATTTTGCACAAACATTAGTCATGGTGAAAGTAAATTTTTTTTTACTCGTGGAGGGGGCCCCCACATGCTTGGCTTGTGTTCAACATGCAAAGAAACTGGAATCTGAGGAAGATCTCAATAGTTCCAGTAATCGTAGGAGCCGCTTGGTTCATGTAATTAAAAAACTACCTAGCAAATATACCTGGTGAACCAAGTGCAAGAGAGTGTCAAACAATTGCACTTAAAGGGATGATTAGAATCTTGGAAAAATCTGTCAGTTGGATTCTCTGAAATAATGGGAGGACATCTCATTCCCAGAAAAAACCAAGTGAAAATAAAATTAAAAAAACAAAACAAAGGAAGCCCTTGTGAAGAAGTTCATTTTCTCACCTTAGAGAGCTTGACAAAATCTCTTTTTCTGCCTTAATTGTTTTTCCTCTATTTAGGTTCTTATTTAGGATTCAACCTAGTCAAAAAAAAAACAATAATACAGAAAATACAGAGAAATCTTTGATGTACATACCCATCACAGAATGAAGATGTCATATTCCAAAAATCATATAAATTTATCAAGTAGTTTTATTTTTAACTAAGAAAATCAGATTTTATGTACGTTAAAAAGACTCTCACATTGCCATCTTGAAAAAAAAACCCCAAAAACAAGTGCAAGTCTAGAGATCACCCTTGTAATGCTACCAATTTCACATTGTTTTAAAACGTATAAAAATGATTTTATTTTAAAAAATAAAACTACTTGATCAATTTTCATGATTTTTGGAATATATTTCGGTTTCATGATGGGTACATGTATCAAAGATTTTCTGTAGTTTTTTTTTTTTTTTTTTTTAATTAGTTAAATTCTAAATATTGACTATTATTTATTATTCTGTTATATCAAGTAAACTATTTAATTTATATTCCATGTGCCACGAGTGGTCTAATAGATACTATCAGGAGTATAAAATCAATTTAGCCAAGCTCAAATCAAATCTGATTAATTTACACTATAATATCTTTGGCAAAAATATGGACCTTCACTTTCTAGCTATGGGTAAAATAGCAGTTTGTGTTCAATAACTTGTTTACCATAGGCGGTGTGCAGGATTGATCTAATGGTTAATATTACAGACTATGGGATTTAGGTACTGATCCAGAACCTAATCCAAAGTTTAGTTGGCATCTTTCGAGAGTTTACAGTAAGCAGCTGGAAAAGTTGCTGGGAAAGCCAACCCAATCACTGCCAGACTATAAATTATCTATAATATAAATCTAACCTGTCTGTTTTAATGTATGTATGTATGTTTGTATGTCTACCTAAAACTTTTGACAGACGTGTCAGAATGTGACAGAACCAGTATTATTTTAAACCTTGAGCCTTTGGACAACAAATATCGAAAAATTGACCAACAACATTAATTCCTTCACCCTCAACGAGGCAGTTTTCTACAAGAAGGAGTCGCTTTTTTTGCAGATATTTTCGAAAGCCATCCACTCTTTTCGATTGACTAACCTTAATTTTGATGTTCGTCACTTTTGGTTTTACGATGGATGCAACAGCAAAGATGTCACGTTTTTTCTCATGTTCTTTTCCTCCGTCGCAGTAAAGGTTCAAGCCTACCTGGCTGCTACCATTTTCTTTTTTTTTTTTTTTTTCTCAATGCACACCTCAAAACACCCGGGCAATGCCAGGCACCCAGGCTAGTATAGAATATATAAAATTATGTGCCAGACTATAAATTCAAAATGCTATAAACAAAACGTTTACACAGTAAGATAAGACTTGCTGTAAGTTTAATTATATGAAAGAAATTTTTTTTTTTCTTTTTAAATAAAATATATTAATAATAGTTTTTACGACAGGTACTTCAAAGAAATAAGTTTGGTTTTTAAAGACAAAATCATGGAAACAACTATGAACGAAAATCAACTGTTATTTTTTTTTTTTTGTAGAAAATATTTAAATTTTTTTTATTTTGCAAGAAAATAATTTTTTTTGGTCCCCCCCCCCCCCCCCCAAGAAAAGGAGAGTGGACCTATAAATTCACCCTTGTCCATTCGTCTGTCGGCATTTTTCTCAATAACTACGCTTTGGAATTTTTTGAAATTTTGCACAAACATTAAACATGATATGGGTAAAAAAGTAACAGAATGGATTTTCCGGGAAAGTTCTGGTTGCCCCAGGAGCTGTTTTAGAGCTAATAAAAACACTCCATTTTTTTTTTTTTTTTTTTTTTTTTTTTGACTATTTTACCATATTTGTCCAAAATTTTCTGTGTATGTCTATTTAGCAGTTTTGCATGGTGCTGAACTCATTTAAATATGTTAAGACCTTGGGGACTTTCGGGGCTAAATGGAGGGGGGTGCAACTGATAGACTAGTTGTGTCAGAAACTGCGTGAAAAATATTGAATAATTCGACCCCCTGTCTTTCCAAGCTTATAACTACTCGAAAAAATGTAATTCAAACCCTAATTTTATTTTTCAATTAAAGGAGCAGCAACCAAGGTTTCTTAAAAAAAAAAAAAACAAAAACAAACAAACAACATGGTTTAAAAAAAAAAAAAAAAAAACCCCACAAAAAACACTTTTTTTGGTTTTAAATTTGAATATATTATTTATTGATTTTTTTATCTTCAATTTGTGATATATAAAACTTTGAGTAAATTATTTACTTTTTAATAGACATTTCAAAATGGGGTGGGGATGTGAATTAAAAGAAAAAACGTTTGTCTAAAATATTATATTCGGTTTATTGGAAAGAGCATAAAATTTCACATTGACCCTGAAAATATCGTAAAAATAGAATCAATAGAAAAGTTTTGATAGATTTTTAAAGTTTAAAAATTGAAAAATACTGAACTCGTAAATTGAATTAATTTCATTAGTTTTTTAAAAACTAAAAAAATAATATTCCTATTACTTTTTATACAACTTTAATAGTTTATTTTGGAAGTATAATCCATAAAGAAAATAAGAAACCCATTTTTAAAAGAGAAATTACGAGTTTTTTATATTTTATTTGCAGTTTCGTGTTAGGGGGTGTCAAAAATTCCTACAAAAATTCTGATACACCTACTGATGGACTTAGTCATTTCTTTTTTTTTTTTTCTTTTTGCATGATTCAGAACTTAAATTACACATGTAAAGGCCTAAGACTGCACCGTTTGTTCATTTTCACTTGGATTTGATGCCCCCTGGGGACTTTTGGGGCTAAATAGGAGGCCGGGGGGGGGGGCAAATGTTGAACTTAGTCATTTTTTTTATGTCTTATTCACTATGCACTCACGGGGGACCATGCATGCTTAACTTGTTCTTTTTTGTAACAATGTAAAAAATTTTCATGTAAACAACTATGATTGAAAATTTTTTTTTTTAATAGTGTCAGATAAATATTTTTTTCTTATTCACAAAAGCATCGTCTGCTGATTCGTTAATTGTGTCAGCCTTTTCCAGCTGCTTACTATAAACAGCTAGAAGATGCTGACGTGACCTTGGGTCAGGTTCTGGATCAGTGCTGGAATTTGACATGTCGAGTTCACATCATATATCAGATCTATATGTGATCAAATTACATGCAAATATTGAGAGAAGGTATGAACCCACGTTCCCTCATCTCTATGAGTAAAATAGCAACATTCATTCAAATAATGGTACTCAATAACCTCTTACAATAAGTATTGTGTTTTGATATTAAATATACAAAAGGTTGATTTGGCATAAAACAAACAAATTAAAACAGATAAGCCGTAAATCAGAAAAAGTAAATCGAATTTAATTTGTTGGTTTCCTGTTTTAAAGGTGTTTTGGTATATAGGAAATCAAATATAACACGTATGTAAAAATGCGTTTTGAAGCTATCCAACACACAGAATAAACAATTCTAAAATAATGTTTATCAATATATTTTGGCAAAGAAACTCACTCTTAACTCTTACGCCTCATGGTGATATAATTAGGGGGTACAAATCCATTTAGTTGTTATTCAACAGTGTTTGTTCCTATTTACAATGCCTCCCCACGGGACAGAGTTAGACACCAGGGTCGTTTTTTAACATGGAGAAAAGGAACAAAAATAAAAATTGTCTCAGTCGTGAAGGATTTCTCCTCCACTGACAGAGAATAAGAAATTGAAGTGCAGCATCTGAAGAACAGATGGTATTTATTTGCTCCCCCACCGAGCAAATTAGGCACAAGGCCGATTTTTAATGTGAGAAGTGAAGGGGGGGGGGAAGGGAAAAAGGGGACCAGCTCCCGAGAGGTGGGAAATGGGAGCTGGTTAAAGGTCAGGCATGTGGGGTTGCCCCCACATCTGGTCTTTGCTAGTCATAGTCAGTCATAGCCTGCAGCATCTGAAGAACAGATACTACACTTTGATCTTGTCCCGAATTTGTTTTGTATTTTTTTTATAGTGTAGGAATGCACTTAACGTGTGCTAAAGAAAAATTTTGGTTGGTTTCCGGTTTTAAAGGCGTTGGTAAATAAGAAATCAATTAGACCACTTATGTAAAAATACTCCATTAGCACACGCCAAGTGCATTTCTGGACTATATAAAAAAAACAAATACTGAACAGCAACTAAATAGACTTGTCCCGCCTAACTGTACTACCACGAGGCATGAGAGAGGGAGGGAGAGAAATCTTGATAAGGGCGAGTTTCTTCACCGAAATATATTGATAAACATCATTTTGAATTGTTTATTCTTTGTGTTGGATGGCTTCAAAATGTATTTTTACATACGTGTTCTATTTGATTTTAAATCCTAATTTATATTAATTATTCTTAAAGTCTATTTTGAATTGAGTACTCAGATGTCGTAATAGCTATGCCTTGGATTTTTATTTTGCAGTAATAATCTTAATCTCCACTAATCCCATTTGCACTTTTTTGATGCAGTTACATTTAAAGCACACAATTCTGAAATCTTTCCTCTCTTTTTATTTTATTTTTTTTCTTATTGGTTCTTTTTAATTTGAGACATCTTGATAGCATTCACTAAATATGCTAATTACTAACAACACCTATTCTCTTTTATTGCTCTTATGTTTTAACTACAAGATTGAAAGACTCATTCTATTTCCGTAGCATCTTTGAATGCATCTTTTATAAAATCTTGGTTCTTGTCCAGACGCACCACTATATTAAAAAAAACAAAAATAAAGAAAAATCTGTATGATGTACGTACCCGTGGTGAAATGAAACTATTCTATTCAAAAAATCATGTAAATTGATAAAGTAATTTTTATTGTTAGATAAGAAAATCAAATTTTATGTGTAACAGAAGAGCATCTGCCTTTTCTGCCATTTTAAAAACAATCTGAAAGAAAAATAAAGGGAGATAACTCAATATTTCAAACTTGCAAAATTTGTAATGCCTACAAATTCCCATTAATTGCTTGAAAATGATTTTCTTTATAAAAACAAAGCTACTTTATCAATTTATGCAATTTTTTAATATTTTCGATTTATCACTGGTACATGCATTGTACAAAATTCTTTTTTTTTTTTTTTTTTTTTTTTTTTTCAAATTTTTTGTTTTTTAATAGAAGGGGAACTTTGGACAAGAACACTTTTTCATTTGATAATTTAAGAAAGGTTTGAGAAGGTTTTAGAAAATTGTGAGACATTTCTGGGACTTATGTTTTGGAATTTTTAAAATGAGGATTGATAATTTGTATGGTTTTGTTATTCAGACCACCATTCTCAGCTTGGGTGCCATCTACATAGATAAAAATGTCAAGTAATAATCACTTCTAAGTGACAGTCTTACGGACGTTGAAGGTTCGATCCTCACTATATTAAGAAACAATTGTAAACTATTTCAAACTTGTATGTGTAGATTAAATAAAGGATTCTGTTAGGAATTCTGTACAGATTCTTGAGTTTGGTAAAGGTTCTGAGGTTTGACAAGATGTATTTGAAAAAAGGTCAAATGTTACTTTGATTGAAATATTGTGAGAATAACACATAAGATGAGAACAGTCATCTGAATAATTCAAATAGTACTAGAAATGATTACTTAATTGTTTGTATTCTTCACATAATGTTGCTTTTTTTCTTATCAAACAAATTATCATTCTTTTATATGATAGGAGCGCATGCAAAACTTGCTTTTGGTTTAAGTGCACGGTTCAACCATAATATTTGATTTTCGTTTGTAAACTAATTCAATCCAGAAATTATTTTTATTTGTCAGTTTAAAAGTGGGAAATGACATATTCAAATTTTGAATAAAAAATTGCTATCAAAAAACAATCTATGATATCTATGATTACAGAATTATAATATATGCTTGGACTTAAAAGTTTTAGCGAAAGTTGAAATATTTGCCAGTCTATATTTATGTGTACAACTCTAGACATTTTTGTTATTTTTGTTGTGCTTTTGTTATGGTATGTTCTTGACTTGGGAATAGGGTGAAGTATACTATTGGGTATCTTTTTTTAATTTTTTTTTTTTTTTACCTCCTCCTGGTTTTCTTCTATGTTGCCATGACTACAGCACAACGAAAACAATAAGCTAGCTAAGAAACAGATTTTTTAAGTTATCTATCTGTTGATGGGTGCAAGATTTCAAAATAAGTAAAAAAAAAAATATTTCTAATAGACTCATCTCTAAGAACTTCTCTTTCAACTAACATTCATCGAAGGAACAACATGAGAATTGATTTTGACAGTAAATTTACAGGAACATTTTTTTTGGTCTATCTGATGTAATATTAGGGATTTACATTGATACGAGATTATAGATTAATATTTGTTTGAATTGAATTTATTTTCTATGTTTTGTGTGCATATGTATGTATGTATATATATATATATATTGTTTTACATAAACATTAATATCACTACACATTCATGAACATGTTTCAGTCAACCAGTTGCAAGTAACTAGAGACCTCTTCAGGCGATATTGCTTGCGCAAAAGTTCAGTCCATAATCTGACTAGACTTTTGTATAAGCAATGTCGCCTGAAGAGGTCTCTAGTTACTTGCAACTGGCTGACTGAAACATGCTCATGAATGTGTAGCAACATATCAAGGTTTATATAAAACAAATAAAAGGTATATCATGCACTACTTTGGTATTGATCATTTTTGCATTAACCTTGTTAAAACTTCATTGGTTGCTTTACCTTTGACAAATATTAACCTGGAATTATATATCTGTGTATGTGTGTATATATATATAAGTACAGACACTAATTTCATGTTAATGTAATCATCAGTTTAGGAAGTGATAATTACTTTTAGTCAGGAGGTTTGAACCCAGTCCCGAAGTCACTCTTGACTTTTTAAGCTGGCATCTTACTTCAAGACCACTGGCAATTAGTACAAGAGTTAAGAGAAATTAAACGTCTATATGCCAAGTTGGCAGGCATACATAGTAAAAACAGAGTATTCAATGACTGGAAATCAGAATGTTACATTGTGTGTGTGTGTGTGTGTGTGTGTGTGTGTGTTTTGTGCTTCTCTTCCTCTCTTAAAATGATGGATGCCCTCTATACACAATAAAGAATTTGATGTGTATATATATATTAAGATGTTGGTTTACATTACATTTAAACTTCTGTATATCAGTACAGTCATGGAAGCAGGAAGGGAATTCCAAAGTCTAGCTGTTCGAGAGAAGAAACTATTAGAGTAGATGGCTTTCTGGTATTTAAGAACCTCAGAAGTGAAGAGGTATGATTTTGTTGCTAAGTGGGTTTGTCGGCGATATGTACGTCTAGGGGCCACAAGTGCAACGAGTTCATCAGAGCACATGCCATTAAAATGTTTGTAAAACAGGCACTGAGATGCAACATTGCGGCAATAGGACGGGTTAATCTATAGGTTTTTGTTTTACTGGTAGTTGTACATCAGTGAATGATTATCATTTCATCATTGGTACGAAAATTACATTTTAAACAGATTAAAACGGTTAAAAAGAATCGTTTTTGGCATTGGAAAATGAACACATATTTTTCCGATTCCTATTAATAGTCCCAATACTAACATATATTACATAGAAAAATGTGAGCATGAAAAGTAATATGGTTAAACTGGAAAAGTAAAAGACTAGTTGTTAAAACTGGAAAAGAAAAGGACAAGATATTCTAGTAAAAATAATAAATTTATAACTTAAAATATTGCAGCATTAATGATTGATTATATAATGTTATAAATTGAATTTTAAAAAAGTTCTTAATGCTACAATATTTTAAGTTATAAATTTCTTATATTTTTTTACTAGAATATCTTGCCTTTCTTTTCCAGTTTTAACAACTAGTATTTTACTTTTCCATGTTTAAGCTTAACCATATTACTTTTCATGCTCGCATTTTTCTATTGTAATCTATGATTTTTCGAGGCTTCCAATAAATTGACTTATTCTTTGTTTAATTTCAGTCTTATTTTTTTGCCCCCATAAACACATATGTAATAACAATGTATGGCACTCGTCTGGTTTCAATAAAATCCCGCAATTATCTCCCTTTCATGCTTTGATTCTCTCTGTTTCACGTGTTACTTCTCTTTTCGTGACAGCAGTGAATTAGTAGCAACAGTAGTCGCTGAAGCGATGTGGTTGCTATGAAAACTACTTATAAAAAACGTTGCTCACCTCGTTAGATTTTTTTATGATTTTGAATACCAGTAAATTCATAACTTTTGTTTTACTGAACGAAAATTGAAAATTTTTTCAGAATATAACTGAGAAGGTGATCTATAAACTGTAATAATTGTTTGAAATTTAGGCGAAAAATGAGTGAGTAGTGAGGCTTTAAAGCAGTTCTAAATGTTTAAAAATGCTACTTAACCATATATTCAAACACTAACGTGTTTGGATAACATTATTCTTGTATGCATTTTAAAATAACAGCTACATCTCTATGGTTTTTTCACTTTTTAAATGATTGATAATATTGGATAAGTTCCTAGAAAGTTCTCCCTCTCTAATGAGGGACCTCCCCCCCTCATGTCTCTGAAAAATACAATATATTGAACAATATAAAATCATGTTTCATAAAAAAAAAAGTTTTGAACAAATTTAATAAACAGAAGAAATGAGTTAGTTATCTGCAAATTTCTTTTTCTCTAATAATCTTTAACAAAAGAAACGTTACCTGATTCTGCATTATTATCTACTATTATAGAAAAGGGAACTGTCTGTGCATATATTTGTGCATATGTCCAGCTAAAAATAAAAAAAACAAAACTACAAAATAAACAAACATAAAGTTGGTATGTTTATGATCAACATGGATGATTATCTAAAATTCAGAAAAAAAAATTTGTTCTTCATCTTTAAACTAGCATTTCAGCCCAGCGTTGCCCGGGTGTTTGGAGGTGTATGTTGAGCAAAAAAAAAAAAAAAAAAAGCGGTCAATTTTTTTAAACTTTAACTCCTATTATGACCCCTTAGCATGTATTGTTTTGGACTCCAATCAAGTTATTAAGTTAGATCCATGTCCAAGGAACCTATATCTAAAATTTCAAGTGTTTAGACCCAAAATTGTCGGAGGAGTTTGGTAGAGTTCTCAAAGGTCAAATCGTTGAACTTTGACCCCTTAACAGCCAAATTTCTAGCCGAAAACCAATCACATAGATTTTCCCAAATCTCAGTACCCTGGATATCAAATTTCGAGTCTGAAGACTAAAAATTGACTGAGTTATTGTGTAAGGAAATGTACACAGACACACAGACATGTTCACTTTTATAGATATATAGATTGGTACAGATTTCATTAGGGGTGGGTATAATTTTATTTTATTTTTTTAGATATTGAATTAAAGGGAAGTAACTGATTTATTTTTATTAAGAAGTTACTTCTCTTACGGCGACTCTTAAGGATTCTATCTATATAAAGGAGAATTTTTGTACATTCTCAGAGAGGAACAAGATGGACGAAGGAGAAAGAGGGAGTGGGGAGGGGAAAATTAGTGAGAGAGAAAGACGAATAGAGAAGGATAATTAGATGGAAATTTCTATAAAAATATCTTACACTTTTGCCTCAGTAGTCCTGGTAGTAACCAATAAAATTAAAAGAAATACCTTAAATATTTAAAAAAAATTATTTTTAAGTGTAGGTAAATTATGAATGTTTGATTTTTATGTTTAAATAAAAAAAAAATTTGTTTGGAATCTATTTTAGAATATTTACCTTATATATTAGTAGGAGTGGTACCACCTTACTGTAACCACCATCTAAAAATAATTCATATTTTTTTTATATGGTAGGAATTTAACTTAATTTAACTTGTATATACTATAAATTCTAAAATAGATTTCAGAACAAACAACTTTTTAATTGTTTTTAAGGATTACATTTTTTTTCTTCAGTTTAATTGTATGATTTTTTTTTTTCAGTTTACAAAAATATGTACTTTTTTTTCATGTCTCAAATTCCTTCAATATTAAAAAAAAAAAAAATACAATAAACTCTGTATGATGTACATATCCATGAAAATATCATGTTCTAAAAATCATGTAAATTGATCAAGTAGTTTTATTTTTATAAAGAAAATCATTTTTAAGTGATTAATGGGAATTTGTGACAATTGCAACATACATTTCACTTGTTTTCAAAATCGCCGTTCTTCAGTTAATAATAAAATTTTACTTTTATTTAAAAATAAACCTACTTGAAAAGTTTACGTGAATTTTGGAATATGATATTTATGTTTTCTCTTCATTATGAATATCATACAGATTTTTCTCTGTTTTTGTTTTTTTAATATGGGAGGAATTTGGGGACAAGAACCGAATTTTAAAAATATTTAGATTTTAATTATAATTGTTTTTTTATAAAGATATATTTAAAAATACTAAAATAATCTCTCATCTAATTTGCATGTCTATTTTTTTCTTTAAAATGCATGTTTTGCTTTATGGAAATTTATTTTCTTGGTAAAGTAAAATGCATTATTTTGCTTTTCTCTAACTTTATTAACAATTCATTGCAAAAAGCAATTGCTTTGAAAAGTAAATATGATTTACTGAAAAAAAAATCTATTCTTTATACTTAAATAAAATAATTCTCTTTGGTTGGAGAGTGAAATTTACTTAAAAAAATCACTTGCGTTTTTAAATTGTTTTTCCTTTTCTTTTCCCCTCCTCACTTTTTCTTTTTCTCTTTTCCCTTTTTCTCTTTTCCCTTTTTCTCTTTTCCCTTTTTTCCCTTTTCTTTTTTCCCTTTTTTCCCTTTTTTTCCCTTTTCTTTTTTCTTTTTCCTTTTTTTCCCTTTTTTTCCCTTTTCTTCCCCCCCCCGTTTTTCTCCTTTTTTCCGCCTTTTCTTTTTCTCTTTTCTTTTCCTCCTTTTCCCTTTTGTCTTTTCTTTTTTGTCCTTTTTCTTTTTCCCTCTTTCTCTTTTTTTCCATTTCTTTATGGGTAAAATATGTAAAACAAACAGAAAAAACATGAAAAAGGTTATAATTTAAAATGTTGCAAACACATAATTTGCAATGGATTTAAATAAGATTCATTTCTAACAGCTCAGAATACATAGGGGAGGGGGGGGGGGAGACGGAGGAAGTCCTCCAACACACCCCACCCAAGGATTTTCAACTTTATTCGATTTTTGTCTGTCTACTCCACTGATTGTGAGGGAAAAGTCTCTTCTTTCAACTTTGCTCATTCGAGGAGTCTCCAGCTTTTGGCTGCTGGCCCAAAGGCAATGAGTGTTGTTTGGCAGCCAGCGAACCAAGTCTCTTATCTGTTAAAAAAACAAATATTTTATGAATTAGCGGTTTCTCCCCCCCCCTCTATGTGAGATTACCATTTCCCCCTCTTTTTTTTTTCTTTCTCCCATTCTCCCGAAGTCTGTTTCTCTCTCTCTCTCCCCAAACATCTTTCCTTTTCTCTCTCTCTTTTTTTTTTTTTTTTTTTTTTTTTTTATACAAAGGAGTCACCATTTATCAAGGGACGGAGGCCACCCTAGGATAAGGGTTAATGGGTATACATAAGTAGTGTGAATTTTGTAAATCGGATTACTTAGGGGGATGATTGTAAATCGGATTACTTAGGGGGATGGTTCATCAAGAACTTGTTTATGTGGGACTTGAATTGTAGTCAGCTGGAAAGTAGGCAAATGGAAGAGTTCCACAGGCGGTCAGTTCTAAGAAAGAAGCTTTGTTCATGGAATCTACATTTAGGTTTAGGCACAGATAAAGAGTGTGGGAAATTATTGATAGTAGTTTTGACTAAACGAGTGTTTTTTGTGAAAGTTTGGTAAGGGGGGGGGCATAGATTGAAGCTCAGCCGAGCACTTGCCATGAAAATAACTATAACGCAGAGACAGGCTCGCAACATCTCTTCTGTGGGAAAGAGGTTGCAGGGAAGAGAAAAGGTAATCCTCCACTAAGCTACGAAATCTATTTTGAACTCTTGCTTTCTCTTGCTCTGAACATGTTTCTCTTTCTCTCTCTTGTTTCAAAAAAGTTTACTCATGAAACCTCCTAGGGTGGTCTTTCGTTCCCCCACCCCTGCCATTGACAAAACAGTCAAAACTTTATTTAGTTACTCTTTAGTATCTGGAGAGATGCTGTGAAATAACGATATTTGTCATTTTCATTTACATTTGAAAGATTTACTTTTTTTAATCTCCAACAAGAAATTATTTTATCAACTTTAAGAGAATCTGGGATTTTTTGGACAAAGTGTCGAACACCCACGATCGTTCAACCGACAGTTTATCCGAGCAGGGGCACCTTTTGTCCCCCCATGATTAGAAACAGTGTTATAAAATTATCAGTATCCATCCAGTCAAAGGGGCTTTGAATTGTACAGAATTCCAGGTAAAATAATATTAATCCAATCAAGGTCAACAGTGGTCTGGTCCGCCTCTTGACGAAATGCCATAACTGATTAATTTAAAGAGATTCAGTATATTTTATTCACTGATTCTGATACCTAGGCGATTCGATCTTATCACCTTCAAATATAATCATTGAAATCTTGTTATAATTATATTATATTATATATATATATATTTTTTTTTTTTAATTTTTTTTTTTTATTACATTTTCACCCCAAACAAGGCAAATTGCCACTTTGGTGTAGGGGGCTACTATCAGGGGCAACAACTACTGGGGTACTATGTAGGGATTTGGGCAGCAAGGTGTCGGTTCATGTTACACTTGAACTTCTGCACGTCAGTACTGTTGGGGAAGCAGGGACCTGGAATGGAATTCCAGAGTCTTGCGGTTCTGGGGAAGAAACTATTGGAGTAAAAAGATCTTTTACATCTAGGGACCTCTACAGTGTGGGGGTGGGATCTAGTAGCCTGTCGGGTTTGTCGAGGGTGCTCGCGTCGTGGGGGCACAAGTGATTGCAGTTCATCAGAGCATTCACCACTAAAATACTTGTAGAACAGGCAGAGGGATGCAACATTTCGTCGATGGGACAGAGGCTGAAGCTTAGATGCCAGTTCAGGGCCTATCAGATTTGCGACTCTCTTTTGAACCTTGTCAAGGAGCGAGAGACTAGTAGCAGATGCACCAGCCCAGATGTGGCAGCAATACTCCATACATGGGCGAATGGTGGCCTTATAGAGGTACAGAATACTTTCGGGTGTTAGTAGTTTTCTAGCACGGTAGAGAGAGCCTACCTTTCTTGCAGCGGCCCTGGCAATGCCTTCAATGTAATTGTTCCAACTCATGTTTCCTGTGAACGTTAGGCCAAGGAGTTTGAAAGATGGACTCTCAGATAAAGAGTCGTTGGCCATTGCTATGGGTGGTAGAGAGGGTTTCTTGTAATTATTGAATGAAACTAGTTTAGTCTTGGCAGCATTGAACGCGACCAACCACTTTTGTCCCCATTCCACTACAGATTGGAGGTCTTCCTCTAGTGTTTCTGCCATTTCTTTAGAAATGTGTTCATTCGTCTTCCTGTCGTGTCTGCCATAGAGTGTAGTGTCATCAGCATATATACCCATCTCAGAGGCAATGTTGTCGGGGAGGTCATTTATGAATATCAGGAACAATAGAGGTCCAAGGATAGAACCCTGGGGCACTCCCGCATTTATATCATATTGTTTAGATGTGCGACCGTCGAGGACTACCTGGATTTTTCTTATATATTATAATTATATTATATTTTATATATTATTATATTATTATATTTTATATATTATTATATTTTATATATTATTATATTTATATATTATTATATTATTATTATATATTATTATATTATTATAATTATACTTTATATCAATGGCATTAGCCCGGACCATTCATTTGGTATTTTTTAGCGATTAGTGTTAGACATCAGCCGAGATTCTGATTTCAACAATCAATCTGGCAGTATCTGGGTCATTTTGGTGGCCTTTTATCTGTTGGACTGAGGCATTCATTCTGGCTAGGAGATACATTTTCCCAGGCCTTGTTTCCCGTTTTTGGGGTGAAGTAAGTTTATAGCTTCCTGACTAGGGAATGCTGACAGTTGCCCAGTCATTTTTTTGCTAGGCCACAGTTCTTTTCCTTTAGGGTTCTGGTACAATTCTGCCCACATTCTGATCTTGTCATATTTTCTTGTGGTGGGATAAAATTAGATGGATACTACTGCTAGTTACATTGTGTAGGTCCGTCTCTAATAAGGGAAGGCACCGAATCTTTTCTGACAAAAGATATCTCTCTCTGGAAGTCAAATGGTTTTATTGACTTCCATTCTGGAGTCACTTTCGATCCTAAAGTGTCGCTCAAACTTTTCCTTGAAATAATAGTTCTTGTTATGCACTCTATGCATTCTAAAATATTTTAATGATATTTTTCTATTTTTGTTTCTTTTTTATTTTGTCATTGTTTTTATTTCTTTTTCATTTCTTTCTATGTTTATTTCTATTTTTTTATTTCTATTTTTTTATTTCTATTTTTTTATTTCTATTTTTTATTTCTATTTTTTTTATTTCTATTTTTTTTATTTCTATTTTTTTTATTTCTATTTTTTTTATTTCTATTTTTTTTATTTCTATTTTTTTATTTCTATTTTTTCTTTTTGTATTTATTTTTTAATTAAAGTTTTTTTTAATTCTTTCTTTATAATTTTTTCCTGTTTTTTTATGTAAATCCTGTTTTATGTTATCTCTAAAAAGACTTATGTTATTTTTGAATAAGTTATGTTACCTCTTCCATAAAATAGTTTGTGTGTTTATTCATATTTATTTAAAAAAAAAAATAATTCAAATTTTTAAAAATTTATTTCCTAAATTTTATTTGATTCTTTTAATTTTTTAAAGCTTTTTTAAACATGTTTATGAATAATAAATTGATTTTCATCTGTTATTTTTCTCTTACATTTTAAAAAATTAAAACTTGTTATATATAAAACATTAAAAGTTAAAAAATATATCTTAAAGTTTATCCAAACAATTTTATACAACTGATTGTAGTACATATTAAAAAATAATAAGAAAGGGGAAATGGACATATTTGTTAAAATTAAAATAATCATCTTAAAAATAATTTTAATATCCTTCCTTTTAAAACTTTTCTAAAATTCATCTGACGATCTTCTTTCTTTGGGACTTTTATGGCTGCTTTCTTTCATTTTGTGTCTTGATTCTTAGAACTGTTTCGTTTGTTGGCAATAATAAATTGTTTCAAATATACAAACTGTACTTGGCACGGCAAAGAATGTTGCATGCAATAAATTTGATAAATATTCAGTTTAGTTCTTTGACAAGTTCAGGTTCTCATTATTGAATGTCTGGGGTGCCTTATCTCTACCCATGGGCAGAACAGACTGACATACAATTTCGTAAGTAAATGATAATTTTTTTTTTTTTTTTTTTTTATCCGAGTCTGCTTATTTTCACATCAATTTTCTCCCTTTTTCATATTTGGCCATTTTCACCTTTAACCTCAGTTTCACATTTAATAAACTATAGCGTTTACATTTAATAAACTATAGCGTTTACATTTAATAAACTATAACGTTTACATTTGATAAACTATAGCATTTACATTTTATGAACTGTAACGCTTACATTTGATGAACTGCAACGTTTACATTTCTAGTCACCAATTAACACTCCTTTCACCAGTTCCTATTTTGTTATCAATGTTTTCTGTATTTTAATTGGTTAATCAGTCATTTTTGATTTCGAACTGCCTCAGTTTTTGTTTTTTTTTAGGTTCTACATAAAATGTTAATGAGTACAAACTTTGACAATTTTACAATCTATAATAAAGAGAAAAGGGTAAATTTTTACTTTCTTTCCACCTTAACAATCACCTTTAAATTGACGACATACATAGGTTTTCAGGTATGCTGAAAATGAATATTGCATTTAAATTTGGTGCAGACAAGTAGTTTTCTGAATATTAAGACATTTTTTTCAATGTATTAATTAATGATTGTCAGTAGCATTCACCATTCTTAACACGGGGAGGAGGGGGTGTTTTCTAACATGCATGCACATTAGTACTTTTCAGTTGGCGAAAAAACATGGCCTCCAGTAAAAACATAATGAATTACATTGGATAATAAGTCTTAATATCTTTAAAACTACTTGCCTGCACAAAATTTAAATGTGATATTCGTTTTCAGCATAACCGAAAACCTCCAATAGTTGTCAATTTAACGGTGAATGCTGAGGTGGAAACAAAGTAAAAAAAAAAAAAAATAATACTGAGAAAAGTGTATTATATATGTATATGTCCTAGTATAAAACTGCTGATGAATAAGAAACGTGTAGTTAATCCCCTTTCGTCTTCGCTCTATTTCCATAAGACATTTTTATTGTTTTTTCTTTCAATACCAATTTATGCTTTCTTTTTTTTCTTTTTCTTCTTTTTTTCTTTTTCTTCTTTTTTTCTTTTCTTTTTCTTTTCTTTTCTTTTTTTTTCTTAATAATAATCTTTATTTTCTACAAGCCCCTTCAATGTATTTTAACTTGCAGTGCATTCCCCTACTATCTCTCAAAGATGAAAGGAAGAAAATTCAAATTCCTTGCTCTCATATATTCAATTGAATTAAATTCTATCATAAGAGAATTCTCAATATTGAAATGATGAAAAAATAAAGCTTACATTATTTATTAGTTCATCAAAAGTTTAAACAAGGAATATATATATTATTGATTGGATTGTTGTTTCTAGATGTTAATCCAATTTAATGTTTATATAAACAAAGGAATTTATATTATATATGTATGAAGTATATAGACAATAAGTTAAGTTAAAACATAGCATCAAGACTAAAATACAGATAATTCTGAGTTATGCAGTAATTCAAAGTTGGGGAGGGTTAGAATCTTATCCATTTCAAATCTCTCTAAATATAAAAGTGACCTTGTGTGTGTATGCAAAATAGTCTCTACCAAACTACTCTTTAAATTTTAGTATACAGATTGAAACAGTATACATGGGAAATTCAGACATGTGGAACTAATTCGATTTGCTTTTTAGCCAGTCAAAATTGGAACTTGGCAGGCATAAGTCAACTTAAATTGCTCCTCTATGCATGCAAAAATATACATTTAAACATGAATGTTCATTTTTAAAGTTTTGATGCCCATCTGTCCTTAGGTCATTTGATAGTGAATACCACTGAAGAGCTAAATGTCTTTGTTTCGATTCTAGTTGGTAGCAGCGAAGTTATATTTTCATGTCGGCTAGTGTGTATACAATGTTCAATAGTTCATGTAGTTTTTAGCGTTGTGGTGTATATAAAAATGTATTCATCTAAAAGTGTAAACAGACACGAAGTGTGTTTCTTTTAATGTGTGTATATGTTTGCTGTTAATGTGTGTATAATGTTTGCTGTTAATGTGTGTATAATGTTTGCTGTTAATGTGTGTATAATGTTTGCTGTTAATGTGTGTATAATGTTTGCTGTTAATGTGTGTATAATGTTTGCTGTTAATGTGTGTATAATGTTTGCTGTTAATGTGTGTATAATGTTTGCTGTTAATGTGTGTATAATGTTTGCTGTTAATGTGTGTATAATGTTTGCTGTTAATGTGTGTATAATGTTTGCTGTTAATGTGTGTATAATGTTCGCTTTTAATGTGTGTATACTATACATACTTATGTCCGTCTCCTGTGGGTGTGTGTTACATATTTACTTATGTATTTAGTTACTAGTGGGGCGGGAAGGGGGTGCTCTGCTTTGCCTGGGCATAAAATACGCTTAAATATATTTTAATTTGTCCAAATTTCTTATATATTGTTATAGTCGTGATTTCAAAAGTTTAGAAAAACAGTTTTTAGGTGCCATCAGCTAGAACCGTAACTGAAACTGTAGCATTCAGAGCTGTTGACGTTACCACTGTAAAAACGTGACACACATATAAACCGATTAAAAATTAAACTAAGATGACTGTACAAAATGTTTAATGATTTTTTTTTTTAATTTTGACCTCTTAAAAACAATATAAAGACCCGTAAAAAATCGAATCATTTGAGGCCCCTGGCGCTGCTCTGCGACTTTTAGTTTTGGAGGAGATAGTTTGTCTGTTTGTCTCCATATTTTCAGACGTTTATATATTAGATTTTTTTTTGCAAAGTGGCCACTTGAGGATAAAGGTCAATGCATGTATTGTAGTTAGTGAGACAGTTGTGTAATAATCATTTCTAGTGATAATTTGGTATAATTAGATTATTTATGAGAACAGTTTGATAAGAACTTGTTTATGTTGGACTTGAAGACAACAGTATTGTAGTCAGCTAGAAAGCAGACTAGTAGAACAGAGTTCCATAGGCGGGCAGTTCTCGGGGGGGGGGGAAAGCTTTGTTCATGGAATCCATATTTAGGTTTGGACACCGATAGAGAGTGGGGGAATTTATTAATAGTGATTTTGGCTAGACTAGTGTTCTTTGTGAAAGGTTGACAACAGAGCATCGATTGGAGCTCAGTCGAATACTTGCTATGAAAATAGTCATAGAGCAAAGACAGGTTTGTAATGTCTCTTCTGTGGGCAAGAGGTTGCAGAGAAAAATAAAGGGCATCGCCTACTAGATTACAAAGTCTGTTTTGAACTCTGTCAAGGCAGGATAGGATGCTTTGAGCAGCTCCTGCCCAGATGTAGCAAAAAACTAAGTGTTTTATTATTTCAGGACGCCACTTTGAAAAATCGCTTACAAATGTGATTGTTTCAATTGCAACATAAAGCTCTGGATTGAGATGTTATTTTATATATATATATATATATATATATATATATATATAAATTAAAAAAAAAATTTTTTAAGTGCATTTTTCACCCCAAACAAGACACAGTGCCACTTTGCTGTAGGGGGCTACTATCTGGGACATAATTGATAGGAGTACTATGTGGGGAGTTGAGCAGCAAGATGTTTGTTTATATTACACTTGAACTTCTGCATGTGAGTACAGTCAGAGAAGCAGGGACCCGGAAGAAAATTCCAAAGTCTAGCAGTCCTAGGAAAGATACTATTAGAGTAGTAGGCTTTCTTACATCTAGGGATTTTTGCTGTTAGTCAGAGGGTATTTACGTCGAAGTTATACTAGGGCTTAGTAATTGTCTGTATTTTTGAGATGAGGTGTTTTCATTGATTGAGATTGTCGGACTGACTTCCTCATCTTGGTTGTTATTGTCACAACGTTTCAGCCGTTTTGCCCTCCGGCCTTGACAGGTGTTTTGTATCGAACTGGGGAACCGTTTGTTAGGAGTCTCGAACCCAACCCTTTATTATTATTACGGGGGTACTGTGTTCGGACTCCAGCTAGGCTTTGGGACATAGTTGCTGATTCTCTGTTTTGAATGTTACTTTTTTCACTGCCTTCGTTCAGGATTGAACTCAGCACCTTTGGGTAACTGTAAACTTTGATACAACGTCTAGGACCACTCGGCCATATGTCACTAGGACACAAAACACCTGACGAAGGCTGGAGGGCAAAACGGCTGAAACGTTGTGACAATAACAACCAAGATGAGGAAGTCAGTCCGACAATCTCAATCAATTATACTAGGGCTTGTTGTGTACTTTTCTTTTTTGGCCAGAGAGTGTACTCCTGATATTTATCTCCCTCATACGCCGGGATGATGTGACACAAGGATTGGAAAGTGGAATTTGAAAAGCAAGCACCCAAGAGGAAGAGCACTCTGGTCTGCAAAAAATGCCTGGGCAGCCTTGTCAGTATTCTCTGGTAGGGGCGCCTCAGGCGATTAGCAATAAACTAACCCCTTATCAAAGGGAGAAGGCAAAACCTGGAAGGGTGAACCTCTTAGAACTGTATAGGACCAGCAACATATCGTAGTCAACAGAGAAAAATCAATTTCAATAATGTTGGCTTTGTGACTGAGCGTAGAGTGTACACTTGTAGCAAATAAAAGCAGTTTAATTTTTAGTATAGTAAATTGTCTCCTAAGATCTTTATGGGTTAACATTTATCAGGGGAATAATAATAGTAAAACTAAAAATGGAGTTGGACAGCATCGAAAAATTAAACATTCCATGAAATCTTCATGATGTTTGTAAAATATTCAGAAAATAAACAAATTTTATATATATATATATATATATATATATATATACTAATGATCGCCATTTATCAAGACCAAAAGCCACTTGAGGATAAAGATTAATGAGATTAATTCTTAACATTCTATGCATTGACCGTAAGTGATGTTTGCATTCCCATTCCATGAAATGATAACCATTTCTTTAAAATTAATTTCAATTGCTTTCGAATGAAAGGAAGATAACCCTTACCAATCCTTATGAAACTTAGATCCGGGTATTGATACTTATTTCAGTATTTTTTTTTTCAACTCATTTTAAAGGGTTTTAATGGGCATAATATGGACTTAACCTCTCATTGGAAAATTCAAATATTTGAAATTTGCATTGAATTTGATCAAGTCATAAGAGACTAATTAAGCAAGAATCCCTGAATTTCAATTTGTTCTTAAGACCTCCTAAAATTAAACTGCAAATTTTATAGATTTTCTACAATTAAAATCATATAATGGATTGTGATCCAAATATTATTAAGGTTTCTAAACAAAAGGTTTAGTATCATTATATATTGATTTTAATCTTTGTAAGAGAGCATTAGTGATAAAAAAGCTGTTTCTATTTTCATTTTACCTATCCTGGGGCGGGTATTCTTCCAATTTCATGTAAAATTAAATTGCAGAGTTATTAACATTTATCATTTTTCATTTTAGCCTTAGCTATCCAAACAAAAAAGAGTGAACTTAATTTTGTGATTTTTGCTAATTGTAAAAACGGAAAACAGGAATGATCAATTCTGTTTCGGAATTTTGAGTTGCATTATTAAAATCATTATTAGAATCATTCAAATCACAGACATTTGTTAATGATCTGTAATAAATTTGAAAACTTATGTTTTTACTAATATCAACCAGAAGCATTTCCAATTTTTGTTATAGATCTTTTGTATGTCATTGGTTTGCACAGTGAAATTTTTGTTATAGATCTTTTGTATGTCATTGGTTTGCAAGGTGAAATTTGTGACTATTTAGATTTCTTTGAACTTCTCAAGGACTTCTTTCATTTCAACTGTTTACTTGAAAAATATTGACTTGAAAAGCAAATTAATTTATAAATATTTGGAGATTTTGGGAACTTGATGTACAAAGTCATTTATTTACAGGAATAACTAAGTTTAAAACTGAGTGGAAGGAGTTGATGTGATATGGAACAATTAACCATATCAATTGCTTAAAAGTGAACCCGCCTCTGATTGGAGAGAGGGAAGAGTCAGTTACCTGCCCACAACATAACTGATCCAGATAATATCTAGAATGTTCTAAAAGAAATTAAAATTGTCTCCAAAAATCTAACCCTTTAAAAAAACACCTTGAAAAAAGCTAAAAGCAAAAAAAACTAAGTGGCCGATTATAGTCAAGATCAACCCGAAGGCACCATTTTCATTAGCTGTTACACCGGAAGGCGCCATTCTATTCCCAGGATTGCACCCTTTGCTTTTGATCCTCCCCTTATATTGCTGAGTGTTTAGCAAGGGTGCATAAAGTCTCCCCTTTTTTTTTTTTTTTTTTAAATTAAAAAAAATTTTTTTTAGTCTTTTGTATGATCAGACAAAGAATTGAACCCCAGTCTGCTGGCTCATTAGCAAACACTCTCATCATTATGCCAAATGGGACAGTTCTCATCATTATGCTAAATGAGCAGGTTCACAAAAAGAAGTATGTTAAATACAACCTTCTTGGCTCTAAATGACTCTGCAGTTGTTGTTGAACCATAAAACAAAATCAAATCATTTTCTTTTTTAATTTTAATGCATCATTCTCGGATGACTCTTTCAGTGGTATTCCTGATAATGCTCATACTACTCCTCCATTTTGTATAGTCTGTTTTTCTTTTGCTCTATTCTTGTTGGGTTGTATTGTTTTCAGAAATTTTTGAGTGTATTCTTGTCACTTATTTGAATAACATTTTCTTAAGCAAAAGAAATGGATGCCTGAATGTTTCTCACAAACTTTATTTTTATTTTTTCAATGCTGTTAAAATAGAGTATAGTTCATTGCAGAATGAATGTAAGGAAAATGTACACCTTTTTAATAATTGTCTTTGCTGATCTACATTTAAATTTAAATTAATAGAATAAAGGTGTCTAAGTCATCTATTTTTTAGCCTTTGTACTTTGAAAACTAAAATTTAATAATTATGAATTCAACTTTCTTTTCTTTATGCATTTTTATAATAAAAAAACTACAAAGTATTTTTCATTTGTTTATTTATTTCGCCCTTTTAAAATAAAAAAAAATTACCATATATTTCAGCATATATAAGACGATCCTTAAAGTTAAAAAAAAATCATCTTTTAAAAACAATATTTCATAAGATACCGGGTGTTGCAATCTCTAGCCTAGGCTAAAGAAACATGGTTTTGTGATTTAGCAGTCATCTTATACAACCGATATATAATAAATTTATTAAAATTTGCTCCAATTTTGTACCTCGTCTTATCTGCTGAAATATGTGGTAATTTAATAGATAAAATGACAAAACCTGGCTTTTTAAAAATTATTTTTTATTATTGAGTCATCACTTGTGAGGATCAGGATTAATGCAATGGTTGAATTGTCAGTTAAATAAAAAAAAAGACATAAAATGCATTATACTAATGTTAAATATTACTGTATGCTTCTCAAATGATATTTTTAATTTTTTAATTGACAAGCACTGCAATAAAATATAAGCAAAAATCCTCAAATAATCAGGCAAAAAACAAGTAACCCATATTTTAAATTATCGTAACTACTGTTCTCATCTTGAGTGTTATTCACACAATGTTTTGGCCGATGTAACCTTCAAGCTTCTTCAAGTGTATCTTGTTGAACTCCCGAATCTGCACGGAAGTTTAAACAGAAGCCTTTATTTGATCCATGGGAGTAACATGCTCTCGTTCTAATCAGCCATGACGGGGTAGAAGTCTTAAAGTAATTTGCAATTGTAGTCTTTGTATTGTTCATATTGAGGATATAATGTATCAATCTATAGTAATAAATAGAAATATTGTGTGTATATATATATAAAAAAAAACAAAAATAGGTTTGAGGAAAAAAAAAAGGTTTGCAAAATTCATACTAGAATTGTCTACAAGTAACGGATAAAGTATTAGATAAAAATTCAGTTGTGAGTGATGCTCTTCTGCGCAGATTTCCGAGTTCAACAAGATGCACCTGGAGATGGTCAGAGATTGCATTGACCAAAACATTGTGCAAATAACACTTAAGATGAGAACAGTAGTCCGAATGATCAAAATTATCAATCTTCATCTAAAAAAAATTTAGAAACGTAACAAAACTAACAAACCAATTTTTAGAAAATCAGAATTTCATAAAAATGGAAAGTAACAAAAACTCTTTTTAATTACCCCCCCCCCTCTAAAAAGAAAGAAAAAAAAATAAATAAAGACGCAAGGAAGAGTAAAAGAGTGGGGAAAAAGATTAGTATAGGATATGAAGATATTCCATTTTCACCGTTGGTGTAGTATTATTAGACTAGACTTGAAAAATATGCAATTATAGGTCATTAGGATCTTTTATAACTAAAGATTGATTATCCAACATATTTCTTGAGGCATTTCATTGTTGCATTAGTTCCGGCATTTTCTAGACTGTGATAGCTGATTTGGCATCCATGATGAAACACGTTCCAACAGATATTTTTACTGAAGGAATTTATTACATATTTAATTATGGAGACATTGTTAGATGAATCATTACTATTAATATTAGTATTATTAGTATTATTGTTATAAGTAGTAAATATTTTTGGCATAAGAATATTTTATTATAAAAGTGTTTAATAACTTTTCATATTATTTGTAGTAGTATTTGTATTATTATTATTATAAATAGTATTTTTTGTGTAAGAATGATACTTTTTTTAAATATAAACTGTTTAATTACTTTTAAGAATATGTCACATAAAAATGATGTTCTCAAACACATTTTCATTGAATGAAATTATGGTTAGTATATTTAAAAATTCTTTGGGAATATGATTTCTTGCAACTGTTAAGTAAACTTTCTTTTTTATGTGGAACCTTCTAAAAAGTAAATAAACATATCTTTTACAAAAAAAAGTATCATTCTTACAACAGTATGCTTATAACAGGAATGCCAATTCATCTTCCAAAATTCTTTTCAAATTTAAAATGCTTAGAGAAATATGGGGATATCCAAAAGATCTGATTTTGTTTTGTGTGCAGGGGATATCCATTGTCTCTTAAGATTGAACAAGGTGTTTTTGTTTTTCTTTTTTTTTTTAATTTTTTATTTATTTTTTTAAATAAAAAAAATATCTACTCATACATGTTCATCTGTATTTTACTTGCTATTGATTCCAAAATTTGGAACGTATAATGTCCGACTTTGAAAATCCCCAAAACTCTGATTACCATAAATTTAAAATATCTGCTTCTGACTCCTTGTTTTAAGCTCTTCCAATATTTTGACTGTCAGTTAATTATTTGATGATTAAAATATCCAACCTCGACTCCTAGCATTCTTACAAGTCTGACTCCAACTGAAATGCCGGAAACTGACACCATCTAAAACGCCCCTCTCTGCAAACCTTAATCCTCACTCCATCATTTTAATCCTTCAATGCAGCATCATCATTAATCTATTTTTATCATTTTTTTTTATTTGTTTAAAATTATTATTTATTTTAATTCAGCTGCCAAAGATTTGCCAAATGATCGCACTGGGCAACCACCCAACCCTTTTGTTATGATTACAACGCTTACACCACCACAGCAAGGTTGGACACTTACACGGCACACAGAAATTATTGAGGTATGTGCACATTTTTAATTTAATTTTTTTTTTTTTTTTTTTTTTTTTAATTAAATTTTCTTTGATCTACACAAAACAGGAAGCCACTTGATCTGAGTCATAATGACTAATGGGACCTGTGAAAATTCCATAGCAGACTCTTTCGTATGTAATATATTGATGTTGGCATTCTGTGGATGTTCAGCATAAATGGAGACACCCTGATATTATTGTAGCTCTTTTGTTAAAACTGCAAAAGTATTTATCTAAGCTAGCAAGGACGCCCGGTGTAGCCCAGTTGTAAAATACTCTTAAATATGATATTTTAATTTATGCAAATTTCGTACGTATTATTATAGAGTCAATTTTCTATAGATTCTTATATATTATAAAGTTGTGATTTCAAAAATAAAAAAAATATATCCATATGGCTGGGGTGCATCAACTTGAATCGAAACTGAAACCAAAACTTGTGAAGAATTATTAGCACAATTATTTATAAAAAAAATAGCCATCAGCTATAATTGAAACCAAAATCAAAACTTATGAAGAATCCTTGGTAAAATTATTTATTATAAGAAATGGAAGTACGTAACAATTTAACGACAGTCATTCAGAAGAAAAAACATGTAAGCGTGACACACAAAATAACACATATGCTATCGCATTAATATATAGATAAAAAGGACAAGGAAGGTTGAATCACTTAAAGACAACCCATTCAAGAAAGAAAGCCCACCATCATTCAGTGTTCAATCCCCGGGAATCCAAACAAATTAAGTAAGAAGTAAACCCCTCAAGACCCCAATAAGGAAGAGGTTACAAGGTTGGCCGATAAAAAAGAAAAAAAGTCGACCTCTAAACTAGTTAAGTGACTGATCAGAAACCAATTTAGTGTTTCTCTAGTTACGTCTCAATTTTAAAAAAATTATAATCCCAAAAATACTTTCTGTACATACCTGTTAGGTTAAAAAATACTGTATAGAAAAATTTATGCAAATTCATCCAATATTTTTGTTTTAAACAAAAGCATCAAATCAAAGCATCTCTGTACAAATTTTGAAAGCTTTTTTTTTTTTTTTTTTTTTTTTTTTATTGAGACATTATCACCTGAAGATTCTTAAAAAATTTCACTTTACATTTATGATAGACATTTGATGTCGCGTATGAAGTTATGATAATGTATGATCTACATAGTGCCCTGGGTATGCCATGAATGTATATTTAGTAATAGGGCCCCAATTTGGGGAGCATAGTCAAATTTCAAGTGCTGAGAGGAGGCGAGAAATTAAATTGCAACTTGGACAATCCCCTTAACCTGAAATAAATTTGGAAAGAGATCTTCCATTAAAAAGCCAACTGGATGTTTTTTTAATTTTTATTTATTTATTTATTTATTTTCTTCAGGTCCTCAGAAACGATGATTTATATATGGAAAGTTAAATTACTGATATGATTCTATGAGTTGGATATGAATGTTAGTGTTGGGATGATTAATCAGAATCGAGAATTGGAAAAATCGGAAATTTTGGAAGTATAGGGAAAAAAAAAAAAATAATTAGTGTTTATTTTCCGATGCCAAAAATGATTTTGTTAACGCTCTTTGCTTTTTTATTAAACTTAATTTTCCTTTGCTGGTAATCTAATAAATTATAGGTTAGTGCAAAAATAATGTTTTTTGATATGAAGTTGAATGTTAAAAAAACATTTTGCACCAACCTAATATCTACTGATTTAAAGCTATCAGTAAAACTAAAATTTATAGAAGCCCCCCCCCACTGTTAGTGCATTTTTATATTTGAATAAATATGCACATATTTTATTTTATTTTTTTGAGAGTAATCCAAACAAAACAATAAAATAACTATATAGCTAAATATGTTGGAATCATCTTATCCATAATATGGATATTAAGATGAATTCTTGCTAAGCATCATATTTTGTTTTTTTTTATTTTTTGTAATTTTTGATGGAGGATGTACAATATTTATTTATTTTTTTTATTAATGTAATTTTTGATGGAGGATTACACTTTTTTTTTTTTTTTTACATTTGTCAAATAGTCAATTCTCTTAATAATAGAATATTTTAAAATGTTTATTTTATGGTTTTCAGAGAAGCAATGCTCCTCAGTTTTTGAAAACTATTGGTTTTGGGACTGACATCAAACTGACGACTCAAGTAAAGTTCACTGTATATCATGTGAATGAAAGAATGACTAATACTGTAAGTTGAACTGTTTTATACTTTAATGGCGAGCTTATTGTGTCATGTGCACAAAACATCACTTCATCTGTAATGTAGGAGTTGTTTAATTAAGAAAAGGTTTGTGTTCAAAATTTAACTTAATTAAAAGAAACGACAGAAAAATCTTTTTGATGTACGTATCCGTCACAGAAGAAAAGTATCATATTCTCCAAAATTTTGTAAATTGATCATTTTTTTTTTTTTTTAAATGATTTTTAGTGATCAATAGTATATCATAGGTATTACAAGGCTGATTTTTGTCTCTAGTTCTGTCTTGTCTCCCTTTTATTTATAAAATATGGTTGACAAGACACATAATTTTGGCTTTGTCATAAAATTTCCAAAAATAAAAAAAAAATGATCCAGTAGATGTTCTAGATATAGTTTTAACAAAAAATCATCCATAATTACGTTCTGTTTAAAAATGACAGACCCTTAATTTAAGTCAAGACTTATTTCCCTTATTTGTCATACTGAATTCGTTGAACAACTCTTTTACATTAAACCATAAAAAAACTCAATAATTCAATAAATTCTATTTTTAGTTGTAATTATTTTTCTACTGGATCATTTTTTGTGATTTATACTAATTTCATCATGATAGAGGAGTATAGAATGTTTTCACCTGAAATGCGTTGGTTTAAAAGATAAGCAATCTATACAAGTTCCTGTATTTTTTATATTGATTCCAGATGTCTCAGCTGGGCTATGCAATGTTTGATATGAAAACTCTATTGTCTCGACCGGATAAAAAACTACAGTTGACTTTGATGTAAGTATATGATCATCGTATATTACTTACTCCTATTCTCTTTACGTGAGATATATATATATATATATATTATATTATATACAGGGTGACCCCCAAAAAACGGGCCCCAACTATAATTAGGCCCCCGTTTCTTAGTGTTTTGTCCGAATGAAATGAAACTTTGGTCATAACTAGTTTATTATATTTAAAACATCACATCAAGACACTAGGGTCTTTGGCCTTTTTTCTCTCCGTTGACCGTAAAATGCTCAGAAAAACAATTGAATGTCCTCTGTTTTTTTTGGGTCACCCTGTGTATATATATATATATATATATATATATATATAAAATATTATTGATAACTTGCATCAATAAGGTCCTGGGTATGACCTTAACAGACATTCAGTGGTAAGGGCCGTATTTGGGGGCTGTGGGGAATGTAAAGTTACCATTGCTTTCATGTCCACTTTGACACAGAGTGGTAATACCTGTTAGGGCATCTGGTACTACCAGATAAGGCTGTCTGAAGATATTAGCTTCCTGACCAAAAATGCTCTCAACATTGTCATTGGTTTTTTCCTTTCCCTTTGCAAAACTCAATTATATGCTGCAAAGTTAAAAAAAGACAAAACAATTTTCTTCTACACAACAATCAAACTGAACACCATGAATACATATTTGAAGATATAGAGAACATGAATAGTTATATATAATTTGGTACTCCTTTATTATTTGTTTGTTATATATAATTTGGCACTCCTTCATTATTCATTTGTTATATATAATTTTTTCTTCAAGTTCAATGTGAACAAGTTCTTGATGAGCTGTCTCTTTAAGTAATCCAATTTACCAAATTTCCACTACCAACAATTACGACATTTTCCCATTGACTTCTATGCACTCATTAACCCTTATTCTCGAGTGACCTCCGGGCCTTGATAAGTGATAACTCCTTCGTAAAAAAAAAAAAAAAAAAAAATTGGTGCACAATATTTTTCCATCACAGGTATATACATCACGATTTTTTTTTCTTTTTTTGTGGGGGTATTTATGCACTTGCATCAAATATTTAAACTAACACCTATAATTTACATGCTTTTATGATTTCCATGAAGCTATTTCACATAACTTGCATATTGTGCACTTTTGAAGTAAATACTAAAAATTGACACAAAATATCTCCTGATAACATATATATATATATATATAAAACTACATAATTTACTCACATAAAATTAATATACGAAAGTATAAATTTATACGTAAACTTTAAGTATTTACTTCAAAAGTGCTCAATACATAAGTAGAGCTAGTTAGTAAGTTATAAAATATATATGGTGATTAAGCTACACTGAATATTCCGCGTTTCATCCACTCTATTATATTCAGTGTAGCTTAATCGCCATATATATTTTATATCTTACTATATATATATATATATATATATATATATATATATATATATATAATGTTATGTCAATTGAATTAAAGGAATAAATTGTAAAATGGTCAACATCATAAAATTTGGAATATAGACTTTTGTCATTCATATATATATATATATATATATTTTGCTGAGAAAAAAGATTCCAGCAGAGTGCTCTATTATAAGAAAAAATTCCAAAAATAAGAGCACATTATTTATATTTTTTATATACAATTTTTATGTCAAATGAAGTTTTAAAAATTTTCCGTTTAATGTTTTTTTTTTTTTTCTTTGTTTTCCTTAGCGTCCAAAACATTAAACGGACAATTCTTAAAACTTTATTTTTATTTGAATTTTAAATTTTAGGTTGTTTCAGGTAAACAAGATTTGAATGAGATCTGGTAATATTTCTATATGATTCCTATTCCGGTTATAAAACAGATCAGTATTGGCTGAAGAGAGCTTGATATGGGTATCTAAAATGGTCCTCTATTATCAGGTTAGAAACCGTCGGTATCAATGACGTGCCTCATCTAAACTTTCTGTAAATAAAAAATTATATATATATATATATATTTTCTTCTTGGTTATCGTTATCCAATGATGATGAGTTTGTTCTTGTGAATCTGTGCTGATGTTTAAATAATCTAATCCTGAACCCACAGGTCCGGTCACAGATCGGGCATGTGGAGGAGATGCCGGGTGGAGTAGGGATGGCCTGACAAGCATGCCGCTTTGCACACCACTATATGGTCCTCTATTTGTTGCTCCTTAACACAATCCATTTTCTGTGGGGAGCACCAGATATCCTGGCAGGAAGCAAGTTCTTCTAGTGAAGAGGCTCTATTCAACACATTTTCAGGGATCTCTTGAAATGGTCTTTGATACATTTACTCTGCCCATCGGCACAGCGTCGGCTTTGGAGTTATTGATCATTGAGGATTCTATGCAGTAGTCTGTGACTGGACATTTGAATGATGTGCCCCAGCCACCTGAGTTGGCATTGGATAATAATGGATTTCACATGCATACATACATGGGTCTAATTTATGATGATTTATTATTATGATTTATTATAATTTATTATGATGATTTATTATAATTTATTATGATTTATTATTATGATTTATTATAATTTATTATGATGATTTATTATAATTTATTATGATGATTTATTATAATTTATTATGATGATTTATTATAATTTATTATGATGATTTATTATAATTTATTATGATGATTTATTATGATTTATTATAATTTATTATGATGATTTATTATAATTTATTATTATGATTTATTATGATTTATTATGATGATTTATTATAATTTATTATGATGATTTATTATAATTTATTATGATTTATTATTATAATTTATTATGATGATTTATTATGATTTATTATAATTTATTATGATGATTTATTATAATTTATTATGATGATTTATTATGATGATTTATGATGATTTATTATGATGATTTATTATAATTTATTATTATTTATTATGATGATTTATTATAATTTATTATGATGATTTATTATGATTTATTATGATGATTTATTATAATTTATTATGATGATTAATTATGATGATTTATTATAATTTATTATGATGATTTATTATGATGATTTATTATGATGATTTATTATGATTTATTATGATGATTTATTATAATTTATTATGATGATTTATTATGATTTATTATGATGATTAATTATGATGATTTATTATAATTTATTATGATGATTTATTATGATTTATTATGATGATTTATTATAATTTATTATGATGATTTATTATGATTTATTATGATGATTTATTATAATTTATTATGATGATTTATTATGATTTATTATGATGATTTATTATAATTTATTATGATGATTAATTATGATGATTTATTATAATTTATTATGATGATTTATTATGATTTATTATTATAATTTATTATGATTTATTATTATAATTTATTATGATTTATTATTATAATTTATTATGATGATTTATTATAATTTATTATGATGATTTATTATAATTTATTATGATGATTTATTATGATTTATTATGATGATTTATTATAATTTATTATGATGATTTATTATAATTTATTATGATGATTTATTATAATTTATTATGATGATTTATTATAATTTATTATGATGATTTATTATAATTTATTATGATGATTTATTATGATTTATTATGATGATTTATTATAATTTATTATGATGATTTATTATGATTTATTATGATGATTTATTATGATTTATTATGATGATTTATTATAATTTATTATGATGATTTATTATGATTTATTATGATGATTTATTATAATTTATTATGATGATTTATTATAATTTATTATGATGATTTATTATAATTTATTATGATGATTTATTATGATTTATTATGATGATTTATTATAATTTATTATGATGATTAATTATGATGATTTATTATAATTTATTATGATGATTTATTATGATTTATTATTATAATTTATTATGATTTATTATTATAATTTATTATGATGATTTATTATAATTTATTATGATGATTTATTATGATGATTTATTATGATGATTTATTATAATTTATTATTATTTATTATGATGATTTATTATAATTTATTATTATTTATTATGATGATTTATTATAATTTATTATGATGATTTATTATAATTTATTATGATGATTTATTATGATTTATTATGATGATTTATTATAATTTATTATGATGATTAATTATGATTTATTATAATTTATTATGATGATTTATTATTATTTATTATGATGATTTATTATAATTTATTATGATGATTTATTATGATTTATTATGATGATTTATTATAATTTATTATGATGATTTATTATAATTTATTATGATGATTTATTATGATGATTTATTATAATTTATTATGATGATTTATTATGATGATTTATCTATTTAATGAAGAAAAGTGACACAAAATGTTTTCAGTATGTGCCATCGCCGTGCTCATTCGGTTTGTCGAACGTTTTTCATGCATCACAGACCTCTAAATTCCATATCGGTCAAATATTAGTATTGCATGTTAAAACAAAGAAAAAGAATATTCTAGAAATTCTGTTTTTGTAGAAAATCAGCTCTTTTTTTCTTTTCTTTTTGCATTGGGTATTCTTTAAATTTGCATCTGTTATGCCTGAAGACGTGCTGTAACCAATGTATTTCTTTGTTTTGTATCCTTTTAGATCTCCAGACTCTACACCTGCCGGGCAAATTCAAATTGTTGCTTGGCTCCATGATGAAAGCCTACTTAATGAACAACCATCTCGAGTAAGTATTTATAATGATTACTAATAAAGATGAAGTAAATTATAAGCACCATTGTCTTTATTAGTGATGGGATGATTTCAATGTTTTCCCAATTCCGATACAAATACTGATTCTGATTTTATGGAAATTATTCCAAACAAGATGTAAAGATCTAAGAAAAAAAAAAAAAAATTATTGTTTCAATGGTTAAAACCTAGCCAATGATAACTGTTAGATGGGTAGATTCCGACCCAGAAAACAGCAGTTCTTCCCCCTTTGTCAAAATCATCACTCGTGGAATGTGAGAACCATAGAACAAATTAAATAAAGTGAGAGATCTCTAAATATTTAGATATAAAATCGTTTTTTTTTTTTTTAAATTTTTTTAATTTCGGATAACCATAAAAACACGTGCATATATTTCCGCAAACGTGAAAGTATACTTGTAAGGGTTGATCTATAGATTTTAGTTTTACTATTAGCTTAAAATCAATAAACATTTATCTTTAGTACCAATAAATGAAAAATAAACTTAAATAAACAAAATAATAATGATAAAAAAAAACACTTAAAAGTATTGTTTTTAACATAGGAAAATACAGTGTAACCCGGATATTAGAGACCCGAATATAAGATATTTTCTCTGATCCCAAATTAGAGCCTGTGTTAATGTACTATATAACCCGAATATAAAAACCACAGATATAAGTTTAACCTAGATATAAGAGAGCCTCAGGGACAGGATAAGGAATCTCTTATATCCGGGTTACACTGTATACACAAATTTTCTGATTCCAATACTCCCAAAACTTCTGATTTTTTTTTTTTTTTTTTGATTAATTGTCCATACTGTAGTCTTTACTCATCACAAGCAATGTGTTCGATATTGTCACAATTCTTCTAGGCTGTCTGCCGTGTTGGCAGAGCCATAAATTTACTAACTGCCACCCCATGCACAGATGTAACCACGATACCCTAAAAACTGGGCCATCCGTGATATCTAAGGACGGGATCTGGGTGACTAAACAGTCCATAACCTGATGACTTTGACACCAACAAAGCCAGAATTCACTTTCGGCCTTCAGCTTGTCGAGAGATCAGAGAGGCCGAATCCAATCAATCGGTTGCTCACTCCATACCCTACTATCTAGAAGTTCATCCGTAACCATATTATTGGATCTGATTTTTCTAAAAATAAGACCTCTATTATTCCTTTTTTATTTTGCTTCCAAATAGATACTAGAAGGTGGTGACTGAGAGCCAATTGTGCTGAGAACAAAGATTATCACTGCCAAAGAGTAATGCTTTCTAAGAGTAGTTTTCTCACTACCACTTCCTTCTAGGACTAATGTTTGCTAGGAGTATAAAATAATAAACCTATTTATAGGATTCTATTCGACAGCTTTATTTGATATCTAGCCTGAAGAAGTTAAATATAAATTAATTTTATCCCACTTCAGAGTAATATCACAGACTAGCCTGGGTGTCCGGTGTTGCCTGGGTTTTTGGAGGTGTGTGTTGAGCAACAAAGAAAAAAACTGGTAGTAGGCAGGCAGGCTCAAACCCGTGGCATGAAGACAGAAAAGAAAGTGAAAGAAAACCTGATGTCTCACCCCTACTCCATGATGCGACCGGAAGTTCGGAACGTTGAAACTAGTAAAGTCATTCCAACTGATATGATGACTTGCAAAAATGGCAACAAAAAAAAAAAAACAAAAAAAAAACGACCCTCTTTGTAGAAAACTGCCCAGTTGAGGGTGAAGGAATTAATGTTTTTAGCCAATTTTTTGATATTTGTTGTCTGAAGGGTCGACCTTCAAAATGATACCGATCTTGTGAAAATTTGTTGCCTCTGTCTAAAGTTTTAGACAAATATACATACATACATACATACATTTAAACAGACAGGTGAGATTTATATTATAGATAACCCATACATTTTCACTGGATGATCTGTAAAATAAGAATTGCCTCTGGAACATGTTTACCAGCAAGAACAGTTGGAAATAAGTTGTACACCATCCACTATGACAATGTAAATCCTACAGCAACGTACCTAGACAATGGAGCCATAAAACCTGACATAGTGATATGGAACAAGAAAGAGAAAGAAGCAACCTTAGTAGAAGTTAATGTTCCCAATGATGTTGGATTAAGCAGAACTGAGAGGGAAATGGTAATGAAATAAAAGAATCCTATGCATGACATGAAAAGAAATTGGAATCTTGAGATAGCTATCATTCCTGTAATTATAGAAACAACTGGACTCATGAAAAAGAATTTCAAAAACTATCTTGCAAATATACGTGGTGAACCAAGTGCAGGAGAGATTCAAACAATAGCACTTAAAGGGACGGTTAGAATTTAAAAAAAATCTCTCGGTTGGAATATCTGAGTTAGCAGGTGAATGTTTGGCATCTGGTAGGATGCCCCATCTCTAACTTAAACAAATTGATGAGAAAAAAAAAATCAAACCGAACAATTTTCTAGGCTGTTATAATGGTGACTAAGGAGAAAATATAAATTTGACTTTTTTTTTTTTTTTTTTTTTCAGGATTCAGTAATGAGCTGTAACGAACGTCTACAGAATCGTGGTCTCGGTGAATTGAAGCTAATATTTTGTAATCCAATCAAAAAGACATTTCGTTTTGACACCAACAAAGCCAGAATGCAACTATTTGTCCAAGAAGTCATGTCTGAATTTAAATGGAATTATACATTGCCATTGCAAATCCTGTGAGTGACAATTTTTTAAAATGAATCTTTTCAACAATTTATTATTTTTATTCATTGATTCATTTAATAATTATTGTTCTATTTCTCTATTTCGCGTTTTATTCATGCATCTACACTTATTTACTTATTTTTTTGTTTTACTTAGTTTTGCTTTACTTGTTAATTGTTTGTCTATTTGCTTTTCCTCTTGTATCATATATGCAGCAACTAAGTTTCTGTAATTTCAGAAACATTAAATAAAAATTCATAATAATTAATCATACTGTGTTTGTTCACCGTGTTTCTATACATGCTCTTACCATAATTGTTCCATACTGAGAAAATGCAATCATCATAAGATGAAAAAAAATAGCCGGCCATCTTTGTTTGACTAAATCAGTTAAGTGAAAATAACGGAAAAGAAATTAAAAAAAAAAAAAACACAAACAAACCAAAAATCTTAGAAATTAATTTTTGAAACGTTTAAATATGCAGAGCTATAGTAATCAGTTTTCTATTGTTTGTTAACAATTATTTGTTTTATATATTTTTAATATCCTATTTTTCAATATTAACTATATTTTTGCTGCAAAAAACTTAAGAAAATGGTAAATGCTGATTCTGTGAATAAAGAGTTGAAACAGTAAATCATAAAAGAAACATTGACACAACCTAAATGAGTGTAATTATTTTTTTATTAATTAGTTTTGACAAAACTGAATATTGAAAATGTGAAACTTGGTGGCTGTCTACTCGGTTTCGAGTGTGACCATCCTTCAGAAATTTTTAAGGTCTTGCGTTCTCTTGTATCAAGGACAGAATACACATAAAAAAAACAACAGGAATTCTGCAAGGTACCTATGCATGACTTTCTTTACAGTGGAATCTACGCTTTGAGTGTGGCACATTGAATGAGATGATTGGCCCATGCCAGACTCTTGGGTTTTTACTGTTTGTTAACCATCATTTCTTTATCTCATATTAACTATATTTTTGCTGTAAAGATAGGCAAAACATAAGAAAATGTTAAATGTTGGTTCTGAGGACAGAATGTCGAAACACTAAGATTGACACAATTGACTGCAGTTGTTGGTATCTTTTAATTAATTAGTTCTGACAAAACAGAATATTTATAATATGAAACTTGGTCGTTATTTACTCTGTCGAGTGTGACTGCCTTTCAGAGATTTTATACTCTTGTGTATCAAGAACAGAATATACAGGAAAAAAAAAACAGAAAAAGGTACCGGTGCATGACTTTCTTTGCAGTGAAATCCACTTAAGGTAAGGAGAGTCCAATGGAACGTTAAATGAGATGATTGGTCCATGCCAGACTCATGTTTTTATTCAGAATTTACCTTCTTTTAGATAGGTTGCTTCATACAACCCAGAAACCCCATTATCTCTGAACTGATGACAGTAACAGTCTGATTATGGGAATCCTAATCTGAGAACTTTTTTTTTTATGTTAGTTTTCCTTCTCTTAGATAAAATTTTGTCTGTCACTGTTGATGATACAGACAGATGCGCGAGAAGTGATAAAACCATAGTTAAATAAATTTATATTTCGAAAATTATGGACAAGAGATGCATGACCGATCTGAGATAATATCTTGGCATCCCCTCTTTCTGAAGTTATCCTGAGGCGTGGAAGATTGCAATAGTTATGTGAAAAGAATGGATGACAACTTTTGACAACACAGAATGTTGTCCTTTGCTGTCAGAGGCAAATATTGTGGCCGCTAAAAGAATCCATGGTTGGACAATATCGAGGTTAACTTCCATGCTCTAAACATCACAAAGCACGTGGTCAATGATCGTAATGCGTGGAAAGCAGCCATCAACAACATTATTGATGACACAACAAGAAGGCCTTCAACCTTAGCAGCTGGGAACAGAAATCGTTAAGCATGTAGTAGTAGTAGTAGATGAACTGTCTTCACCACAGCTAAATAACGTCAGCCACCACAAATTTAATGTTATGTAAGCTTTACTGACAATGCATACATATTTCTTTTTTTTATTCAGGAAGCTTTTCATTGAGGAGGAAAGGGAAAGAATCAACATGCTCCAAGACTTAGGAGAGGTAAGTTAATTCCTTTGACATTAACACATCGAAAATAAAATATCGTTCAAATGTTACGTTACAACTTTCATTTTCTTTCGCAAAAAAATCAACCCTCAAATAATAGAATTGGTAAAAATTGTGAACACTGATTGTATTTTGATAGTCTTTTTGGTTCTTATCTATTATCCCTCCCAAACGAAAATAAAGAAAAATATGTGTGATGTACGTATCCATGATAAAATGAAATATCATATTCCAAAAATCACGTAAATTGATCAAGTAGTTTCATTTTTAAATAAGAAAATAAAATTTTACGAGTATCCGAGGAATGACTGTATTGTCCACCATTTTGAAAAAAAATTTCAAGAAAGAAAGAGAGATAACTCAATAATTCATTATTTCTGCATTTATGTTGTAATGCTTATGAATTCTCATTAATTGTTTAAGAATTATTTTCCTTATAAAAGTACAACTTGATCAATTTACATAATTTTTGGAATATATTTTTGTTTCATCACAGGTCTATACATCATACAGCTTAAAAAAATTTGATATAGGGGTAATTTTGGACAAAAAATGTGTTTTTAATTTAGACTATTATTTCTTTTCACAAATAATCACTATTAGTGAGTAAAATGGTTAGTTTTAAGCAACAGGAATTTTTTTTTTTTTTTTAATTATTTGAACTACTGTTCTCATCTTGAGTGTTATTCTCATGTTTCAACCAATGTAACCTCTGACCTTCTTCAGGTGTATCTTGTTGAAATCTGCAAAGACCCGTGGCTTAATGGATAAAATATGCGGTAAAGTTCAGTTTCAAGTGACACTCTTCTGGGGGTTGAAGGTTCAAGCTTCAGTGCAGATGATACTAAGAATATAATTACGAATTACTTGAGACTTCTACCTGGTTATGGTTGACGGAATGAGAGCATGGTATGGTGGTGGCTTAAATTCTGTGCAGATTCCCGAGTTAGAGTTCCTATAGCTCAGCAAGGTACTCTTAAATAAAGCTGGAGACTACAACAACCTAAACATGAAAATAACATCCAAGATCTGAATAAAAATGGAAGTTTGATAGAATTTAAGTTTGAGGCCAAATTAAAACTCCATTTTATTTTTTTTTGTTGACTTTTTAATATGTTGTTTCTGTAAAACACAACCTTATATCATTCTTTATTCTACAACATTTCAAATAAGATGACAAAATATAAAACTACAAATACCTATAGAGAGCTGCTGATAGGCTCCTTCCGGGACCTAAAGGAAGCTTGGGCCAACCTCTGATATGAGGTAGGTAGTGTTGTTTTAATTTTGGATGTCAACTAATACTGGCTCCTTACTGCTTATTGATATCTTTTTAAATATGTGTAGATGTTAGTTTATATTGTCGTTTTTCAGCTTCCGGTCTTCTTAGAGAAAGAACAACAAGCTTGGATAATGATGGTAGCAGTGTCAGCCAGCCATTTTACAGAAGCCGTTGATCAACTTGCGTCCCGGATTATTCCAGGGGAAACAACTGCAGGTTGACTTTTTGGTCGGCTGGAGTTGTCGGCCCTTGCATAATTCGCCTTGTGCCTGCGCTACTATCAATATTCTTACAACTATTACAAATAATCTATAAAAAAATAGCTTTTTCTTCATTTGTAAAAAAATTATTTTACTAATTTCTTGCATGCTTTGGTAGTATGACCAATGATAATCTTACTGACGCAAAGACCTTCTGTTTCTTCCTATTTATACTGAAGTTAATTGTTTTAAAAGGATTAGGAATTATTATTTTTTTTACACTAATTTTATGATAGTTACAAGTACAATGACAAAATCTGTCTAAAATTGATTATAAAGGGTGTAGATGTAGTTATAAAAAAACTTAATATCAGACGTTTTGAAGACAATATCTCCAGATAAGGGTGATTATCCAGTGTCACTCCAATCTAAAAAAATTATAATTACACAAAACTTTTATGTATTTATCTGTTAAGTTAACCAAAATTTACCAAAAATTATCCACTATTTTTGTTGGCGCTTCTTCGTTATAATAGCGAAATTCAATTGAAATATTGGACTTCAAGTAAAAACCAGTGGTATCTACTTAATTGTCATGTCATAGTAATTAACATATCCAAAAATTATGAGAAACGATAAAATAGAAAATTAATTATTAATGAAAATAGTTTTTTGCAAAAAAAACCTTTAGGTGTCTAAACAATATCAAGTCAGGAGAAGTAACTCAGGCTGTCTTATTACAATTAATGGTGGATATCATGCAATCATCTATTTGTTCAAAGTACATGTTTTATATAATAATGCAGTGACATTTAACTAATTATGATATTACGATTAAGTAGATAATATTGCTTTTAGCTGAAACTGACATAAAAGTAAGTAGTGATCATTGTTTTTTTAATAAAACCTAAATTTTTTGACTCAGATTTTGCTATTATAATAAAGAACCTTTCTGTTTTTCAAAAATAAAATTGAATCATTCCCATGCAAATTTAGGAAGCCATTCTTAGAAAGAGAAGGGGGGTTTCGTTGATTTTGTCCTTATTTATGTTCCTTGACATTAATAAGGCTAAAAATGGCTGATATGAGATGTCGTAGGTAAAATTAAATTTTTCTTTTTTAAACAAAAATATTGGGTGAATTTGTATAATTCTTGGTGTACTATCTTTTTTTTTTAACCTAACACATAGTTATATAAGTTTTTTTTGTGACATTTTGTTTACCTGAACCAGCTTTTCAAGTGGATATCTAAGCTAAGACTATTTTACATTGACTTGTAACAGAAGAGATAGCTTTTAGAACAGGGTTTCAAAATAACATTTATAATAAAAGGTCTAGAACCAGTGGTCATGAAGTACATTTGTCCAAATGCCTTGAATTTGGTTGTAGACTATGAATTTTTTTTTTGTTCATAAAATAAAAATAATTTTTTGATCTAAGATCCTGAGGGATAAATATGTATGAAAGTAAATGTAGATGACTAGTTTCTACAAACTAAAAAAAAAAAAAAAAAAGGCAAACAGTTTTTTTTCCTTTTTTGAAACCTATTTTATAACACGGAAAACTTGACAGATAAAAATGCTTCAATAGCGAAACCAGTTTTGTTATGTCAAAAAATTAAAACCAACACATGCAGCCTTGTGCAGTCCATCCACAGCCTTGAGCCCCTGGAAGGGCATAAGCCATTTACAACTTTGTAGATGCCTTTGTAGCGAGGAGTTCTTTTTTCGAGGTGAGGGTGCTGATCCCACACCCAACCTTCCCAAAAGGTATATACAGTGCCTAGCCTTCCCAAATGGTCACCGATCTGGTACTGGCCAGGTTCAACATTGCTTAACTTCAGTGATCTAACAAAAACCTGTGTATCAATGTGATTGTGCCATATGTAGCCTTGTGCAGTATTTTCGCAAAAAATATATCAAGACTTTTAAGTGCTAAAAGGTAGGGGATGAGGATAAACCATACCAAGGCTTGATCACTACTTGATGTTAATACATGTAAGTTTTGGGGAACTAATTCTGAAACTAGCAGTAACTCAAAACTATTTGGTGCAAGCGTATTGGTTGACTCTCTGTTTCAAGCAAAACCATTGGAATCTCCCTCCCTTAGTGTGTTGCACTCCATGTTAGGTCACAGAGTACAGAAGCAGTGAATAATTCTACCCTTTTTATGGAAAAATGAATAAATTAAAATATAAAAAAAAAAAAAGTTAAGCATCTTTAAACTATAGTAGGCAATCACCTAGAAACGGTATCTTGATAAAAGCTCTGGTCCCCCCCCCATCATTTCACTGTGTTGTTATGAGGGAATGTATTCAGCCTAAGAAATTCTTGCCTTAATTAAGGAAATGATTTTAAAGAAAATTGGCCACATTTCAGTCTGAGCCGTCCAACACCTGTCAACGTGTAAAACCAGCATTAACCTGATGATAATGATTAATATAGAGAAAGATATCCTACCCGATCTTTTATGGTCATTTACATAGTAATACTATTGGGGAAAGGTATGAACCTACAATTTTATCCCCTCCTTTCCCAACTATTGATAAAATAGTCACTTGTTTTCAATTCGATTATTTACAATAGGTATTGTTTCCGCATTAAATGGGCTAAAAATGGTTGACCTGCCGTTAAACAGATAAAACCAAACTAAATTTGATTGAATGTATTAAAAATTTTATATTTATCACGCAAGCATAAATTTGATAATTACACATATTATCTTTCATTTACTATTAATTGAATATTTATTTGATTAAAAAAAAATGCAATAATAAACAGACCAACATTAACAAAATCCCATATAAAAATAATTTAAAGTTAAATCCACCAGAATGCATTTTTGTTTTTGTGTGAATAAGTGAATAATTTTAATATTTTGTTACTAGTTGTAAAAAAGAGAAAGAATAAATTATAAATTACTTTTTTTTGAAAAGAACCAATTGAAACTGTCAAATAGAAAATCATTTAGTTTTGCTAAAAATTTTCAAGCCTTTGTCGATTAAAAGATAGAAAGTTTTGGAATCTATTTACATCGAATATAATCACGAGATTAAAATAAAATTTAAAAAATTTGTTATAGTTTTATAATAATGATTTAATTGATAATTTAACAACCAAGCAATACAGTAAAAATTAAAATATTCAAAGTCCTATTTTAAAAACTGTATAGTTTTAAAAAAACAAAAATGAAATTGTAAATTTCCCGGGCAACACCAGGTAAGTCCAGCTAATAAACACTATTATCTGCAACATAAAGATTGTTAACTTTTGCTCCTCCTGCTACTGCGACGATATTTTCTTGTGCATTATTCCGCTCTCATACCAGACTTGTGAGTTTTGTTGATCGCATAGACAAAACAAACGCCTTATGTGTCGATAGTTTTGCATTTCTGTGCACATCTCTATGCACTTGTACCTTGCAACTTGCTCTCCCACATGCATCAGATATGGAAGGCTTTCTCGATTTGTATCAAAACGATTTACACACTTAATATGCACACACGTTTACAGTACACATTCTTTTGGGTGGAAATTAGTTTTTGATTATTACACATGCTCTTTTCTGAGCTAACATACAAAAATAATTTCTAATTGTACATTGTTTTAACACACTAAAATGGGGCAATATTAGGAAAAATGCTATTAAAACCAGAGTTGAGGAGTTAAAAAGTATAAGGCCTGACATTGACTTAAGATTCCCTGAATGCCAACATCGACTCTTTGGATTCCTCGAATATTAACACCAAGCCTTGGGATTCCCCGAGTGGTGACACCGACCGTTAGGATTCCCCGAGTGGTGACACCGACACTTAGGATTCCCCGAGTGCCGACATTGATCCTTAGGATTTGTCAGAGTGCTGAGACCCGAGCTTTGAGATTCCCTAAGTTCTGACATCGACTCTTTTTTAAAATCTTCCCTTATTCAGCAATAATCAGTTAGATTATAAAATTCTTCTTTGACTCCTAGTATATTTTCGATTCCCACAGCTTCCAAAGCCTCTGACTTTCACTTTGCAACTCTGGTTAAAAGTTTACTATAATAAAAATTGTATCTGCTTGTAACTGAACATGTGAATATCATTTAAATGAAACGTGATATTAAACAGAATTTATAAACTCTCAAAGCAAATCTCATGTAACTTTGGAATACACGTAAAAGAAGTGGCATCAAAATGATTCTTCTTTCAATTTGCCATAGTAACCTGGATTGCTTTAACTTTAAAACATACATTTGATTCAAACTTGTTCCGAAATGCACAAATATTGACAGAAAATGTTTTTAAAAAAAAAAAAAAATACATTATTTTTTAAATTTTTATTGCATTTTATTAACTAGGAAAAAAATGTATCTTTTTTTTTCTTAAAAATTTTTTTTTTGTTACAAATATAAATTCTACAACTTTAAGATATATATATCTTGCTAACTGTCATTTTTAGGCTAAAAATTTGTAAAAATTTTTTTATTCATTTTGGTTTTGTATAAAAAGAAATAATTGCGTTTCTGAATTTTTGAGATGAGGATTAGTCATTCATATTATTTGGATTCATCAGACTACTGTTCTCATCTTGAATCATTTTCACGTTTCGGTCAATATAACCTCTGACCTTCTTCAGGTGTATCTTGCCAAGCTGGAATCTGGGTGGAATTTTTAACGGAATCCTTTATTTACTTTCATATAAATAAAAAGTATATCTTGCTTTGTTTTTGATTGAGCATTCTTATATAAAGCTCAATTGGTTTTTATTTTTGAGTAATCTTAATCTGAAATAATATATCTCTATTATATAAAAGGAACTTGGTGTGTGTCTGTCTGGGAGTGAGTTCCCTATTGACTCAAAAACAACTGGCTCGATTTTTATGAAATTTCACACAAAGGTACTTTATGTGCCAGCCAGTGTTCTTATATAGGTTTGTATAAGTATCGATAATCAAAATAATCTGTAAGAAGAAACAGGCGATTTTGACCAAAGTTAACACCTTACAAAGCCTAACATCACAAGTGTATTTGAGAAGTTTTATTACTACACAAGCTGAAAGACTCAACATAAAATCAGTAATAGGTCCTTTGATATGACAGGGGCATGTTCGAAATGTTTCTGTTTAGAGGACAATTGAACCATGATATTTGACTTTAGCATTTTGAAGTTTAATTCAAGCTATTATATATAAAAAATAATTTTATAAAATCAACAGCATGTTCTATAGTGTCATATAGATTACAATATATTGTGGACTAAGTCACTACGGGGAGGCATGTGAAGCTTCCTCTTGGTGCACTGCAATGGGCCCCCAGCAGGCAATCTATTGAATTGATTGAAAAATGGACGCTTTCACAGAGTTTGATGACAATAAAAATATTGGAGTGTGAAACCTTCACAGATGATCATTTCATTCAATCTCGGACAATATCGGGTCTCCCTGCTCTGATATATATGGTCAGTATCAGACCATATGTTTGTAGAAGGATGTTGACACCTAATGTCATCTGATCAGAATATACAAGTGACTGAGGATTGCTTCTTAATCTGATATTACCATGAAACTTCTCCTTTGAAGGAAATCGGTTTAACTTGCCTATGCTGAGTGCTTCTTTGGTATGCTAATAAAAACACCAGTAGGGAATTTTGAACTAAACCCTTTATTTAACTGACAGGGGTAAACTGCTTTTATTCTGCTATTACTTATTACTATAGGATTTATTTTTTGTCATCATTACTCATAATAATATATATAATAATGGCGGATTGAGAGCAATTTATCTTGTAGATTTAATAAAGATTTAATAAAGTGTTTAATCTTTCGTACAAGCTTTTGAGTTCTAGAAAGATTCTCAAATTTGCAAACAAAAAGAAAAAAAAAGCATCTGAAAAAAAAATGACATTGGACAAAATGTGAATATGAAAACTGTAACTTTGCAAACCTGTAATAAGCAAGATGCACACAGTGGTTTAGTTAATAAAAAGTGTATTTACAAACATATATTACAGAAGTATGCATCATTTTTCTGCAGCAATAACTGCTATAAATCGCTACATCGATGTTTAGATGTAACTATATAATCTCTGAGTAAGTTCAGTATTACTGAAATAGGTAAATCCGCTTATGTCATAACAAAAACCACAATGAGAATATTTATCCAAATAATTCAAATTATTAATCGTCATTGCAAAGAAAAAGAAAAAAATAATATAGCAAATAGAATGTGCTCAATAAAAAAATTTTCATAATCTGTTAATTTCTTGTCTCCACATGTAAAAATATGATCTTTTGATATTGCTTGGTCAATATTAATGCATTAAAATAAATTGCCATACATGCATGCAACCACTGTACATACACAAATTATTATATACATATGCATGCACACATGCAACTATTATATATATACACACACACACACAACAATTATATATACAGACACATCTACAACTATTATGCACAAACACACACATGCAATAAGAAGACGGATATGGGCTGAATCTCTTCTCTATTTCATGCGTTGCTTCCTGCTCAAATCTGAAAACTATTTCTCCAAAGCATTTTATTTTCTCTACTAATTGGCTATGCAGAATATTGCAAATGGCAGAAACATGAAATTTCCCGTGCAGTCTTGTATTTTTCTCTATTCTTTTACCTGCCTGCTTTTATATCCAAAGAAAAGACACTTTTTTTTTTTTTTTTGGCTCTGAGAATGGAATGCAAAAAAAAAAAAAAAAATATGAATGCTAGTAAGAAGTTTTTTATGCATAAAGGAAAAGAAAAATAAGGGAACATTTTACTCATAGTTATCTTTTGTTTTTTTTTTATCTTTACTTCAGAGGGCTTGTTTGCAGGGTCACAAATTCTTTGATTGTAACCTTATGCAAAGGGGTAACTTCTAACCGCCAAAAATGGGGCCACCTGTAGGCCATGGATGGTGACCTGTGATGCCTTAGGATGGGATCATGGTAGCTGAGCAATTTGTGTCCTGGTGACTTGCAACAATCCACTTCGGCCCCTACTTCAGCTGGACGAAAAGTTGGAGATGCCCAATCTGATCAATTGGTTGATCACATCACATCATGTCGTAGTATCTACGAGTTCAATCCCAACTATATTATTCAGTTTGGTTTTTCTAAAAGTCAAAACCGTAATTTTTATTTTCCTTTCAAATAGATACTAGTGATGGCTGACTATCAATCATGTGGGTAACAAAGAATATTACCAATGCTGAAGAGTAATCCTATCTATAGGATTCCATTTGGCAACTTTATTCAGCATTAAATTAAATAACCCAAAGATGGTTGTTATACCGTAAAACAAATCAAATCTTCAATTCAGAGGACATTTTTTTTTTTTTTTTTGTATGGAAACACTTAAATTTTTTTTTTTATTGACTTATATACAAGGGTAGTTCCAAAAGTAGAGCCTCCAATTTTTTTTTTTTTTTTTTTCCAAAAGTTGAAGAGTTACGAAGACTGGAGCAATACTATTATGAGCAACCCTTTTGTACTCCAGAGTTTATTTTTCTACATAGTCACTACCATTCTCAATGAACTTTTGCCAGAAATTCAATGACACATCTCTGTTTCTAATACACTTCCATGATGGAGGGGTTGCTTTCTTAGTCTCACATTGTCAATATCTGCAACAGAGAGATGAAACAGTCACCATAATAATGCAGTTTGCAGTCACCTTTGATTCATTTGGATGGAATAAAAAAAAATAGGAGGCATTACTTTTAGAAAGAAAGAAAATTTTTTAATTAAATTTCATGTTTTTTATTCATTTGTTTATTTTTATTTCAGAAAATCTTTAATTTTTTTTTTTTCTTTTTTTTGGAAAAATTAAACTAAATTTTTTTAAAGAGATTTTCACGCATTTCTTGTTGTTGCCTACACACCTATACAGACTAGGTTTAAACCATGGCGATACCTAATATACCATAGTAAGGATCACTTTGGTTTAAACACATCAAATGTTGAGGCATACGAGACTCAAGTTATTCTTCAGTAAGAAATCTAGTATTTTAGTACATTATGTGTTTTTAATATGTTCCAGTTCTGTTGGGACTCTAACTTTTACTAATACGTTTAGGCTAGATATGAATCCATTTCTACTTTAACCAACTATGGGTGAAATAGTAGGGTAAACTGGACTGTCAAGCCTTATTAGAGCAACTAGAACAAGACACATTCTGAAATGTTATGATGAGATAAATTTGATATGTGGCATATGAAAGGATTTGTGAACACAAATTTGAAAATAATTTTTTCCGCAAAAGTAGGATCTAGTATTTCAAATTTATCAATGGTATCCATCATGTTATATATATATTGGTGATGGGATGATTCCCATATTTTCCTTGATACCGTACTAAGTTCTTGGTTCCGATACAATTCTGAAATTTTATAAATTACTGACTCCAATTCTTTATAAATCTTTAAATTTTTAACTACAAAGTTATTTATATAGATATATATTATTCCTTAATTGGAATTTATTTTTGAGATGAGCATTATATATTAATTTATATTTATTTCGGACTATTAGTCTCATCTTTATTCGAAGTTCCTATCCGTCGCGGTTACCACCTGACGAAGGCCAGAGGAATAGTTGGCCGAAACGTTGTGAATAAACAAACCAATAAAAAGATCAAAAAACAACAACTAATAAAGATGAGACTAATAGTCCGAAATAAATATAAATCAATACAAAGTTATTTATTTATTTATTTATTTTTTTTTCAGATTATCGTAAAAACACGTTAAATGTGTATATATGTTCTAAATCATAAAAAACTCACTTGTGGGTGGGAGGGGAGGGGGCGTTATGTATAGATTTTAGTTTTACTGGTAATTCAAAAGACATAAATATTTATATTATCAGCAACAGTGGAAGATTTTGTTTAAATAAAATGAAGATAATTAAAGGAATTGTTTTTGGCATCGGAAAATATGGACAAATTTACCGATACTGATACCCCAAAAGTTCTGATTTTTCTGATTTCGGATCAATCGTCGCAACACTAATATCTATATTAGTTATTTTTAAATAATAAAAATTATTATAGAAGTTAATTATAACAATATGAAAAGTTGTATTAATACGAGAGAAATAAAACATTAATAGCTTTACTACTAAGTCAAACATGGATCTAATATAACGCACATGATGCAAGTAATTTGCAAATTTATGCCCATTTATTATTTTCTTTTTCAAATTAAAAAGTTCTTTTCTGAAGAATCTATGCAGGAAATATTCAAAGCTAACATAAAAATTATATGATTGTTTCTGTGCTATGAAACAGATACTGTCAAAAGTGGACGTTTTGACATGTGGAAATAAATAAATGGTAAGATTAATAACATCTTGGAATTTATAATATAGCTACTTCGTTATCTATTTGTATATGCTCTGTAGTTACAGTTAACATACATTGAGCTTCATAAAAAGGGTTGATAGAGATAAAGGATGAAATACAATTGGAAAAGCATATTTTTCTCATAAACGTTATCTATATATATATATATATATATATATATATATATATATACACACACAGTGCCATGCAAAAGTATTAGACACATTCCATTTTTCTGCATAACCTAAAATTTGGTCAGTATATTCCTATTACTATTCAAACTTATATTTGCCCTTTCTTACTCGCTCTTGATTCAACTATTTTAATATTTTTTAATGTCTCGATGAGCATTTAAAGAGCTATTCTCTTTACTAGCATCATCATCAAATTTGAACGAGTCTATACAAACTATAAACACATATGTAAATAAGATGGCAAAATAAGTCTCTTTACTTGTATATAAGAATAATAATGCTTCTATATCATATTAGGTTGGTGCAAAAATGTTGTTTTTTTATGTTCAACTATATAAAAAAAAACGACATTATTTTTGCACCAACCTAATAATACTTAAGTTGCTTATTTTATTATAGTTATGCAAGAATTTTTTTTTTTTTTTTCATTTTCTTATTTTGTTCTAAATGCAGATAGGGCACCATACCGGATACTAGACATTCAATCATTATCTCATACATTCCAACTGAGATCTTTTTAAGATTCTAATTGTTCCTTCAAGTGTATTGTTTTCTGTCTCTCTTACATTTGATCCACTGGGTATATTTGCCAGATAGTTTTTGAAATTCTTCTTCATGAGTCCGGTTTCTCCCATAATTACTAGAATGATGAAAATCTTCCTAATGTTTCAGTTTTTCTTTCATGTTTAATCGATATGTCATGGTTTATGACTTTCAAATGAACTCAAAAATTTATGATTGCATCCCAGAACATAAGTGTATATTTTGGGCCAGATAGAGAGGATTTACAAAATTGATTATTGGACTGATCCCAAAATGCATAAGTTCTGGTCGACTATGCGAATTTCCTTCTTTTACAGAAATCCAAAATCTATATGAAAAATTTTCTTTGATTTATTTCCGAGATTAATTCATATCTACTCAATTTTTTTTTCTTTGTGGGGATTAGTAAATACCGGCCTTGTATGCTCTTTAAGCATTCATTGGCTATACGCAAGATTAAGCTCTCCTTTGGTGAGGAGGCAGGAAGATGCCTGCTCTCAATAAAGCTATATTTAAATACTACTATAATACTTTGTTTTGTTCATAAATAGACACCCACTGTATGATACCATGCGCCAGTTTAAAAAAAATTGAAATGTGTACATCTGAATTTATAATTCATAGCTTATGGTAAAGAGATACATCAGATTTGACTGCATCATCAGAAAGAACACACAATTTTACATAAGAGTATCAAGTTTCATGAGAATAGCTTGAAAAATAAATAAATGGTGGCGAAATTACCGAATTTTTTTTAAATGTCTGTAAATGTCTGTAATTTAGCCCACCTTTTCTAAAGAAAAATGTCCACGGAAAAGCATTAATTTTGGCACTTAAAATTCTCATAACTTTTGAACTACTGATGGTATTTGCATAATTCAAACGGTTTTAAACATCTTTTACGTAACTCTTTTCATGCAAGTTGATAAAATAACAATTATCTAAAAAGAAAAATACAACTTGTAATGCTACATTAGTTAAGCAACATGTCCTGAATTTCAATTTCTAAAGACCTGTTTAATTTGAAACATTTTCTTGAATCAAAATCATCTAATGGATTTTGATTAAAATTGGAATAAGGAATCTAGACATAAGGTTTAGTATTATATCTTGATTTTAATCTTCATAAGTGGGCATAAAACTAGTTTTGTTTGTAGAATTAATTTTTTTTTTTTTTTTTTACCTGTAATGAGGTGGATATTTTAATATATATTATCTCAATCTAAGAGTTGCTCTTAAATTCTTCTACCATATTACTATTGGATTCTTCCGACTACTGTTCTCATCTTAAGTGCTATTTTCATAATGTTTCAGTCAATGTAACCTTAGAGCTTCTCAAATCTATCTTGTCAAACTTGGGAATGTTTTTGTCGAACTTGGTGGGTGTGTGTGTGTGGGGGGGGGGGAGATCTGCTCAGAAATTTGAAATTCCATGCAAATTTCTGAGTTCAACAAGATTCATCTGAAGACAGTTGGAGGTTACAGCAACCGAACATGAAGATAGCACTCAAGATGAGAACAGTAGTCTGAAGAATCCAAATAATACAACTAATCAATCCTCATCTCAAAAATTCAATAACCTATAAACTTGAAATTCATACTAATATCGTTTTGTCCTTTTACACTTTTCACAGTTTATTGATTATTTCCATTGCGTTTTCTGTCACCCACACAAATTTTCAAATCTGTCCTTCATCTTCTGTTATTTTTTTTTTTCTTTTTTATAAATTTTTGTTTCTAATAATAGAAGCTATTTTTTATATAAAAAGAAGAAAAAAAAAAAGAATCTCTATTATTGAAGTGTTGTGTGTTGTTATTGTTCCTTTGCCAGTTGGTGGAAATTCACAACCGCTGTCGTCAGGAATGTCTGGATTTTCACATGAGTTCCGTTAGTATGTACTCTCAGAGCATTCGGGGTCTGTCGGCATCGATGTCAAGCCATCAAGGTGAATACATTCAAGTCTTTGCACGTTTTGTACCCGTTCTTTTTCTCTGTTGATGTGGCTGTTATGGGTAGGCAAAAGGTTTTCCATTTTCTCTTTTTTTTTTTTTTTTTTTTTTTTTCTTTCATATGACAGGAGCTTGAAATTTGATATGTAAAAAAAAAAAAAAAAAAATTAAAAAAAATTAATGAAGTGTGTAGGTATAAAATTTATCAAACGATTTTTCTAATATAATATTTTTTTTCATGTATAAAATTTAATCAAACAAAGTTAGGATTTTTATTATTTTATTTTATCAATTTCATTTTGCTCCATGTTTCTATTTATTAAAAAAAAATATATTTCTGTCTCTCTCTTTCTCTAATATATATATATATATATATATATATATATATATATATATATATATATATAAAAATAAGAAAAGAAAGGAAGATAATAATTATAGTTACATTTGAACTTTATTACATTATGTCAATAAGGGAAATGAGGGAGGGAAAACCTCTTTAGCCCATAGAATTTCAAAGCTAAATTCTTCTCATCAGAAGAGAAAAAAATCAGCATTATACAAGAGTAAGAACAAGAAAGACAACACCAATTTTATATACATTTAAGTTTAGAATTGGAAAAATTCAAGGGGGAGAAGTAAGGGGAGGGGAGTGAGAGCATTAGAAATAATTTCAAAGGCGAAATAAGAGGGGTATTTAGTAGGAGAGGAATTGGGTACCAAAAGTACTTAATAAGTACTTATATATAATATAAATTCCTCTAAATTCACAAAATAAATTTATACATTTTTAAAGGTTTTGGGTATTTTCTCTATTCTATAAATAATTCTTTTGGTTTCCTTTGATAGATTGTATAATGTGGTTCAGATTGATCTTTTTTCAGTCATTACGTAGGCTTCTCATCTCTTAATCATCATCATCAATAGTAGATATTATAGAAAGAAGTTTTGTTTGCTGAATATATATTATTAATATATCATTTATTGATCTAGTTATTTGATCTGTGCACTATATTGGCACATCATTTATTGATTCAATTATTTGATCCATGCACCATATTATTGGCACATCATTTATTGATCCAGTTATACGTAAATAAACCTGAATAGTAAAGAAGTACTTCGTATCAGGATACTTGGGTCAGATGGGACAAGGTTCAACTCTAAGGATTCCCAAAAATTTGACTCTAATTCCTTCTGTTTTTTGGCTTTCAGGCTGGGATCAAGATGGGTGTATCTGTTCTTGATTGGTGTGGGACAATTATGACGGGGGCAAGTTTTGCTTTTGTACCATTGAGAGTACTCTCTGTTAAGAACTTTATATCCCCCACATAAAAAGAATTAGTTTCTAATTTACCCTTGTGCGAAGGCAAGTAAATAGACTCTGACTCCTAGTTTTAAAGTTTTCCAATATTTAGTCTGGTAATGGTTTGAGAATTAAAAAAATTTGGCTCCAACTGATAGCATTCTTTTGAATCTCGTTCTGACACCTTCCAAAAACCTGACTTCTTCCAGCTCTGATTCTGCCACCCTGCTTCGAATGTCCAAGTCCAAATCATAAAATTTGGATTGTTTTTATACTGGGTTATCTTCCTTTTTAGATCTTCCTTGGAGGACTTTGCTTTTGGTGTCAGAGGTGATCATATTCACTTAATACTTTTCGCTTTAAGTGGGTTGGGATCTACAAAATATTTAGTTAAAATATATTTGATTTTAATGGGGCAGATTGCTGAAACAATCTTTCACTTGATGCTTGTATCACTAAATGTAAGGTTCTTATGAAATATTGAGATAACCTGCCCCACTTTTTAACTTTGAATCCATTTCTTTTAAGCATGAGTTGCTTCTACTTATCTTCATTCAAGGGCAGAGTATAAATCTTCCATCTAGTAACAGTTTAAATTGTTTCTTCATAAACTTTTCAAATGCAACTGATGTAACTTTAAATCTTTCTATGCCGCCTGATTAAATGAACTACTCAGCCATCTACCCTTGTATTTTAAAACCGGTCAAGCTGGTGTCAAGCTCTTTCAATCTTTTGCTATTTGCAAATTTTTTTTATTTTCTTATAAAAATATTTTTACCAGACTAGGCATGAAGCTGCTTGATGTAAGGAGCTAAAGATACTTCTTTAAGGTAAAACTAGCCAATAATAAGTGCTAGATGAATAGATTCTAACTTGGAAAACAGCAATTCTTCCCCCTTTGTCGGAAACATTGCTCAATGATTGTAAAGACAAGATAAGTGAAGAAAAAGTTATGAAGCTATCAAAATTAGACCCAAAGTCGACTTTCTACTTTCCTAATTATATTTACATTTAACTTGAAGAGTATATTACCGTTGAATCATATGCAATGTTTGGATCTTGTCTCTGTTCAAAATTGTTAATATAATGGAAAACCGGTGTGAATTTTGTTCTTAGTCTTTTGATGTTGTTGTTGCTTTTTTTTTTTTTTGTGTTCGTATTTTTTTTTTATTGCTTGTTTTTCATATCTTTTCGTTTTCATAAGTTTAAAGAAATATTCCTCATTCACGTTCTTTTTGCTTTTTCGTTCTTGTTGGTGTGGGTACTAAACATTTATTTCCAACTAATAACAAAAAACAAAAAAACAAAAAAAAAAACACTTAAAAAACATTTATGAAAACAAGTTTAGCTGGTACTGATCCAGAACTTGACCTAAGGCCGCATCAGCATCTTTTGGCAGTTTATGGTGAGCATCTAGAAAAGTTGCCAGAAAAAAGTCAGCATGAACATGAAAACAAAATTTTAACACAGTAAGATAAAACTTACCGTAACTTTAATTATATGAAAAAAAATATTTTTATTTAATTTTTTCAAGAGAAGTTTATTAATTATTCTTTTTTTCTTTTACAACAAATATTTTAAAGAAATAAGTTTTTTTTTAAAGGTCAAAACAGAAAAACAACTATGAATGAAAATCAAAAAAACGTTTTACATTTTTTTGGTAGTGAAAACTTTTTTTTTGTTTTTTCTATGATCAAAAACTTTATTTTTGATTGCTGATTGGCTAATTATGTCAGCTTTTTCCAACTACTTTTCCTGCAGCTTACCATGAATTGCAGATGAAGCCATGGGTCAGGTTCTGAATCGGTACCTTTTTTAGTTTCCTGATTTTTTTTTTTTTAAATTTCGAAGGTTGATTTCACAAGATCAGATATTTTTAAGATGTATTCATGAACATTCTGCCTGGGTAGAAATTGACTGTGTGTGTGGGCGGATCTCTGCTCTTCCTCACAAAAAAAATTATTCCATTATTTTCATGAAAAGTGCTCATTTCTAGTTCTTCCTAATAAGACGTTCAAGAGTTATCATTTACTGTGAGGTTGGGTGAATTGGGAAGAAAACCACCACTTAAAATTTTTTTTTAGTGCAAGTTCAGAATTCAACCTAATTAAAAACCAAAATATAGAAAAATCTTTATGATGTATGTACCCATCACAGAATGAAAATGTCATATTCCAAAAATGATGTAAGTTGAGGAAGAAAATTAAATTTTATGATGAAACAACAATAGTCTGTCTTAATCGGCCATATTTTATAAAGGGAGACAACTCAAACTACCAAGATATAAAAATCAACCTTATAAAGGTTTTTTTCTTAATTTCCTGTAGTTTTATTTTTTTTTAATTAGGTTTAATTCTGGATAAGAACCATTTTTTGTTAACAAGTCACCACTTATCAAGACCAAAAGCCACTCAAATATATTTGTATCTGGAAGTTCTTTAAAAACCTGGTAAGAGTTATTTCCCTTTCATTGGGAACCTTTAAAAATATTTCAAACTAGATCTAGACAAGGCGGGGGGGGGTCATCATTTTCTGCAATGTTGAGTAGTTTGAGAAGAAAAACATTAATTTTTTATTTTACTAATGAGCCACGACTTATCAAGGCCAAAAGCCACTCAAAGATAAGGCTTCAATTAAATTGGTTGATAATTGAATGACTATTAAAAGGGGATTGAAAATCTCTGCATACCACTCACTCAAACAACAGCTGACCCAGAAAACAGCAATATTTCCCCTATTGTCAGAAGCATTGCTCATTAAATGTGAACTCTACAGGACAAATCGGTAGGAAGCAAAAGTGATGAGGCTGCAGAAGATTAAAAGTGCATGTTCTGTTCTCCATAAGTATACTTGTATTTTAGCCAACATTTACCCATGATGGGTTGAAATGGCTACTCTCATAGAACACAGCATTCTGGATAAACACGGATCATGCACGATGGTCTCTAGTGGCCAAGATAGTGATAGGTAGTCAATTCTGGAACCAGCAGTGAACCCAGTGGACCGGAGTTAGATTCAATGTCAACTTTGATGGTATGTAACCATGTCTTCAACTCACCATCCGGGTGTCTTCATCAATCTTGGAGTGCTGCTGCAGTTATTGCTTCATGAAAGAACTCTATTGAGTTGCAGCCAGCAATGTGGCTGAACCAACAAACTCTCCTCTTTAAAAGAGATTGGTTGAGGAAGATGATCCTGCTCGTGTTCCAATTCAAATGGTGCCAGTGGATCCACGGAATTTGATAGAGGCAGTATTGGGTGAACACTTCTAACCTTTTGAGATCCACAACTATCGTTGGCCAGGTTTTGCAACCTTAGAGAAAGATTGTCTGAACAAGTGTGGATAGTTATTAGCTCGTGTGAAGTTCTTCCTTTTTTAATAGCTTTTGTTTTTATCTTTATAAGCAGAAACCTTCCTGATGGAGCTGTCAGTTTAGTCTACAATTTGGGCATTGAATAAAGAGAGTATTTCAAGTGGTACAGAATGTTAACAGTTAGGTAGTATAAATAGCCAACAACCTTTGGCTCTGTTTGTCACAGTTATATTCCCCCCCAATAAACTGAGACTCATTTATACATGAGTGGAGTGTTTTCTTAAAGTAACTTGTATTTCGGAATGGCTATTCATCTAAGTAGTAATAATATTGCTTAACTTAGGTAATCTAATAAGAACTGCTATATCAACATGATTTAGCCATAAAAGATGGACTATTGGTCAAGCACCAACCTCTGTCCCATCACCAAAATGCTGCATTCCTCTGTTTTGCAAGAACTTTAATGGAATATGATCTGATGAACTCATATACTTGTGCCCTCTTGACGTACAAACTCCAAACTAATCTAACAAGCAACAGAGGCCCAACCACTTCATTGTCAAAGTCCCTAGATGCTGGAAGGTCTTCTACTCTAGTAGTTTCTTCCTTCTGACTGCTAGACTTGGGAATTTCCTGTTTCCGTCTTCTCTGACTGGACTACTCAACAGAAAATTAAATGTAATGTGAACAGACATCTCGCTACTCAATTATCAATGGTCTCCTATTAGGCATAGTTCTGGATATGACCTTAAACTATATCCAATGGTGAGGCCCCAGGTTGCGGGCTTTGGGGAGTGTGAAACCACCCTTTAATTGCCATTGCTCCCAGATCCACTCTGACCCAGAGTGGTAGTACCTGTTAGGGTCACAACTATGGGTTAAATAGAAACTGACTTGAAAAAAAACCAATACATTCTATGAAAAAATTGTTCTTCAAAATCACTGAATTCGGCATTAAATAACCTGAAAAGGGTTGATATGCCATAAAACAACCAACCAACCAACCAACCTATTAGACATGACCCCTAATAATAGCCTCTTGCGTTCTAAATGGTAGTATGCCTTGTTTGGGGGTGAAAATGTTAAAAAAACAAAACAAAAAAAAACTATTTGACAAAATTATGGAAAAAATGTCTTACTCATCTCTAAAGTTATTAAACAACTAATTGTTTAATGATATATAATGGAGACTTGTGTGTGCTGGGTTTGGATCTAGTTTGTTCGATGGAAATGCTTCTATCCAACACACCTGACCTCATTTCAAACCTCCTAGAGAGGAGGTAAATACTATAACACTGGGTTATAGTTAGCTAACACACTTACTAACTTCCGGCATCATGCTACTGGAAGCAGTGGCAAGGCAAATCAGTTCCTTTGCTTTTTTTCTCTGATGCCTATATCTCTCCTGTGCATGCACTCTTTTTTTAAAATTTTTTTATTATTATTATTATTATTATTATTATTATGTTTTGCCAATCATTTTTTTTTTTTTTTTTTTTTAAATTTAATTAGCATTGTAAGGTTCTTCTGGTCTTATTTTAATTAAGAGTTATTGAAATTAGTTTTATTTTTTAAAAAAATTATTGAAAACATTTTAAAATCTTTTAAAACTATTTTTGGGATATTATGTATTGGATACATTTTTTATGATGTTTGAAATTTTTTTTTGTTTTGATTTCAATAATTTTATTTTATACTCTAATAAACATATTTATTATATAAATTCGAATAAAAAAATATTTAATTAAAAAAAACTTGTCTCTTATAATTTTACTAGCGGGGGGTACCCGGCGTGGCCCGGGTGTTTGTAGGTGTGTGTTGGGGGGAGGGTGATCAAAACACCCCTTTTTAAAAAAAAAAAAAAACATTGGCCGGGTGTTTGGAGGTGTAAAAGAAAAAAAGTTTTAGTAGGAAAGTAGGCTTGAACCCCGAACCTTTGACACGGAGGTGGAAACGAGGAAACGAAATGGGGGGAAAAAACCCTGGGACCTAACCATCTCAGCCACGACAGAAGAGGAATGAAAAGCATCTTAATTTAACGTTTATAAAATGAAATTAACAGGTGTGAGAACCTTAAGTCGCGTGATGTTTGACTTTAAAACATGATGCAGCTGAAAGCCAGTTTTCGCTTGTTTTATACTGAAAACCGAAAGAAACATGCGGCGATTGAAATATTTGGAAAAAATAGCACATGAAAGTCGGGTAAATTAAATACACACGCAACCTTCGTTCTTAAGTCGTAGATATTATCATTTAGACGTGATATAAAAATTTTAAGAAGAAGCAAGCTGAGTGAGAAGGTCGACGAAAAAAGCCTTTTATAGACATACACGAAAAGCGAACATACATGCATACGTTTTTGCTTTTATCTATAAATATAAAAGCGAAAATGTATCTATGTATGTATGTGTGTGTGTTCGCTTTTTCTGTGTGTCTACAAAAGGCTTCTTTCAGAGAAGCGATCGGTCGGTTCACAACTTTTTAAAACTTTTTATATCACATACAAATCGTAATATCTCACAGTTAACAACGAAGCTCACCTGTCTATTTAATTTGCTCCATTTCGGGAAGATAAATATTCAATATTTGTCGCTTGCCGCATGTGGGTTAGTCTTTTTCCTATAACATCTTTGGTGGAAAAAAAAGCGTTCAGCAGTAAATGAATACGGTGGGCCAATGGTTAACATCGCACTTTTTTTTTTTTTTCACACTTTAATTTACAACTTTGCCTCAACGGTTCGGGTTCGATCCTCATACTTACTTTTTTTTTTATTTTTAACACCCCCCCCCAAGCACCCGGGCAACGCCGGGTACCCCTCGCTAGTATATATATATATATATATATGGATAAACATTTTTTTGTATAAAATTTCAAGTAATATAAAAACTTATCCGATTTTGTTATTAAAAGTGTAAATAGAGATTAATTATGTTATTTTTATTGTATAATTTTTTATTTTTATTGTATATTTTTTATTGTATATTTTTCGATGTTCTTTTATTCTATTTTATTTCAATAAATCGTTTCACAATAGAAAAACTGAAGAACAATAAAAGCAATGGTACTGATTTGCCTTGTCATCACTTCCAGTAGCACTGTGCCAGAAGTTAGGTTAGCTGACTCTAACCTAACACTGTACTGCTCAGATAATTAAAGAACTTAATAATAATTATAGTTTATTTTTTACATTTGATGATTGTTGAGATAACCATCTTCATTATTTGTGAAATAATGAATGACGTTTTTGATGAAAACAATATTTTTTTTTAATATATAAATTTGATTTTGGGTTTGTATTACAATCCACAGAGATACGAAAAAGTTGTCAACAAATATATAACAAATAAATGTTATCAAAGGCAAGATAAGTTACTTTTCTATCTAATTGGATAAATTTTTAGTGTTTTTATTTAATGTAGAATGTTTATTTGGTTTGAAAAACAAGTTAATATTGAACACTATTGGAGAACAAAAAAAAATGACCATAACATCTCTTTACATCTTTGAAGTTTCGATAGTCACTTAAAAAAAAAAAAAACTGGTGGGTAGAAACCCACCACATAAATGTCACAGTAATATTTATTCAGTGGGTTTCTACCACCATTTTGTTTTATGTCATATTTTAAAGTCTTTGTTGAGACTTCAAAGACACTGCGGCCATTTTTTCTTGTTCTTTGGTAACATTCAATATTACTTGTTTTTCAAACTTAATAAGCATTTTACATTAAATAAAAACACTAAAAACTTATTCATTTAGGTAGAAAAATAAATTTTCTTGCTTTTGATAGCGTTTATTTGTTTTATATATATATACATATATATATATATATATATATATATATATATACACATATATATACATATATATATAATTTTATTTTTGGTTCCCGGATTTATCGGAGAAGGACCTATGTTTTCAGTGGCGTCTGTGCATCCATTATTCCAGACGATTGCCCGATAACCGTCCATTAGTTTTTCCTGAAATTTTGCCGCAAATTTTGCCACAAATTGTATTTCATTAAATAGATGTGCAGAGTAAAAAAATTTTTTTTTTGCAAAAATTCCCGTTGCATCCCCAGGGGTTCAAAAGAGGTTAAAAATGCCCCAAGATGACAATTTGACAACTTTTTTGTAGCTCTGTGTATTGTAATACAAACTCCGGATTTTTATCTAAAAAAAACAAACAAACAAAAAAAAACAGGTGGGGAATATTAAAAATTACCATATTTCTAACCTGTGTTGATGAATGATGTAAATAGATGGAAAAGTTTTTCTAGAAGAAACTATATTCAAGCATTCAAGCTGCACTATAACAAAAGAGGGCTTGATGCTAGCAAGTCAAACTCTGGTTTGTCCAATTAAGTATCAAGATGAGTATGATGTTTAAACAATGAAAAAAAATGCACACTCTATATGGAGAGTTTTTCCACATAGTTGAGTACAAAATATCCACCCGTGGGTGGGTTGGGGGGGGTATTCCAATATGAACACATGTAGAGAGCAGGTTATACTGAATTACTTGCTAACGGTATCTTCACAGTTGTGTTTCTTTGCAGGGAGTTTTTACTGTCTTGAATATAGCACCTGATATTTTTTTCTGGAAATTGCTCCAAAATCTGAAGCCACTTGATGTAAGGAACTGAAACTTAATACTACTTCAATATTAAAAACTAGTCAATGATAGAAGTGTTAGATAGCTTCCAACCCAGAAAACATCAATTTTTCCCCTTTGTCAGAAACCTTGTTCATAGAATGTGAGGATTAAAGGACAAAGTAAGAGACATGAAAGTTACGAGGTTGCCTAAAGTAAAACTATCACCCATTTGATACCGCCCAGACTCAATGTTGCTTAACTTTGGTGTCTAATGAGAACTGGCATGTCAATGTGATTGCTTATCAATCAGTAATACCAATATACAGGGTGTTCAAAAAGTCACTGAAGGGTTTTGGACTTAAATAGATTCTTTATTTTTGATATCTTTTTGTAATTTTAACACAATCTGATTAAGACATTGGGAAATTAAAAAAAAAAAAAAAAAAGAAATGCAAAATTCAAACAATCTTTATGAAAAATAATGTCTTTTAAATGTTGCCCATTTTCAGCTTCACATATTAGTGCTCTTTCCAAAACATTATTCATAACAGATTGCAGAATCTCTGGATTGCGATTTAACTCTCTTATTTTGTTCCTGATGTTTTCCTTCAATTCTTGCAGGGTTTGGGGTTTGTTTCGAATTGTGTTGTGACTTGGGCTATCTCTTACATGAAAAAGCTGTTGATAAGTTCTGTGAGTCAAAACAATTGTCCCCTGATTTTGGTAAAACAATTTCACAACTTGCATACGTTGTTCAATGCAATAGTTATCCACAATTAATTTCCAAAATATTATCTGTAAAATATCTGAAATAGAGAAAATAAAAAGAAATGGTCATTAATGGTAAAATGACAAAGATTTGCAACCGTTCAGTGACTTTTTCGACGCCCTGTAGCAAAGATTTATTTTTTGTTTGTTCTGATTTATTAAAAAAAAATGTTATTTTTATTTTAAAACTAAATTTTCATTTTTCGTCTTCATGTTTTTGTAGTTAATTTTCTTTCTCATTTTTCTGTTTTTTTATTTTTATATTTTGATTTATGTGTTTAAGCATTATCAATTATAAAAAATGTTATTCTATTTTCCTTATTTATATTAAATGGCAATTATTGTTTGAACATGCCGGAAACATAAACTTAATCTTTTTTCTTTATGTCTTCTACTGTGTCATAAAACACAGCGAATACATTTTGGATTGCTAGAAAATTCTTAGGATATGATGTTTGAGCATATTTTTTTTAGGACACTCTTTACACATAAAGCGATAAAATTTTATGCATAGTATATTTTTAACAAGGTGAACATATTGTGAGAAAAAGATTGTCGATCATATTTGCCAATCTAAGCAACTTCTGGTTTTGAAACTCGTCAGAAGTAGACAGTCTTACTTAATCTGGAAACGTTGATAGCGATGTAGAGCAACACATAAGAACATTAACAAACTGACTTTTTTGTTTTAAAAAAGTTTCATATACAAAAAAATGTTTACAGAAATAATTAATACGGAAAATAAAATATTTAAAAAAAATGTTTATTTGGAAAAATGTTCACAGAAATAATACTAAAGATAAAATATGATTGGTGTATTTGTCTTGACTTTGTTTTATTATTATGTTAAATTGCATGCGTTCAATTATTTGCATATTTGAAGCATGATAAAAATAAAAATAAAACCTGAATTGCTTACGAGTTCATCAATGTTTCATCTTTTTATCCAGGTTAACTGTTTTACACGATACAGCTAGTCTCTACACATAAAGTCCACAACTAATGTTGGTAACCAATAATAACTAATAAAAATTAATGATAACATTAATAACCAATAATAATTAATAACAATAATAGTAACCAATAATAACCAATAATAATTAATAATTAGGGCTAGAACAACAGAATATTCTTTTCATTATAAGTATATATCTGTTGATATGTTATGTTTTTATATTGAATGATATGGTTGTCGGTGTGTTTACTGTGTCTAACTGTGGAGGATATATACTCGAGAGTCAAAACAATTATAAGAATATTCTGTTGTCCTAGCTTTAATAATAATAATCAACAATAACTCATAATAAAAAATATAACAACAACAATCAAAACCAAAACAAAAATATAATTAAAAATCTTAGCTATGTGCCAGGTGAAGAGATATAAAAACTGTTCACAACGCACACACATACTCAATTCTAAAGGTCATATTCTGCCTGAAAAAGGGGGGAAAATCTTTTCATTGTATGTGTGTGTGTATATATATATATATATACACACACACAAACACATATAGAAACGTGTACACATACACACGCATACGTATACACACGCACACACACACACACACACACCAGGTATTTCCAAGTTATACACTTGTTTTATTAATTCACTTTCTTCACATCATCCTGAGGAAGTCTTTTAAATGAAGTTGAAACGTTAATGAACTCACAAATGATTTTTGTTTTCCTTCATATTTGAAGCATGTGTTGGTGAAGACCAAGATTTTATTCAGAAAGTGAATTGTCCACGTGTAAATACATGTTAATGAATTTTCCACGTATAATCTATATATCTATAGAAGTGAGAATGTGTGTGTGTGTGTGAGAGGACAACTCTCAGCCTGTATACTCCACTAATCTTTGATCTACAGACTTGTAATTTGGTATATAGGGTATTCAGACATGTGGAAAGCTTTTTAATCGGTTTTCATCCGGAAAAAAGGGCTGCTAGGGGTTCCAAATTAAAAAAATTGGTACTTGAGGTCATCGGATTTTTATCTGCTTGTCAACTGTTTCATGACTACGCATACATGAATCGTTCACATGATAGCTTCTTTATGTTAAGAATAAGTAGGTTTGAAAACACTTTTTAAAGATTGTGGCAAGCTGATCTAATAATTATTGTACTTGAGTTGCTGTCTTTATTTAGATCTCAGCTCAAGTATTTTTTTTTTTTTTTTTACTTATGAGAAGTGAACTGTTTAGGAAAAAAAAACATAATCTCATGTACATGTCTTAGTTTCTGCACGAATTAAAATATTTATGTGCGTTTTACGACCGGGCAATGCTGGGCGGTCTGCTAGTAAATAAAATAAAGATAATGAAATAAAAATGTGCATTTGCTGAAATATAATTAAACAACATAACACAAATTGTAATAGATTAAGTAAAGGAACTTGATATGGTGGCGTCTTCAGTTTAAGTAACACCGTTTACTTCTGATGAGTTTCAAAATTGGAAGTTGCTTGGATCAGTTAATATGCTAGATTGACAACACATTTTATTAAAATGACCTATTCAATAGATTTTTAAGAACACCCTGTGTGTGTGTGTGTGGAAATTTCGCAATAACCAAGACAACAATATATTATAACATGTTTATTATATGATGTATTTACTCAGCGTTACAATCGTTTGTAAACCATTTGGACAAGCTTAAGCATTATTTCATTAAAAGATATTCCAAAATGGCCAATCGTCAGACACAAAATACAACTAGAATATATATATATATATATATATACACAATTTCTTATTTTACTAATACGAGCAGCGAAATCACCTCTTCTTTCATTTTATTGATTAATTTTGAATTGTGTAGGGAACTTACTTTCGTATTTCTTATTTTGATTATTAGATAATTATTTAATTTTTGTGTTCTTATATTTATTTAATAATTTAAATCATTTAATTTATTTAGTTTATTGACTTGTTTTTTTTGATAATTTAATATAAAAATCTCCTAAACTTTTGTATCTAAATATATATATATATATATATTTAACTAGCCATACTTAAACGAATACCCCCCCCCCCTGCCCCGCCCCACTAAAAAAAAGAAAAAAATTTAAGTTTTTTAGAAGAAGAAATTTGTGTAGCAAACTTTTTTTTTTTTTTTTCATTATAAGAAAATATCCTTAGAGAGAGAGTTGGGAAGCATATATATATATATATATATATATATATATATATATATATATATATATCAAATTTTAGTGATTCAATGAATTTTAAAAAATTATGACGTGAAATGTTTGAGTTCATATCAAAAATTTTTATTTTATGCAAGACAAAGAATACATAAATATTTTAACTCCTTATCCTTCAACTCCGTATACATTAGAAATATTTAACTCCTTATCACTGACTTTAGCAAATAAGGTATAAACCATTATAACTATTTGCTAATATTTTCTCCTCTGAAGAAATGGTAAACATCGAAATCCTATAGGATAAGGAGTTATCATATTTCTAATGTATTCTTTGTCTTACATGGAATAATAAAAACTTTGATATGAAACTCAAACATTTCACGTCATAAATTTTTAAATTCATTGAATGACTAAAATTCGATTTATTTGCTCTATCTTGTATATCGAGCAATTCTTATTTAGATGGGATAATACTTATAGAATATTACTGCCAGTAATATTTTGTAAATCTTGTAATCACAGGCTTACATCTGATTGTTGGATAATTTTATTCTGAAGTATATATATATATATATATATAATCTTCCCAACTCTCTCTCTCTAATATATATATTTTCTGCTGCTTAAATCCCATTTCTCCATGAGTCTCGCCCAGCAAACAACAAAAGCTGCCATATTATAACAATCCTATGGAAGTCATTAACCAAAACGACCATGAAAACTGCCTACCCTAATAAATTCACAACGTTTACTATTTTTGATTATTTACTTGGCGGACGTTTATGACATTGACTCCCACCTCTAAATTCCACAATTCATACTTTTTTCCCTTTTGCATGTTAATCTCATCGATTACAAACTTTCAAATTTAAAAAAAAAAAAAAAATTTTATTACTTTTATCGTCGGGGATAAGTTTTCAATTATAATGTTTTACTAAATTGAACACTTACTTTGTGACCATCACAGAAAAATATTGCGACTCTCATGTGATGGTGTCTAATCCCGTTTTCCAAAAATATTTAATCATACTTAATTCAAACAAAACTGAATAGAAAGTTTAATTGTATAATAAAACATTTTTTTCTTTTGTTGATTCTTTAAATTATTTGTTTGTTGTTTTTTTAAATAAATTATTTCTTGCCTTTGGTAACAATTATTTGTTGTGAATTAAAAAAAAAAAAAACTACTTGTCTGCCCCGAATATAAATATCATATTGCTTATGTTCTATTTTAGTGTCAGAAAAAAATTATGACTATAATTATTTAAAATAATGTATTTAAACCAAGTTAAATTAAACTAAACAAAAATATTATTTCAAATAATATTTCGGTTTAGTTTAATTTAACTTGGTTTAATAATTTATTTGTATCAAATGCTAAAAGTTAAACCCGTTAAAACATGTTTATTTTATAAATAATTAAACTTTGCATTCAATTTTGTTAAATTGAATATTTTAAATTTTTTCCGATGCTAAAATAGGACATTACTGTGATATTCATTTACAGCATTCTCGAAAACCTGTAAAAGTTGTCATCGAGTTGGAAAGAAAGTAAAAATTTACCCTAACCCCCTTTTTTAAACCGGTCACGTGAGCGAGTTACAATATTTTTCTCAGTGATGGTCACAAAGTATGTGTTCAATTTAGTATAACGTTATAATTGAAAACTGATCCCGGGCGATAAGTCATAAAATTCTTTTAATCTGAAAGTTAAGTTTGTAATCGATAAGATTAAAGTAAAAAAAAAGTGTAACTGTTTTTTAAATTTTTTTTTTTTTTTTTACATTAGATCCACCTCCTCAAATTTCTTTAAATTGACAACTTTTCCAGATTTCTAAGAACACTGATTACGAAAATTTCAATTAGATTTTGCGGGGACAATTTTCTACATATAAAGATGCATGCGATGAACAAATCTACTTCTGAAGCCGACATGTTTCTGTGTCCGTGTGTTCGTCATCTATTGAAATTTCACTGTGTAGCAGTACTTTTAAATAGCTACAAATCACGTAAAAATGGAAAGAACTAATGTATTTTACTTTGTGTATTAAAGGTCTGGTGTGTTTTATCGGCATAATCTAAGAAAAAAGAGTGCAGCAATGTAGTCGGAGAGAAAAAATAGGTATCATTGCTACGACATATTTGAATGGTAGGTTAGTGTTTGTTTATTGATGCAAATACCGTTAATCCTGAATATAAGAATGGTCAGAATCAATGGATTGATCAGGCAGGGGAGATTTTATTATTTGTGAATCGAAAAATGGAAAGAGTATGTTATCTGTATGTATGTAAAAACCAGTTAATGGTGGTGCAAGTACAACATCGTAGGAAAATATAGAATTTGACCCGGTCTCAACTGGTAGCGGTGGAAGCACTAAAAACTAAGAGAGAGAAAAATAGGAACTTCTGTAGATGTGGCAATTGTGGTGTTGCTCATCGAATGTAATGTAGCATTTTATTATCATGAGTAAATGTGTCAAAAATGGTGGTCGTAAGCTACATAAGATAGTGGCTGTCAGGGTAGATGTATTGAATTTATATGTGGCATCTGTTGTTGCAAACCTATGGTACTTTAGTCCAGAGGGGAATTTCTGCAATCAAAATATTGTATATGGAGATTAATAACCTCCCAATTAACCTTAGTTTCATATATTTTTTTTATTCGAATTTACCGACTAAGACATTGATTATTTGCTATTTTCTTATTATTTTTAAATACACTTTAATAAAAAAGGATTATTCAAATCCTTTGTAAATTATATTTTACACTTTATTATACTAATTATGTACTTATATATATATATATATATCAGTAGAGAACATTCCAAATCCAAATATTTTTTTGCTTTCATAAAGTAATGTGATTTATAATTTAAAATTTAAAAATCAAATTTTAATTAAATTAAAAATCCGTTTCATAAGAAGGAACAACAACAAAGTCAATTATCTGTACGATCGTTTCGGAAAACAATGCTTTTTATTGTGGTATACATCAAATTATGTAGAATAATTATATATAGTTTTTTGGTAAGCAAGGTCTCCTCATCAGCAAATTTTTTTTTTTTTTTTATTGAATTTAAAAGACACCATAAATAAACCTAGCATTAAAAGTAAGGCAGATGAATCTTTTAATTTTTCTTTTTTTGAAATCAGGAACTGTGGTTAAAGTAGTCATTTAGATGTTTGCTATAGCTTTTTATCTTATTGAATAAGATATTCAATAAGATAAAAAGCTATAGCAAACATCTAAATGACTACTTTAACCACAGTTCCTGATTTCAAAAAAAGAAAAATTAAGATTTATCTGCCTTACTTTTAATGCTAGGTTTATTTATGGTGTCTTTTAAATTCAATAACCCCCCCCCCCAAAAAAAAAAAAATTTGCTGATGAGGAGACCTTGCTTACCAAGAAACTATATATAATTATTCTACATAATTTGATGTATACCACAATAAAAAGCATTGTTTTCCGAAACGATCGTACAGATAATTGATTTTGTTGTTGTTCCTTCTTATGAAACGGATTTTTAATTTAATTAAAATTTGATTTTTAAATTTTAAATTATAAATCACATTACTTAATATTGAATTAGCTCTAGGACATTTAACTATCGAGCTTATTATATATCTAAATTACAACGAGCACTTTCTATTTCCTGTATTTTAATTAAACTAGTAATTTCACTGTTACATTAAAATACACTCAGCTCTTTAGACTATTGTTCTAATCTCCTTTATATATATATATATTTATTTATTATGAAACCAAAAAAATATTTGGATTTGGAATGTTCTCTACTGAGATATATATATATATATATATATTATGAAACCAAAAAAATATTTGGATTTGGAATGTTCTCTACTGAGATATATATATATATATATATATATATATTTACTTATTCATAAATTTTGATCACACCCCTTCACATTTTGTTTCCTGAAGTTTTTATTGACTGAAACAGCTATATAAGTCAACACGATTTTTTACAATTTTATTTTTTTAATTTATTTTTTTTTACAATATGAATGTTTTTTTGTTTACTATTTAAAAGTTTTTTTTGATGATGCTATATTTTTCTTGATTGATATGTATTTCCTGTTTTTGTGCATTTTCGTCCCATGCTAAATCTGCCTTTAATAAAAACCAAACAGAATGGCTTTGCATTTTGCTGATATTTTCTTGCTTCAGAAACGTGCAAATGTGAGCAGTTTCACAGAAATTAAAATGAACTTAAAATTAACTTTATTTTGTTTTAAAATCTCTTGTCATTCTTTAAACTTAATAATGTATAGCTTGTATATCGTCAATATTATCTCATATTTTTTATTTTTTTGTGTATTCATAAGTTTGCATTTCAAGTTTTAATTTATTTTCTTTGTTCTTAATAAGATTGTTGGTAGATTTAAGTTTTTAACTTTTAAAGGTAGACAACTTTATCACAATTATTAATGGGAAAAAAACTTAATGATTAATTAATAGATATATATGCATGTGCAAACCTATATGCATACACACACACATGAATATATGTATGTATATATTTATTGATTTTGTTGTTCAGTGTAATTATTTGACACAATTTGAAAATTCATCATTGTTCTGAGGGAGATAACTCTATTTTACTAAGAGATTCGTTCATTTTTTTGCATATGAGAATTTGGGATACTAAAACCTACGCAAATTCGAGAAATTCTAAGAAAAAGAAAAATGCGAATTTATTTTAAAAAATACTATAAATGAAAACATTACAAATTAAAAGGAATTTTTATTTAAGGAAACTGCAACACCATTATTATTATTTAAAAAAATATTTTTTATGAAAAAATGTTGAGGTTTTTAAAAATATAATCTTTTAACATTACAAAAGATGAAAAATGTGATAATAATTGCAGTGGAAATGTAATCTTTATTAAAGAAAACATGAAAAAAAAGGATGAAAACATTAAAAAAAAAAAAAAAAAAAGCTGCGATGACTTTTCTTTTTAATGTAACAAAATTAAGAAAATTAATGACATCAAAATATAGTCTTCAATTATTTAATTATTATTAGAATTTTTTTTAGATAATTAATTTGTTTATGTCATTTATTTTTTTGTGAACTATTATCCTCATCTTTTGTAGTTGTCGGTTAACAACGTTTCGGCCAACTATTCCTCTGCCCTTCCTAAAGCCGAAATGTGGTGAGACGACAACAACTATGGAAGGCAGTAATTACTGAAGATACAGTATTCCTATCCTGTCGTGGTTAACAACCTGACGAAAGCCAGAGGAATAGTTAGCCGAAACTGCGTTAAACAACAGCTATAAAAGATGAGGATAATAGTCTGCAAAAAAGTATCGTCTTTGATGTTTGCAAATAGAAGGAAAATGCAACAGTAGTTGCAGATTTTGAATCGTAATCTGGGCAACGCTGGAATTATTGATTGTTGTGCACACGCGCATGTGGAGCTCGGTGCACACATGCAAATATTGTTGACACCTGAATGACCAGAGACCGCTTCCTCTGCCGTTTCTTTTTCTGTCTTTCTCCGAATTCCATTTGTTTACCAACACATCTCCCAATTGTCAATCAAATCCACTTCCAAATGATTTTTTTTACATTTTTGAAACATGGTCAACTAAAGAATGTTGAATTCCGAGTTTTTGTACATTCTTCCCAATTGTTATGATTTTTAGATGACATTTCTTGGTTTGAAGACTTGTCAACAATATTTGCGTATGGACACCCAGCTCCATATGCGTGTGTGCACAATTAGCAATAATTCCGGTGTTGCCCAGAATGCTATTCAACACTGTAATTTTTGGTACTAGTGCACATTAAGAACTGGATTTCCTTAAATGTTGACCATCTGAAACTTATTAACCCTTATTCTTGAGTGGCCTTCAGGTCTTGATAAACAGAGACTCTTTTGTAAAAAGAAAAACAAAAAAAAACGTTATTTAAAATTGTATTGATTTAGTCAACTTTGGAACAATTCATTAAAAAATGGTTAAAATTGTGAATTGGTGATTAATCTGATGTTACTGTTCCTACTGATTTGGTGATCGCATTTTCTTTTTAAATGTATGCGAAAAATGATAATGTACTTATGAACTTTATGTATTGTTATTATATAGGTAAAAATATTTAGTTTTACAAAACCATGTAAGTTTTGTAAAGAAAGTTTGTGAAATAATTTTTTTATCTCACCTTTTTCTTGTTAGATTCTTCGTTTCGGGCCAGCAGCACTAAATTTGATAAACAGTACGAGTTTGTGCCGATCAACTTGCATCTTCAGAGAATGCAATTAATTGATGAAAACACAAATACCAGTAAGTAGATTCTCTCTCTCTCTCTTACTTGACCTCCAAACAGCACAACCACATAGCATGTTAATATTAGAATAAGGGAGATAATCTTGTATAATGCATTGGCTTAATGTGAACGCTGTTCAAGGTTTATGGACTCTGAATAGTAACTTTTTTATTAATTTACTAAAAGTTTGAATTTGTTTATCACCGGCATAAATTTTAATGTCATGACATCATTTCTAGCAAACTTTTTAAACTTGATGACAAGGCTGGAATGACATTTGTTTTGGTTTCAATTCAAGTCATATTGTGTTTTTTTTTTTTTGTTTTTTTTTTAAATCACTATTATATGTTGGGTACAATATAATAATCAATAGAGTATTGATTTTATAAGAATAAATACAAAATATGCATGAATTAAAATATATTTAAACGTATCTTTATAACCCATTTACACCGAGGAGAGAGGAGGGGAGATACAATTTAATAATCAATAGATATTGACTTTATAACAATAAATATGAAATCTGCATATATTAACATATAGTTAAATGTATCTTGAGACTGGGCAACGCCGGTCGGCTTTAAAGTTTTTAAATAAAATTAGGTACTTGTACAGTTTAATCAAGACATGAAAAAAATGAAATGATAAGAAAACTTATGGATAAATTTACTTGTTTTATTCTGAACTATCATTATTTCACACGTCTAAAAAATTTTACGTGGAATCCAATGGTGCTGTTAATTTTGTATTCAGATTTTTACAATAAGAATAAGGTTTGCGACTGTGCTAGACCTCTCTAAACGGTAAAGACAACATTTTACTTTATTTTTTTATTTTTATTTATTTATTTTTTTTTACATGGGGTTCACCACTTATTAAGGCCCGAAGGCCACTCAAGGATAAGGGTTATTGCGTGTACAGTAATCAATGAGATAGTATTGTAGTAATCATTAGTATTGGGGGTTTTGATAGTGTCTTACTTATGGGGGCAGTTTGTCAGGAGTTTGTTTATGTTAGACTTGAAGACGTCCAAGTTGTAGTTAGGTGGGAAACAGGCAAGCGGCAGAGAGTTCCATTGGCATGCAGTTCTAAGAAAGAAGCTTTGCTCATGGAATCTACGTTTGGATTTAGGCACAGATAAAGAGTGGGGGAAATTATTGACAGTAGTTTCAGCCAGACGGGTGTTTCTCGTGAAAGATTGGCGAGGGGGGACGAGGGGTTGGAGCTCAGACGAGCACCTGCCATGGAAATAACGATAAAACAAAGACAGGATCGCAACGTCTCTTCTGTGGGAGAGAGGTTGCAGGGAAGAGAAAAGGGCATCCCCCACCAAACCACGAAGTTTATTTTGTACTCTGTCAAGGCAGGATAGGCTGTTTTTAGCAGCTCGTGCCCAGATGTGGCAGCAGTACTCCATCCTTGGATGTACTTGGCTTTTATAAAGATAGAGAATTGCATTAGTAGTGAGATATCTTCTGGAGTGGTAGAAGGATCCCACCATTTTCCCAGCGTCCCTGGCAAGATTTGATGTACGTGTTCCATTTCAGATCAGGAGTAAAGGTCAAACCCAGAAGCTTGTCAAAGCATGGAGCCTCCCCAAGACGAGAGCCATCCATTTCAATTGATGCCAGATGGGGATCAGAGCGTTGATGTTATTTTGTTTATAAATTGAAAGTTATAAAAATTAAAAAGTTGTACAACTTATTTTTGCAACCCCCTTCTCACAGACATGATGTTGTTAGTCTGTCTTTTCTATAAATACTATTATGGCATGCATGCTTCAGAATTGTCTCATCTGTTCTCTGCTTCCTTTGTTGCAGCTCATTTGACTCGTGGGTCTAGTGGTCTTCATCAATTCACTGTTTTGATACCTCATTGTAATTGAGCTTTCTATTCGAGTATCTTTATTTTGCAAAAACTGTGTGGAACTCTTTCTGCTTACTGTTTTCTCCTAACCATAGCCCTGTACTTTTTCAAAACTAAGTCTGATAGACATCTGTCTTTGCAATAATCATCTTTTGTTCTTGATAGTTTTTTTTTTTTCAATTTTCACCCCAAACAAGGCACAGTGCACTTTGATGTAGGGGGCTACTATCGGGGACATAAGTTGCAGGGATATTATGAAGGGAGATGAGCAGCAAGATGTCTGTTAACATTACTCTTGAACTTCTGCATGTCAGTACAGTTGGGAAAGCAGGGACCTGGAAAGGAGTTCCAAAGTCTAGCAGTTCTGAGGAAGAAACTATTGGATTAGAAGGCTTTCTTAGACCTAGGAATCTTTACTGTGTAGGGGTGGGATTTAGCTGCTTGTTGGGTTTGTCGGGGGTATTTACGTCGAGGTGGGGGTACAAGTGCTTGTAGTTTGTTAGGACATTTACCATTAAAATACTTGTAGAACAGGCAGAGGGATGCAACATTTCAGCGATGGGACAGAGGTTGAAGCTTAGATGACAGTTCAAACCTATCACGTTGGCGACTCTTTAAGTGCCTCCATGTCATATCTGGAGTGATTTCCAAGAAAACAAACAAAAAAACCCCCAAAAACTTTGCTTTTCTATACCCTCCTCGTGCAATCTTTGGTGCTACCAGATCAGGCTGTCTGAAGATATTGGCTTCCTGACCTAAAATGCGCCAAACATTGATGTTATTGCTTTTTTTTCCCTTTGCATAACTCAATAATTTTCTGCAAATTCAAAAACAAAAACAATTTTTCCCTACAAAACAACCAAACCAAACACCATGAATAAATATTTGAAGGCATAAACAACTTGAAGCATTAAAACTCTTTCCAAAATTATTAGATTAGGGTTGATATGCCATAAAACAAAACAACCAAATCTGCACAGTCACATTTATATGGAATAGCCATTTTCTCTCAAGACCTGCTGCTTTTATAGTTGCTTAACTATGTTTCGGACAACTTTTCCTCTTGCTTTCCGAAAGCCGGCCAAAGGATTAGTGTGCCAAAACGTGGTGAGACAGCAACAACTATGGAAGGCAGTAATTACTGAAGATACAGTCGAAGATTCAGCATTCCTATCCCATCGCAGTTAACAACCTGACGGAGGCCAGAGGAATAGTTTGACGAAACGTTAAAAACAACTATAAAAAATGAGGATAATAGTCCACAAATAGAAGGAAAATGCACCAATAGTTTGTAAGAAATTGTAATTTTTGGTACTAGTGCACATTAAAAACTGGATTTCATTAAATGTTGACCACCTGAAACTTATTAACCCTTATTCTTGAGTGACCTTTGGGTTTTGATAAGCAGAGATTCTTTTTTTAAAAAAAATATAACATTAATTTAAATGGTATTGATTTAGTCGAGTTTGGAGCAATTCATTTAAAAATGGGTAAAATCTAAAATTGGTGATTAATCTGATTTCACCATTCTTACTGATCGAGTGATCTCATTTTTTTTTTTTTTTTTTTTTTTTTTTTTTTTTTTAAATATTGTTTTTCTTTTCAGCATGCTGTTATGATTCTATCACTCATGGTTCGTTGGCGGCTTTTTCACAAAAATTCAAATCGGGCGGACTCTTGCGTATGCTGGATGAACTTCGAGAACTCCACACTGCTGAAAACACTTTAGGAAAACAGACCAAGTTAGAAAAGGCGTGTCACCTGCTGAATCAAATGGCAGCATTAAAACAAGGTGTGCACGACAAATGTGTACGCCTGTGTCGAGTGGCCATGCAGGGTACTCCAGCGGAATTAAAAGACGCCATGGAACAGCTTAATGCTAAGGTACCATTTTATTTTCTTCCTCTTCTTTCAATCTGTTCATTTCAACTGCATCTTTTGCTTATCCGGGTGATACCGATGAGAAGAACTTGGATTTTAATTTTCAATATTTTTCTCTCCCTTCACTTTCATATCCAATTTCTATAATTTAAAAAAAAAAAAAAAAAAAAAAAAAAGTGTTTTCTTTCGTTTTTGTTTTTAAGGTGAGAGATTTAGTGAAAGTCTGTGACAGTCCAATATTTAATGAAGCTTCCGCCCAGCACATGCGCGCAAGAACTGAGGCTTCGAGTTTTGCTATGGGCATGAAACTTTCTTCCAAAAACCAATTGTCTGCTGCGCCCATGACCACTACCAAACCTACTGCACCTCCTGTAGTTGCTCCAGATGATACTGCTTCCAATACTTCCGGTGCTGCTGCTGCTTCCTCTTCCACTGCAGACGGAAAGGCTGCAGACAGTAATAACTGGCGTTGGACTGGTAGCAACTTTGTACGGAGTCCTACCATTGAGCCTTGGGTGAGTGGATTGTGCTTATATCATAACTCTTTTACTCCCTATTTACTTGCCTCCCCACTAGGGGCAGAGTTAGACATAATGTCGGATTTTTAATGTAGGGAGAATATCCAGCTCCCTGAAAAAGATGCACTTTGGATTGGAACAAAAAAAAAAAAAAAAAATTTGCATCAGCCATATTTGACTTGTGTATTTTTATAGAGTGGTACCATTCATTCATGTTGGTTCGTAACGTTGCCATTACTTTAACTGTCATTACATTTCAACCAATCAGACCTGCATATTGTCTGAGACTTTGTTTCAAAGGAACAAACAAACAAAAAAAAATAGGAAAAAAATAAAAATCCGACTCGGCATTTTTTTTTTTTTTTTTTAAAGTGCAAATGAAATGCGTTTATTTGTGGTTCTTCCAAAATAATGCATTACATTATCTTTAAAAAATATTTTCTGCACGCACGTGTTTTATAATGCTCTGCCATGTAACATGCTCTTTTTAAAAGTCCCTCTCCCTGCCACCTTATGCCAGCACTTTCTCGCCCTCATGTTTACATGTCCATCTTCCCTGGCATTCACTTTGTTTCACTTCTTGACCACATGGTGTACTTTTTCTCTCTTTTTTCTTATGACGCAAGCTCGCACACACTTTCTAATTTTCATATCGCTAAAACAGCTGCTAATATTTTTACTAGTCAGCTATACTACGGCTGCTGCTGATTTTGTTTATTGACACTGTTACTGTTACAATAAGAGCACACTGCTTA
>NC_136491.1:32611161-32673661 GCF_053919585.1 Euprymna scolopes
TTATTGTATATTATTATTATTTAATTAGTGTATATTATTATTAATTATTTAATTAGTGTATATTATTATTAATTATTTAATTATTGTATATTAATATTATTTAATTAATTATTGTAGGAGAATCGTGAGCACATGCACATGCTACAGTCCATTAAATACAGGAGAGACATTGCTTTTTGTCATGCAGTAAGTATTGTTTATTTGTATTATGATTATATCAGGGTTATTTTCTTGGATTTTGTTTAACTTACCTAAGGCAATATTAAATATTTACACTAGATCATCCAGGCATAGGCAGTCTGTCTAGTCTATGCATATATATATATATATATATATATATATAAAAACAAATAATTGATAAAACATGTTGAAAATACTTTTAGGAGAATTAAAAACATATTTAATTTTTGAAAAGAAAGCACAAATTAAGTGGATTGTCGTTAATCTGCAGAGTTTCGAAAGAAATACTTTCCTTCTCATCAGAGGGTAGGAATCAGCAAAACGCGGAATCGGATTTTGCTTGCAAAGTATCTAATGAAACTACAATAAGCCATAGATCTTACTTGCTAAAAAGTAATGAAGCAGAGGGATGGGGGGAAAAAGAAAAATGATTTCATGTGAATGGATGGTCGAGTGAAGAGTAGAATATCCAATAACGGTAAAATCCAAGAAAAGTTGGTTAAAGTCCCGTATCTACAAGTAAAAATTTAAAGGAATGGCGTTACTGGAAGATATTTCAATGTCATCCAAAAGGAAGAATTTTGTGAAATAATTCACAAATGGGTACAAGGAAAAAAGAGTGAGTTCAAAATCTTATTATAAAAAGAAAGATTATATATAACACACACACTATGCTCTTTGTGTAAACAAATTGAGCTTAGGTATTTGCACAATGTCAAAACATTGTTAATTCACTGCCCAAATAGCAGCAGCCGAACAGCGCAATGGTTAGAAGCCCTGACGGTCGGGTTTCGATCCTGGCTTGAGGTAGTTGCTTGTCTAGCCGCACTGATGAGCTGTGAAACAGCGAAACAGTACTGTATGTGGATGGCATATAAATATATATAAGAACAAATTAATAAAACATGTTAAAAACACTTTAAGAAAACATATTTTCAAAAAGAAAACACAAATTAAGTGGATTGTCCTTAATACGCAGAGTTTTGAAGAAATACTTTCCTTCTCATCAGAGGGTAGGAATTAGCAAAATGCGGAATCTGATTTTGCGTGCAAAGTATTTAGTGAAAGAGCTTACTTGATAAAAAATAGTGAAGCAGAGAGAATGGGGGGAAAAAAAGAAAAATGATTTCACGTGAATGGATGGCCGGGTGAAAAGTAGAAAATCCAATAACGGTAAAATCCAAATAAAGTTGGTTAAAGTCCCGTATCCACAAGTAAAACTCCAAAGGAATCGCGTTACTGGAATATATTTCGATGTAATTCAAAAGGCAGAATTCCGTGAAAAAATTCACAAATGATTACAAGGAAAAAAAGAGTGAGTTCAAAATATATACAAATCATGATGGCATAATCATTAGATCACTATCGCTGTCTTGACATTTAAAAATAAATGTTTAAATTTCAACTGTATTTCTCGCGGTTAACGGTGGCCATGTGAATTTGTTCCTTGTTAATGGAATCAGAGATGGCTTCGTTGCCGGGTTCGAATCTTCCGACCGGTTTTAATCGTGAGACCCTGCACTGATGATTCCCGAAAGGATAAAACACTAGTGTTTGTAGGCATTAAAAAAATAATTATAGTAATAATTATGCATTAGAAATATTTTTCAAATAAATGTTAACAATTATTTTTATACTTACACTGGTGTTCTATGCTTCTGCAATCATCAGTGTAGGAAGTGATAATTACTGCTGCTTGAGAGACTCAAACTTGGTCACAAACACGCTCTTTACTTCGTAAGCTAGTATCTTTACTTCAAGGCCACCGGTAATTAACACAAGAATCGAAGGAAATTAAGTGCCTATAAATGCCATGCCAGCAGGCATTCGCAGTAAACAATTAGAGTATTCAACAATAGGAAACATAATCTTGCGTGTGTGCGTGTGCGTGTGTTTCTTTAGAAATATTGTGTGTGCGTGTGTGCGTTTCTTTAGAAATATTATCTTTTCAATTATATTTCACCTTTTATATATACCAATCCTTAATTTATGAAGCTCAATGTAATTACAGAACACGGTTACGGCATAAGGGTGGCTGGATGGAGCAGCTGATATGAATCATAGGAGGTACTACCCTACACCCAAACGGAATATGCCAGGGAGATTAGATCGAGATTCTGATTTAAAAATAATTATGGAGTTAGTTGGAAAAGGGATGACTAAAGAAGTTTATTTATTTACTTTTTTTTTTGTGTCTGAACGATCTTTCTATACGAAGTGGTTGTACGAATAGAGAGAAAAAAAATGTACTGGAATTTAAAAATGCATACATTTTTTGAAAATTAGGAAGGAAAGGAGTGTTACATGAAAGGGCGATCCCCTTCTCATGTAAGTAAGAAGACATACCAGATAAGTGAAAATGATATTAGGATAGGGTTAGAATCGAACCCTGTAGGCAAGTGTTGAAGATAATAGATAATGGAATTTTAGAAATTCTATCTATTGTTAATTCTATTAGAAATAGTTAAATATTGTTTATGCCGTAAAAAAGAGTCGATTGTCCATTCTTTTAGAAATCTGGATATTAAATATGTCAGTTAAATGAATGCAAAATGCGAGTTAAGATATATTGTTTAAAAATAGGTTAAAATTAGAATTGAGGATTCTTTGTTTGCCAAAAGTGTGTTGGACGGACATGTGTAGAAAACATGATATAGTCACATTGGTAAACACACTTTTGACGTCATAAACAAAGGAGATTTCTCAATACAGGAATCAAGGGTTCGAAGTTAGAAGTCAATTGAAAGACAGAGTGGAGGAGGATCAGATATTCAGAGCAGATCACACACGGTGATAGTCAATTGTAGAGGAGAGCCCCTTAGAAGTGAAGGGAGGAAAATAGACCATGTGAATCAAAGTTTGAATTCCTGACATCACCGATTGGTCGATTGAAGGATAAAGAAACCAACTATGTTTGTAATTGTTTGTCTCGTGTCGTCATTATTTACAACAAAAAAGGTAAAGGTGTTTTTATCATCAACTTGTAACGAACTTTGTACAACCTTTACAAGTAAATATGTTAAAAGAACTGTAATATATATATATGTCTTCCCATCAGAATTGTAATATATATATATGTCTTCCCATCGGAATTGTAATATATATATATGTCTTCCCATCGGAATTGTAATATATATATATGTCTTCCCATCGGAATTGTAATATATATATATGTCTTCCCATCGGAATTGTAATATATATATATGTCTTCCCATCGGAATTGTCCTCACCATCATTATATATGTGCCCCCAATATGAATCCCTACTATACATGTCTCCAACATCTTTAAATATGTACCCCTATGCAACATAACAAGTGAATGACAAAAGTCTATATTTCAAATTTCATGATGTTGACCATCTTACAATTTATTCCTTTAATTACGTTGATATTCACAATTCTTGACAGAAGTTATCAAGAAGTGAACTGTTTAGAAAAAAAACATTATCTCAGTTTCTGTATAAATTAAAATATAATACTTATACATATTTTATGACCGGGCACCGCTGGGCGACCTGCTAGTATATACGTATATTTACCTCATTTCTAATATGTCAAATATCGAATTTGCTTGCTTTTCAGCTGACAGTAGCTACGGCAGGTTTTGTCGCTAAAATTTATGACAACCTGGAAAATGAAGCGTTTTTGCAACAGTTATGTGATGTTGGAATTTTGCTACACTTTGAAGGACTGTTGAGCTGTCATGCAGAGGAGATGGGGATGATAGAAGACATGTCGATTGCTGTGGAAGACCTTGGCAATATCAAGTTCAAATTAGTTTGCAAGGACGATGTCCAGGATCTGAAACCATCGCTGGAACTCACAGAGTGAGTACCTACACTTTCTTGCTTTTAACTCCTGTAATCGCTTGATTCAATTGAATTTGTTGAACTGTTTTACTGAAAAAGAAAACATTTTGAACAAACCTAAAAGAAATTTACACTGTTTAATAGTTTATATATATATATATGTAATAGTTTCCTTCAGTTTTAACAGACTATGGATACCCACTGTAAGGGTGTCCACGGATTAAATTTGTGTGGCAAGGGTTGCGCAATCTCCAACCACTCCTCTCCTGAGTCAACATTGTTGAATACCAGTGGCAAGTGAAGATTCAGGACGACTGGAAACAATGCCGAGATAAGCGGAGAGAACATACAGTGCCTTGAATTCTCAAATGGTCACCCATTTGGTACTAACCAGGCTCAATGTTGCTTAACTTTAATGATCTGACGAGAATCAGTGTGTCAACATGATTATGCTATATACAAATATATATATATATATATATATATATATACTAAATCAAGCTGTCTGAAAATACTGGCTTCCTGACCCAAAATGCACCAGACATTACAGGCAATTGAGGACCATCTGTGAATTTAATACTCCCTTGACCTTTCCTCCTTTGGAGGAAGCCAGTTCAACCTGCCTAAGGTGGATGCCATACAACACATGCACGCATACACATATATATTGCAAATTTCATCAGATTCACACAAAAGCTCAATAATGTATACATTTACATAGATTCTTCAATTTGTTTCATTGCCCGAGTTGCTGATGATAGTCTTTAAAAGATTAATCCATCTCAATGAAACCATGGTATATCTTTGAAATATGAAACATATATTTTAAATAATTTGTATTTTAGCTCTCACATTTGTGATCAAACACTTTATTGATTTCTTTTCGACACATCCCAATGCCATATATGCATATACGTATCATTTATTTCCAGTTAATTTTATATTTTTCCTTTATTTGATTTCAAGCTTGAATTTTATTTTGATTCCATAACGTTATACAATTAATGGTCAACTGTTTATTTAAAACAACCCCAGTAACTTAATGGCCTATTAGTCTTAAGAATTATTCAAAGCCCCAAAGTGATTATAATAAACAACTTTCATTCTATTAAATGTAATTTAAAATTTTCAAAGAGAATCCAAGTGTTTCTGTAAATTTCTTTATTTTTATAAATTTATTTCAGCTTTGTTAAAGGAGGAAGATATCCTGATATGAACAGGTAAGCAATTAATTTAGCACTTTTTTATGCCACTTGTTTTGAACCCTTAATTTGGTGAAGGCAATTTTTTTTCATCCCGTCAGTCTTTGCTAACTTCAGCCAAACCTGGCATACAATTTGAAGCAAGGTGCTCTAGTGGTACAAAAGTAGCTGTAATGGATCTGGGATCTGTTGGCATTTCCCAGTAGGAGCATCAGTGGCTTCAAATCGGTCACTAGGTTGTTGGGATGAGTGAATGATTTTCCTGGCTCGTATGAAAATACTGATTGAAATAGCTATGCTCTGTTGAAATCCTACACCATTGTCGTAATAATTTCTAGCCAGATTTACAAACATGGAGTATTTTATGTTTTTTTTTTTTTTTTTTTTTTTTAATTACATTTTCACCCCAAACAAGGCACATTGCCACTTTGGTGTAGGGGGCTACTATCAGGGGAAACATCTACTGGGGGTACTATGTAGGGATTTGGGCAGCGAGATGTTGGTTCACGTTGCACTTGAACTTATGCAAGTCAGTACAGTTGGGGAAGCAGTGACCTGGAATGGAATTCCAAAGTCTAGCAGTTCTGGGGAAGAAACTACTGGAGTAGAAAGATCTTTTACATCTAAGGATCTCTACAGTGTGGGGGTGGGATCTTGCAGCTTGTCGGATCTCTCAAGGGTGTTTACGTCGTGGGGGCACAAGTGCTTGCAGTTCATCAGAGCATTCACCATTATAATACTTGTAGAACAGGCAGAGGGATGCAACGTTTTGACGATGGGACAGAGGCTGAAGCTTAGATGCCAGTTTAGGGCCTATCAGATTTGCGACTCTCTTTTGAACCCTGTCAAGGAGCGAGAGACTAGTAGCCGATGCACCAGCCCAAATATGACAGCAATACTCCATACATGGGAGAATAGTGGCCTTGTAGAGGTACAGGATACTTTCGGGTGTTAGAAGTTTTCTAGCATGGTAGAGAGAGCCCACCTTTCTCGCAGCGGCCCTGGCAATGCTCTCGATGTAATTGTTCCAGCTCATGTTTCCTGTGAACGTTAGGCCAAGGAGCTTGAGAGACGTACTCTCAGATAAAGAGTCGTTGGCCATTGCTATAGGTGGTAGAGAAGGTTTCTTGTAATTATTGAATGAAACCAGTTTTGTCTTGGCGGCATTGAACGTGACCATCCATTTTTGTCCCCATTCCACTACTGATTGGAGGTCATCCTCTAGTGTTTCTGCCATTACTTTAGATATATGTTCATTTGTTTTTCTGTCGTGCCTGCTATAGAGTGTGGTGTCATCAGCATATATACCCATCTCAGAGGCAATTTTGTCGGGGAGGTCATTTATGAATATCAGGAACAGCAGAGGTCCAAGGATAGATCCCTGGGGCACTCCCGCATTTATATCATATTGTTTAGATGTACGACCATCGAGGACAACCTGGATTTTTCTCTTATCTAAGAAGGATTTAATTATGTTAAGTATTCTACCAGTGATACCGTATGATCTAATCTTCCTGAGGAGACTCTCATGCCATACCCTGTCAAAAGCCTTGGATATAGATATACCGCTCTGCCCTCTCCCGCTTTGTCCAGTGAATGGTATATGCATTCAGAGATTATAGTGAGGATGTCTGCCGTGGAACGGGCTTGTCTAAATCCATATTGCTGGTCATTCAGGAGTTTAGCATCTGTAAGGTGCTGGACTAGAGCATGGTTAATTAAGGTCTCAAATATTTTGGCAAAAAGTGGGAGGAGGCTAATAGGGCGATAATTTAATGGGTCAGTTCTTTCGCCAAAATTCTTGAATACTGGTACCACAGAAGCAGTTTTCCAACAGCCCGGAAAGCAAGCTTCATTAAGGCATTTGTTGTAGAGTTTGGAGAGAACTGGAGCTACTTCGGCTGAACACATGTTATGCAAATTTCACTTTTTTTTTTTTTTTTTTTTTTTTACAGTGATCACCATTTATCAAGGCCCGGAAGCCACTCAGGGATAAGGGTTATAACATAAATAAAATATACATAAAATTGCATTATCCTTTCTACAAAAATACTATACTTCCTTGTTTACCAATTGTTGTTCCATATTAATTGCGTAGCAAGTCAGCATTCTGGAATATATCTCCAGACTTTTTATTCTTGCAGTACTTCCCCTTGTTTTCTCGACAGTGGTAGCTGATTTGGCATCTCTGATGAAACATCTTCCAACAGATATTTTAATTGAAAATATTTATCACATTCTTAGACGAATTATTATTATTATTATTATGTTTATTATTATTTAATAATTTATTAGTAGTATTAGTATAAGTAGTTCTGCATAAGAATGGTATTTTTCTGTAAAAAAATGTTTATTTACTTTTAAGAATGTTTCACATAAAAAGTTAACAATTACAAGAAATAAATATTACACATCTAATATATAAAAGACTATATGCCTGTCTGTCTGTTTCCATATTTTCAAACTCTATCTCTTCCGAAACTTAAAGTTGCAGAGTGGCACTAGGGGCCTCAGATGATTGGATTTTTTATGGACCGTTTTTTTTTTTATGGGTCTTTAGCTTGTTAAAATAGTTTTTAAGGGGTCAAAAATAGGTTAAAATTGACAAAATTGTTATATATTGTGTACATTCATCTTAGTTTATTTTTAATTTTTAAGCAGTTCATGTGTGTGTCACGTTGGTACTGTGGTAACGTCATATGGCACCCAAATGCTTTTTTTTTCTTTTTACTTTTGAAATCACAATTCTATAATATACAAGAGCTGGACGAATTAAAATATCATATTTAAGTGTATTTTATGACCAGCCCCCCCCCCCTAGTTTATTACATAAAAGTAAGAATTATTCAGGTAAAAATGTTCAAATATTATAGATTACATAATATCTGTTGGAAGATGTTTCGTCGGGGACACCAAACCATCTATCACCATCTAGAAAACAGGGGAAGTAATGCAACAATAAAATGTCTCAAGATATATGCCGGAATGCCATAAAATCTTGTGATTACACTGGTGCAGCAAAAGCATTACCAATAGGATGCATGAACATACTGGACAATCCAGACGATGTAGAAACAGGAATAAGATGCTTCGAGGCGCTATACAGAGTAAAGAAACTAAAAGATAAACGAGGAGCAAAATGAAATTATTGACATGTTCCTCGGAAACAATTCAGAAAGTTTCAAGATAGCATTTCCAAGAAATTTGGATATACCATCTGGAAACTTTTGATATTTCAAAAAAAAAATGTTAAAGAAATACTGTTAGAAAAACACATAGTGTAATTGTTTTCTTTTTTTTTTTCCAATTTGATTTTCAAAGAAATACTTTTTCATCACAATTTCAAATTTGTAATATATATATATATATATATAATTATTATTAGTTTTTTTTTTTTTTTTTTTTTTTTTTTTTTGAAAAAGAATTCCATTCCAGCAGAGTGCTCAATTAAAAGGAAAATCCAAATTGTAAGAGCGTATTAATATTTTGTGTACAGAAAGTTGCTAGGACTCTTCAGGCTTATGCACATAAGCTTGAAGAGTCCTAGAGTGGATGAAACGCGGAATATTATTCAGTGTAGCTTAATCGCCATATATATTTTATGAATTACTATATATTTATTTCCAGCAAATTTTATAGTTTTCCTTTCTTTGATTTCAAGCTTGAATTTTATCATTATCCAATGAATGGTTCAACTGTTTATTTGAAACGACTGTTATATAGTGGAGTGAGGTTATATAGACAGGGTCTATATAACTGACGTCTTTCTAACATTATGATTTATATACATACAGGGTTTGACGTCTAGTAGGTAAAATGTTCTTTTATTGTTGTATATACGTGTGTGGGTGTTTTCACATATAATAAAAGAATTTATTGACATCAGTCTGTGCACTGCCCAGGCAAAGAATATACTTCTCTGTTATGTCTTTGTATCTTATTATTATTCAAACTCATCTCCTTCAAAATGCAATCAAACAACAGCAAGTTATATATATTTGATATAACTTTCTTGACTTCCCATTGGAGCTGTGAGACATAATTTTCTACATTATTTTAAAGCCGTGTTTCTCCCAGCTTCCAAATGATGAGACGATATCTTTTTTGTAAACTTGTACGACTTTTCCTGTCCAACTTCAAATTCTAAAACTAAACTGATTATACATATTTCCCAGTCATCTCGTTCGGTCATTAACTCCACGTGACTAAAACACAAATCGGATGATATACCTTTCTAACATATTTTATTTATGTTCTAACATTCTTTTTCAATGAGCTAACATTTTTGAGAACTATTTATACATAAATAATTTTATCTGTAAATATTTCGCTTTGATAACATTCTGACATTTTAATTTTACAATAACGATCATAATTATATTCGTTCAAATAACTTAGTGTTCCTCTGGCACAAACTTAACAAACAGGCAATATAATTACAGACATGATTAAAAGTTGATGTTTTTTGTTTTCTTTCTTAAAGCTGTCCAACACATGTTAGCATGTAAAATGGACGTTAAACTAATGATTTTTTTTTTTTTGTGTTTTGTTTAACAGGCATTCCATTGTTGTTTGTGTGCCGCTGTTGTCAGCTATATTTGACAAACTCCCGAGTAAATTAAGATCTGGCTATCACATTGATGTTAGTCCTGCCTATTTCAATATTGGAATCAATGAATTGGCGACATTGGCAGAAAAGTAAGCAACATTCTTATAATTCCATTGTAGATAATTTTATTTTATTTTTAATTATTTGTAGATAATTCTATTTTCCTTTTTAATTATTTGTAGATAATTTTATCTTCCTTTTTAATCATTTGTAGATAATTTCATTTTCCTTTTTAATTATTTGTAGATAATTTTATTTCCTTTTTAATTATTTGTAGATAATTTTATTTTCTTTTTTAATTATTTGTAGATAATTCTATTTTCCTTTTTAATTATTTGTAGATAATTTTATTTTCCTTTTTAATTATTTGTAGATAATTCTATTTTCTTTTTTAATTATTTGTAGATAATTCTATTTTCCTTTTGAATTATTTGTAGATAATTCTATTTTCCTTTTGAATTATTTGTAGATAATTCTATTTTCCTTTTGAATTATTTGTAGATAATTTTATTTTCTTTTTAATTATTTGTAGATAATTTTATTTTCCTTTTTAATTATTTGTAGATAATTTTATTTTATTTTTATTTGTAGATAATTTTATCTTCCTTTTTAATTATTTGTAGATAATTTTATTTTCCTTTTTAATTATTTGTAGATAATTTTATTTTATTTTTATTTGTAGATAATTTTACCTTTTTTAATTATTTGTAGATAATTTTATTTCCTTTTTAATTATTTGTAGATAATTCTATTTTCCTTTTGAATTATTTGTAGATAATTTTATTTTCCTTTTTAATTATTTGTAGATAATTCTATTTTCCTTTATAATTATTTGTAGATAATTTTATTTTCTTTTTAATTATTTATAGATAATTTTATTTTCTTTTTAATTATTTATAGATAATTTTATTTTCCTTTTTAATTATTTGTAGATAATTTTATTTTCCTTTTTAATTATTTGTAGATAATTTTATTTTCCTTTTTAATTATTTGTAGATAATTTTATTTCCTTTTTAATTATTTATAGATAATTTTATTTTCCTTTTTAATTATTTGTAGATAATTCTATTTTCCTTTTGAATTATTTGTAGATAATTCTATTTTCCTTTTGAATTATTTGTAGATAATTTTATTTTCCTTTTGAATTATTTGTAGATAATTTTATTTTCCTTTATAATTAGTTGTAGATAATTTTATTTTCCTTTATAATTAGTTGTAGATAATTTTATTTTCTTTTTAAAAATTATTTCGTACGCACAAAGCATTTTTTCTTTTTCTCAGAAAACATGTCTGATGTAATTTAACATGTATCTTGTTTCAGTCGATGTTACAACTAAGAAGTACTGTCGCACCGTAACGTGACCGTTACACTTTACTTTCGTAATTCATAAAAATAAAACTGGAAACAAATAAAAATCCACGCCAACATTTTTTTTTTGTTTTTAACAAAACACTTTTATTACTGATACTTTCCCATCTTGACACCACTAAAAAGCCCCTTGCCATCATTCATCTCGTCTGATGTACATGTTTCTTCTCCAACCTAACGCTGATCCTAGCCAGCCATTTCTTGCCTTTGAGTTTACACGTCCATTTTCTTTGACGTCGACTTTTTTAAAAACTTTTTCTTTCTTGACCATGTGGTGCATCTTTTCTCCTTTTTTTCCTTTTTCTACTTGAGCACACTTAATTTGCATATGCATGTTTTTTTTTAGTTACTACTGCTGCTAATCTCTTTGGAAGCCAGTTAATCTTTGCTGCTGCTGATATTTTCCCATGTGCTCATAGTCAGTATGTTACAGCATTATAGTGACTATTTTTTGATTTCCACAGCGTATCACATTGATAGTTTGAGTCTCATTGGTAGAAGACATCCAGTAGTAATTCATTTCATCACTTTTTCTCTTTCATTGTAGACTAGCCTGGGTGCCCGGCATTGCCCGGGGGTTTGGAGGTGTGTGTTGAACAAAAAAAAAAAAAATGGTAGTAGGCAGGCAGTCTCAAACCTGTACTACGAAGGAGGAAGAGAACAGGAAAGAAAAACTTGCCGTCTTTGCTGTTGCATCCATCGCCAAACTGGAAGTGATGTAGGTTTAAATTAAGGCTAGTCAGTTGAAAAGAGGGGATGACTTTCAAAAATATCTGCGAAAAAAGCAACCCCTCTCTGTAGAAAAGTACCCAGTTGAGGGTGAAGGAATTAATGTTTTTGGCCAATTTTTCGATATTTGTCGTTGGAAGGATTGAACTTCAAAATGATACTGATCTCATGAAAATTTGTTGCCTCTGTTGAAAGTTTTAGGAAGGCATACATACATACATTTAAACAGACAGTTGAAATCTATATTATACTAGCGGGGGTACCCGGCGTTGCCCAGGTTTTTAGATGCGCGCGTGGGGGGTAAAATGATTACAAAGCGAAGTAATAACCCTGTTTAAATATTATAAAAAGAAACAATCTTAAAACTTCTACAAAAAAAAAAAAAAAAAACGAACGGTCCGGCGGTGCCTGGGTGTTTGAAAAAGCCAAAAAAGTTTGAGGGGAGGGGGTCGAACTCGTATCCTTGAGGCGAAAGCGAAAAAAACAAAACCTGATGAATTAACTAAAAAGTGAATTAGGTCAAACATCAATCCCGCAGTCAAGTTTGTTTTGGTTTTGTTTCACCAAGATGTTGGGTTGAAAACCAGCTCCCCATAAAATATAGGGGTGTCCATATGAAAGCAATTGTCTGATATAAGGTTTCCACTGCATTGATCAAAAGCTGATTGCTTTCTGGACGTTTCGGCGCATAAGCTGAGAACATGCACAATTTGAATTTAGTTTCATTTTATACTAAAAAGCAGGACAAACAGGCGACACAGCGAAATAGCGCGATTTTTATAAAAGTTGATGTAAATAAATCTAGACGTGACGCGTGTTCCCCAATCCTAGATATTATTATCTAGGGGGTATATAAACACTTCTAAGCGATAGTACTCCCCCCCCCCCTCAAGAATCGCGGTGAAAAAATCCTTTGCAAGACATACAAAAATGCGTGCGCCGCATTTTCGCTTTTATATATATAGACTAGCGGGGGAACCTGGCGTTGCCCGGGTGGGTTGGTGGGGGGGGTAGATTAAAACAACCCTGTTAAAAAAAAAAAAAAACGTTGGCCGGTTGTTTGGAGGTGTAAAAGAAAAAATACATACATACATTTTCGCTTTTATATATATATATATATATATATATATATATATAGATGTCTTCTGTTAAGTAACAGCTCTTGTAAATGTTATTAAAAAAGAACAGCACAAGATTTAAAAAGCTTTTTGTGATTTTATTTATATTTTTTGACAGCATACATGTACAGACACATGATACCCCCAGTCCATCCCACATGGGAAGAAGGAACAACTAATTAATCGAAAAGAGAAAGATTTTATCTGTTCAATCACCACATCAAGTGATTTCCTGTCTGAGGTGCTACAAGATCAGGTTGTCTGAAGATACTGGCTTCCCGACATAAAATGCACCAAACATTGATGTTATTGTTTTGTTCTTTTCCCTTTGCTAAACACAAAAACAATCTTCCTCTACAAAACAACCAAACCAAATCAAACACCATGAATAAATATTTGTGTGTGTGTGTGTATATATATATATATATATATATATATATATATCTTGGCGTGAATAAATAAAGAACTTGAAGCATGAAACCTTTTTTCAAAATTCAGAATTTGGCATTAAATAACCAAAAAGGGGTTGATATGTTACAAAGCAACCAAACCCTGTTTTCTCTTTCATTGTAGGCATCTTCTGTTCAATAACAACTCTTGTAACAAACAGCACCAATTCGCTCGGGTTCTTATAATCTTTTTTTGTGGTTCTTTCCTTGACAGCATAGCTATATAGATACATAATGTTACCTAACCCATCCCACATGGGAAGAAGGAGCAAGTATCTTAAAACCTGCCCAATTCAATGAAAAGAGCAAGTCACGTTAGTGACTTCCTGTTTGTGATGTAACTGCAAAGAAGGTGGGTTCCCTCTACTGTGCTAGAAAACTACTCACACCTGTCAATATCATGTGTCTCTAAAACGCTACCCTTCTTCCATGCATACAGTATTCTCATTTCTGGGCTGATGTATCTACCACTAGTCTCCCCCTCTTAGACTGGTTTCAAAAAAGAGTTTCCAATTTAATAGGTCCTGCTCTATCAACCAAGCTCCAACCCTTGTACTAATACTGCATTCCTGTGTCCGTTTGAGAAGTCTATATATCTATAAAAGTGTGTGTGTGAGAGGACAATTCTCAACCTATATACTCAATGAATTTTAAATCTACAGACTTGAAATTTGGTATGTAGGATAATTGGATATGTGGAAAACTTTTTAATTGGTTTTCATCTGGTAAAGAAAACTGCTAAGGGGTTAAAATTAGCAAATTAATACGTGGGGGTCGTTGGATTTTTGTTAAGATTTTTTGAAAACACTTGGTAAATTTCATGTCAAGCTGGTGTAATGGTTATCATACTTGATTCAATGTCTTTAGGTTTTAGTTTTGATCTCAACTCGAGTATTTTTTTTTTTTTTACTTACAAGAAGCGAATTGTTTAGAAATAACATAATACTTGCATGCACATGCTTCAGTTTCTGTATTAAAATATTTATGCGTATTTTATGACTGGGCAACACCAGGCGGCCTGCTAGTATTTTAATAAAATGACTGTACTAAGATGTTGAAGTTTAAATGTAAAGTGAACTAACATCTCGCTGCTCAACTCCCTACTTAGTGTACTTGTAGGCATGGTCCTAATAGTAGCCCCTTACGTCCTTGTGGCAATGTCTTGTTTAGGATGAATAAAAATTAAAAAAAAAAAAAATGAATATATAAACTGCCAAGATATGTAGCTGACTCGGAATCTTTCTGTGCAAGAATTTGTGGTTTAGTACATAAAGTATTTGAAAAAATTTGGTTGTAAAGTTACTCTTTTGGAAATTGAGGGTTCAATCCTTAGTGCAAGCAATGCAAAAATATAATTGCGAATTACTTAAGATTTCTACCCGGTCATGAATAGGGCTATGAGAAGAGCATATTCTTTTCATTGTTTTGACTCTTGAGTATGTATCCATTCATATCTTACATGCTTTTATATAGAGTGATGTGGTTCTTGGTTGATTAACTGTGTCGGATATATACTCAAGAGTCAAAACCACGAAAAGAATATTCTGTTGTCATAGTCCTAGTCATGACTGACAGAACAATAGCATGGTGGATTAAATAAAGGGTTCCATTCCATATTCATGCAGATTCCCAAATTCAGTAAAGATTCCAGAGTTTGACAAGATACTCCTGAAGACTGTCAAAGATTACATTGACCAAAATGGTTTGAAAATAACTCAAGATGAGAATAGTAGTGTGATAAATCGAAATAATATCAATAATTCTTATCTGAAAAAATAATTCTTATCTGAAAAAATAATTCTCATCTGAAAAAATAATTCTCATCTGAAAAAATAATTCTCATCTGAAAAAATAATTCTCATCTGAAAAAATAATTCTCATCTGAAAAAAATAATTCTCATCTGGAAAAAATAATTCTCATCCCAAAAAATAATTCTCATCTCCAAAATGTAATAAAACAAACACACAGACTGCATTGCTACAAAGCAGTACAAAATAAAAATGAAAACTTGATGCAAACAACATTATTGGGATTGAAACGATTTTAATGTTGCTGTCATCTTCGACTCGGTTATCTATTGAATGTGATTGGAATCGCATCAAGCCATTATGACTTTCAGTTTATTTGAAAAACAACATACAAGTAATTCGATGTTTTTTTGAATCTGTTTACCATTTTTTATTTCGTAGTGAAATTTTTCCATACAGTCTTTCAGATATTTAATCTTTTCTTTTTAGGTTTGGCAGTACAGCTCTTCAGGAGGACATAAATAAGATGGGATTAAAGAAAATAAATGATTACTTTGAACTCTACAGTAAAGTTATAGGTGACCCAGGTAAGAACAGACTCGAACGTGTATCTGTTCCAGTTGAATGAATTTGATAAAAAGTAATTTGATGTAAATCCTGTCAATAATTTATCAAGTTCATCTTTAATGATTCATAACTTTTTCCAAATCATTCAAAATTTTAACCTGACATTTTAATCCCACAGTCTTCACTAATATCCATTATACCACATTTGCTGAATATTTGTATTTAAGTTATATTCTTGTTTAATTTTGATATTGGTTTCATTTATATTTTTTCTGGTTTCTAAAATTTCAGATGGCAATCAAAGTGGACCTGCGACTGGACGCCTGACGGATCTCGTCAGACAACTGCAATATAATGTTCTGTCAAAGAAAAGCAAAAATGTGGATGTTCTTCACATATCAGCCGAGGTAAGTCTTACGCTTCCTGTCCTTGTCAAGAATTCTGAGTGCGACAATATACGTGTTATGAATGTAACGATGTTAAGAATGGCTTTCTAAAATCTTGTAAGTTTCAATTATTGGGAGTTATTTTCTTTTTCAAGGTGGCGTCACAATATTGTCGCTTTTTGTTGAACCACAAAATTTGTTTTTCTTATTTAAGAATTAAACTACTTTACATGATTTATGGTGTACAATATTTTCTTTTTGTCATGGGTATGTACATCATATACTTTATTTTTTTTTTTTTAATATGGCGCAATTATGAAAAGCTTAACTATATGGTTGAGAATGGAACTTCAACTGTCCATGCAGTTTTAGTAAGTTGTAATGAAAGCATCTTTAGGGTTTTTTTTTTCTCCGGTATATTTTATTTGCAGATATTATATCCTTAACGTGATCACAAGCTCTCCACAGTATCATAGTCGAAGCTGGTGTTTCTAGTGGGAGGCTTGCATACTTTTTGATGTTTGTCTCTAGTTGGTTCTACCAGTAAATACTTATGGCCAATCATAGTACTTGTATTCGTTACATCAGTTACTCATTTCGTCTTTTCAGATTACCAGGAAACTGAATGGTGTTCGGTTCATCTGTTGTAAAAGTGGTAAGGACCGAACAAGTATGTCGACAACGCTTGAACAAGTCCAGCTCCTTCAAAGAGAGCACGACTTGGCACCTCATGTTTTTATGCAAGCTTTGGATTGCTTTCGCAGGTAATTTGTAGCGATTTGCATTGTTAGAAATGTAATTTATTTAAATTCTATTGCACCATCTTTGTTTTCTTTTTTACTTTTAGATCTTCAGAATTGTAATATAGAAAAAGATATGTCCTTTTAGACACTTTGCTTAGTTGCCTATTTCCTTATAGGCGTGATAGACCAGCCAAATGCTGTTTCTGGCATTTTGTTTTAAGTATGACTGCAGCAACAATGCTATTTGAAGCTTAAGTGTGAAAGAGCAACAAAAATGCTGTTTGTAATTTTTTTTTTTTTTTTTAATCAAATACACCGCATAAACTGCATGCATGTTTTACTGCTGTTTGAAGCTAAAGTGTGACAGACCAACAAAATGCTGTTTGAAGCTAAAGTATGACAAAGAAAATGTCATTTCCAGTTGACAATTTTGACTCAAAAATTAATTTCTTCATACAGTGTTCTATTTACACCAATTGAAATAATAAAAAAAAAAAAATTCTTTATTAAATTAAGCATTCTAAATCTTCGTTTCTTAACATATTTTTATTTGTAAATGTATAAGTTAGAAAGAGCAGTTGATCATTTTTCTATTTGATTATTTTTTTTTTTTTTTTTTTTTTTTTTTTTTTTTAGTGAAGGAACTCGTCGGGAGAACACAGTGAAGAATACAGGAGTTCGAAAATATCATTTTAACACCATTCAGCTGATGTACATACCGCGACTTTACAGGGCACCCCGGGGAACTTATGGGCAATCCCAGGGTTAAGAGAGGAAGGATACTATAAGCATATAGACGCACAAAACATGCTCTTCCCACCTTCTAGACATGCATACGCATACATGTGGCATTCTTCAGCAAGATTCACTCCTATGCAAATCCTAATTATTTTTTTGTTATTTATTAGAGAATGTCAGATATTCTTCATGCATACAGACACACACACACACATACATATATATAATTATTAATATATTATTTAAATATTTAAATATTTTTATGTGCATAAAAGTAAGAAAAAGAAATACCACAAAATCACTAATAAAAAAATAAATAAATCAACAATCTATATATAATTGATGTCAGTGCAAAGTTAAATAGACTTTATTGGATTATCCAAGCAATAAGGAAAAAGACATTTCTCATCGGAAGAGAAATGCAAGGTTATATATACATGTATACATATACATAAAAACAAGCATAAGAACGTTTGGCTAGAAATAATAAGAAAGCAAAAATATGCTAAAAGGTATATAAAAGCTGAATAGGAATTACAAAATAGTGATAAATAGAAATATACAAAAGAAAAAAAAAGATACGTAGGGAGAAATATATAAAAACTATAGTATACAATAATAATAATATGAATGAAGAAATAAAATAATTTTATTTAACTTTGAACTGTTATCAATTATTTCTTGTTTATTTGCTTTCAGTATCTTGATAGGTTATTAGATTATTTTTATTATTATCACATATATTTGTTTTAAGTTGTATATTTCTGATAAAATAGTCACAAATGTTATGAATAATAAGCTCAATGAAGATGTATTATCGCCTTCAGAGCATATATACTATAAATTTTCATTCCATTTACCCTAAAATGTACATCCACAATCATGGGTTTTATTTATTTAATTTTAAATATTTATTTTTTTTTGTAGGCGTCTTAAAATATGTAAACATATTGAATGGTTTTATGGGGTACTAGATAAATGTGAAAAATAAATGATTTGTAGGAAGTTGGAGGGTCGAGAGTACACGGTCAGATAAGAGAAGACGCATAAGACAAGTAATGCATCTCATGTAGTGAGAAACTGTATCTTTTGCATGAGCAAGAATAATGGTTAAAAAAAAAGGCGAATGAACCTCCCTAACGGTCATCTCTTGCTAATCTATTACTAAAGCTTCTTTCTTAGAAGTGCACGACTGTGGAACTCTCTTCTGTTTGCCTGTTTCCCACCTGACTACAACTTGGGTGTCTTCAAGTCCAACATAAACAAATTCCTGACAAACTGCCCCCTTTAGTAAGACACTCTATCAAATCTCCAATACTAATGATTATCCCATCGATTACTGTACACGCAATAACTCTTACGCCCGAGTGGCTTCCGGGCCTTGATAGGTGGTGACGTTCATGTAAAAAAAAAAAAAAAAAAATCACTACCCTTCTCATCTTGAGCATTATTCACGCAACATTTCAGGCAATGTAATCTTCCTGAATTTTGACTAATTGACACATCTGAAGAGAATCAAAGGTTACATCTGCCAAACCGAAAAAAAAAAACACAAGATGAGAAAGGTAATTGGAATAATACAGATTATCAATCCAGTTTGACAATCGTGATCATCCAACGGAAAGAAAGAGTACAAACTTTAGAGGAGCTTTGAGGATTGTCTAGCAGCTAATAAACAACTCCTTACAGCATTTCGATACAATAATCAACATATATATATGTATATATATATACATAAGTTTGATGATTAAAGTTAAATTCTGTAAATCCAAATATATACACATATGTTTAAGTTTAGAATTTATTGTTTGAAACAAGGAATATATAGAGAAAAATTGTTTATGTCCTTAATCCATGGATTTTCAATAATGGCTCATATTATCAGAGGAGATGTAATGCAATTAGCAATATGTTCAGCTATGAATAAACAAGTATTTTGCTTTTCAGCACATATATTGGAAATGTTATTTGAATGGTGAATAAAAGGCATAGAAAAATGGATTTCATACAACCTGGGCAGTCCGTTATCAGAATGAGTTCAATATTTTCCGGGATATTACTGTCAGGTCAGAGGAGTAGTGATCCAGGGGAAAAATCAGTAATCCAATATATCAAGAATGTTTGGCTGTCCCATACTGTTATTTCGAAGGGCATATGGCTAGGATCATCCCGAAAGTATTACCTCAATGTAATATCTGACAGGATAATTCACTTGATCTCTAATCTAATGACTTATCTCATTTTTATATATATATATATATATATATATATATATATATATATATTGGGAGGTCTGCTTGTTTTTGAGCAATTTTTGATAAACACTGGAGTTTCAGTGAATTAACATCTAAGAAACAACAGTGATGCAATCATTCATTGATTTTGAAACTCCATAGAATAAGGAAATACTTCACTTTATCTTGTATTCCTTGTTTCTTTTTTTTTTTTAGAAAGGAGTCACCACTTATGAAAGCCTGGAGGCCATTCGAGGATAAGAGTTAATAAGTGTACAGTAGTCTGTGGGAAAATGTTGTAATCATTAGTAAGTCGAAAATTGGTAAATTGGATTACTTAAGGGGATGGCTCATCAAGAACTTGTTTACATTGAATTTGAAGATAACCATTTTGTAGTCAGTTGGAAAGCAGGAAAACAGAATAGAGCTCTACGGGCATGCAGTTCTTAAAAAGGAGCTTTGTTCATGGAATCTACATTTAGTTTTAGGCACAGATAAAGAGTGGGAGAAATTATTGATAGTGGTTTCAGATAGACAAGTGTTTTTTTTTTTTTTTTTTTTTTTTTTTTGTGAAAGTCAGGCCAGGGAGGACCATAGATTGGAGCGCAGACAAGAAAATAATGATAAAGCAGCGAACAATGAATATTGTAAATTATAATTTGCATAATTTTAACTCCCCTCATATATATATATATATATATATATATATATGTACTATCTAGCTGCCTGGCGTTGCCCGGTTGTACAATATGCTTAAACATGGTATTTTGATTTATGCAGATTATGTATGTATTTTTATTATAGAATCAATCTTCTATTGATTAATATATACTGCAAGGAATAATTTACCCAGTTAACTAATTAGCAAAAAAAAAACCAACAATAATAATAACAATAATAATAATAATAATAATGATGTCGTTCATCAAATTCCGTTTGTGTTTGTTTACAATATCATGTCAGCTGATATTTGGGCTTGATGATCTTAAGCATAGTCATTCTTATGTTATAGATAAAAAGGAAGAATTTTTCCAGGGGAATATTTTACGTTACACTGGTCAGCGTAACGTAAAATATTCCCCTGTAAAAATTCTTAGTTTTTTATCTATAACAGACTATGCTTAAGATTGTTTTTTTTTTGATTTTCAATATTTGTCAGATGAATTTCTGTACAAAACATATCTAAGAACACTACCGGACATATAAATTATCTTTGTGTGAAATTTACTTGGCCATTTTGGAACTCTCTCACTCACACACACAAAGTGACTTTATAATAATAGTATATATATATATATATATACACACACACATAATTATGGTCTACTATGCATAAGGTATTTACAAAATCAATTTATCATACACATACGTGCATGTATATTCATATGTATCTGGTAACAATATAAATACTAAACTAATACAACTTTAGCTGGAAGGAAGAAAAAGTAACAGACTAGTGTTCTACGATGACTCTAGCACTGGCTTGCAGAATCATTTCATAGACATAAGGTAAAACAAAATCCATGGGAGAGGATAAAATATAAAATCAAAGAGCGATAAAATTGCATGACCTCATCCTTTCCTCTCTGAAAAAACATACATAAATAAAGGATTTCTCTAGTTTTTTTTTTTTTTTTTTTCTTTTTAGAAAATTTCATCAAATTCCACATGTGGCCAAAATTCGAAGAACTTCTTGTTTGTCGAATCTTCTGAAGAGACCCTGTTTTAATTCTGTTTCCCATCTCCCCCCCCATCTCCCCCAAAAAAAAGAAAAACAAAAAAATCTCACAAAAAAAAAACAATGAAAATTGAATTTGAGTGGAGTGAAATCAAAAAAGTCACAACTTCATAATCCAATACTTGACCCCCACCTTTCCTAAAAAATGTGTTATCTTCTCTGTTTTGTTTGAAAATGATCTTATTTTGTATATATATATATAAACATACATATACTTTATTTAATGTGATATAAAATTTTGTCCCAGGTGTGATGCAATGTTTTTTGTTATTTAATGATATATAGGCACTTGTACAGTTTAATCAAGACATTAAAAAATGAAAATATTGAAAAAAAAGTTTAAATTGTACGTATCCGTTATGGAATGAAGTTCTCCGAAAAAAGATTTCTTCAAGTATTTTTTTTTTATTTTTATTTTTATTTTTTTTTTTTTACAGCGGAAAAACAATTTGTTATGATACTGAGCAAAAGGTTCGATTTTTAGGAAGAAAAGTAAAGTGGTTTCTGCACTTTAAACTGAATTATCTCCCCGTGGCGTTTCTAAAAATACAAATAAAAATTTTAAAAAATTCAAAGATGTCTACCTTCAATGTGCTGTAATAAAAAACATGTTTTTCCGCTGTAGAAAAAACACTACTCAATCAAATTCAGTGAAATTTTTTTTCAGAGATTTTCAGTTCCAAACAGATACATACAAGATAACCTTTTTTCGATATTTTCAATTTTTAATGTCTTGATTAAACTGTACAAGTACTGATAGATGTATATATATATAAAATTCCCGAAACCGTGTTTCATGGTAAACAACTGAGGATCCTTTTAAGAACATTGGGGTTTGTGTTACTATACACATTGATTTGAAAAAGTTGTCAAAAAACAAATATGTAACAAATAAATGTTATCAAAGGCAAGAGAAGTTACTTTTCTACCTAACTGGATATGTTTTTAGCATTTTTATTTGATGTAACATGTTTATTCAGCTTGAAAAACATAGTGTTTACCGATGTATTGGAAAATTTAAAATGGAGCCAAACTCTCTGCTGAACACAGTGAGTTTGGGAAAATGAGTTAAAAATAAAAAAAACTATACAAAATACTGTTAAAAACCCACCGAATATATGTCAGCCCATGTCACAGTAACATATATTGAGCAAGTTTCTAACAGTATTTTGTATAGTTTTTTTTTATATTTAACTCCTTTTCCCAAACTTACCATGTTCAACAGAGAATCCGGCACCATTTTTAATTTTCAAATACATCGGTAAACATTGTATACAAGCTCTATAAGCATTTTACATTAAATAAAAACACTAAAAAAAATTATCCAGTTAGGTTGAAAAGTAACTTATCCTGCCTTTGATAACATTTATTTGTTATATATTTGTTTTGTGATAACTTTCTTGAATCTGTGTATACAAACCCGGACATTTGTACTATTGTTTGTTCATGTAAGTAAAATGATTCGGTGATGCAGGAAATTGATAAAATAATGTTCTAACGAAGGACATTTTTTTTTTTTTTTTTTTTTAAATAGGCACCGCCAAAAATGGCCGAAAAATCAAGTTGTTGTTTTTTAAAACGAAATTACATTTATTAAAATCCATTATTTCTGAGGTCCTGGATATGACCTTAAACTATATCCGATGATGAGGGCCCCAGCTTGCAGGCCTTAGGGAGTGTGGAGCCACCCTTTAATTGCCATTGCTCCCAGGTCCAGTCTGACCTGGAGTGGTAGCACCTGTTAGGGTCCCAACTATGGGTTAAATAGAATACGACTTAAAAAACAAATATACTATATTAAAAAAATCGTTCTTCAAAATCACCAGATTCGGCATTAAATAACCTGAAAAGGGTTGATATGCCGTAAAACAAAACAACCAACCAACCAACCATTATTTCTGAGTAACTTTTTTTTTCCAGAAAGATAAAACCCTGAATTTTATCATATAGAAAACAGAATAATGTAAACCTTTTTCTACTATTTTTAATTAAATTTTAAATGTTAAATTTTCCCGAAAAGTTAACAATTGACATTTTTTGTCTTGCACAAAAAACCGTACATAAATATTTAAAAAAAAAAAGAAAGGTTTTTGAAATAATTAATTTATTTATTTGTTGTCTAACTAAGATTTAGGATGATTTTCTATGAGAATATGCAAAAATATAATATAAGTACCTGGATTTCAAATAATTCCACTTATTCATATAGGCAACCAGTTACTTCGCATCGGTCTAGACAATGTTTACGTTTGTATTTGATAAAAAGCAAACTATGGAAGACCAAACAGGCCAAAAAAATCTTATTTTTCAGTGACGAAAATTTCAATGTATTAACGCTGAGGCTGGCCAGTACCAGTTGGGTGACCATTTGTATGAGTTTGGTTTTTAATGTGTATGTGTGTGGGGGCCAGGCTCCCCAAAATGGGGGGGGGGCAATTTAAAGCAGAATAAAAAAAAATTATTTCAGCGCGTTTGGTCCACCGTAATCGAAAGGCGGCAAACGTTTTCAAACGGGATCGAAAAAATAATGCTATTTTTAACACAAAGGGCACAATATTTATCAAATTTTTTTTTTGTATCGATTCTTCAAAGCATGCCCTGTTTAATAATGGTCATGCATTATTTGGCTCGCTAAAAAAAATTAATTTATTTATCAAAGATTTTAAAATGGCTTTTTTCGTATAAATATTAAATTTTTTTTTTTGTTTTGCTTAACTTAAATTAATTATTTTACTTAACATATTCACCGAATCTCACACTTCAAAACTCAAAAGCAGGATAATTAAACACAATCGAAGTTCTGATATTCAGACATCAAAATAAGGTATGCAAACAATTTTTTTTTTTTTTTAATCTATAACCCTGTCCCTTACAACAACACAATATATTGTGTTCAGTTTCAGATGATTATTTTAAGCATATTTGGAACCCCCTCAAAACAAGGGGGGTTTTGTAAGCAAAAAAAAAATATATATAAATATCGTTTATGAAAAATAAGTACACTGTTATAAAGTTCATTCTTCTCTTAATAATCGCTGAAAATTTCGTATTGATCGGATAATTACCTGATTTTTGGTAGATTTTTAAAAAGACGGTCCGTCAAAAAGTACTTACCTACCCCCCACCCCCCACGTTTTGGCGGTGCCTAGTTTTAAAGGTGTCAAAGAAACTTCCAAGACATATATATACAGTAGGTATCAAAAGTATTTAGTACATTTTTGTATTTTTCAAGAAATATTAAATTAATTTGAATGAAATTTACACTCAATCTTTAAACAGATATTATATATTTAAAATCTAAGGAAGATATACTTAGTTGACAAATATTTATTAACAAAAAATCAAATTAACCATATGCAGAAGTATTCAACACACTGACAAATTTCATTCCCACTCAGTCATTTAATCTTGCTACAATATTTCAACCAATCAGAAGGCACCCCTGGGTTTCAACTCCTTACAGATCAGTTGATAACAGCTCTCAGACACTGCAGATGTTGCCTCTTTAATTACTGTTTTAAAATGGTTAAAGCAAAGGAATTGACTAATATGTGCTGGGAAATCATAGCAAGGCATAAAGATGGAAAGTGATACAGGAAAATAGCTTAAGAACTAAATTTGTACAATTAGGGCTGTTGTGAGAAAGTGGAAAACAACGGGTGGTTATACTAAAAATCTTCTAAGAAGTGGCCGGACACGTAAATTAAATGATGTTACTGCTCGTTAGATGGCTCGTAACGTGAAGAAAGAACCATTCCTGACTCGTTCAGTAATTCAGAAGGATTTGCAAGAAGCTGGTATTGAAGTAAGCAAAGACACAATCAAGAGACCATTGAATTGTACAGGCCTGTATTTTAGATCACAGAGAAAAACTTCATTGTTGAGTCCTAGACATGTAAAAGACCATTTGAAATTTGTTTATAAATATTGGAACAAAGTTATTTGGTTTGATGAAACAAAAATTGAGCTTTTTAGAAGAAACATGCACACTGATGTATAGAGGAAAAAGGGCACAGAATTTAATACCATTTAATACCATTTAATACCATTTAATACCATTCCCACTGTAAAATTTAGAGGTGGAAGTGTGATGATTTGGGGCTACTTTTCTGCCAATGGAGTTGAAGAAATGGAAATCATAGAAGGGAAAATGAATGCAGCAAAATACACAAAGATTTTGTCAACACATTTGTTCAAGAGTGCTGTAGATTTAGGATTGGGCTATGACTTTATCTTCCATCAAGACAATGATCTCAAGCACAAGGCTAAACTAACTATGGAATGGTTTAAGGATAATGGAATTAGTGTTCTACAGTGGCCTAGCCAGTCACCTGACCTAAATCCCATCGAAAATCTAGAAAATTTAAAGTTAAGGGTGCCTGCAAGAGATCCCAAGAATATCAAGGAATTGAAAATAGTTTGCAAAGAATAATGGCTACAACTACCAGCAAGTGCTTGTAAGAAACTAGTTGGCAGTTATGGAAAAAGCGTTTGGAAGCTGCAAGGCAGAACAGAGGATATGCAACTAAATATTTAAATATTAGTAAATGTGTTAAATGCTTTTGCACATGGATAATTTGATTTTTTTGTTAATAAATATTTGTCAGCTAAGTATATTTTTTATTTCCGTTTTATTTTTTAGAAAGATAATATCTGTTCAGATTGAGTGTAAATTTCATGCAAATTAACTTGATATTCTTTGAGAAATATTAAAAAAAATTCAGTGTACTAAATACTTCAACTACCCACTGTGTGTGTGTGTGTGTGTGTGATACACTGATCCATTATCACCAGAAGTGAACAGATATTTTTTATCATCATAAATGGAAATCCTAAAAATATATCTGAAAAAGTGGTTATCTGTTCCTGAACTCCATTTCAGCCCTCCAAAAATATCATCAAACAGCTTCCTAAGAAAGCAACAATGACACAGAAGATTGAATAAACTATTTAGCTTATTAATTACTAGCATGGGTGCTCGGCGTTGCCTGGGTGTTTGGAGGTGTGTGTTGAGCCAAATGGTAGTAATAAGACAGGCTCGAACCCGTACCACGAAGGAGGAAAAGAACGGGGGGGGGGGGAAACATGACGTCTTTGCTTTTATGACCACCGCCAAACCGGAAATGACGTATGTCTAAATTAAGGCTAGACAATCGAAACGAGAGATGACTTTCGAAAATATCGGTGAAAAAAGCGACCCCCCCCTGTAGAAAAGTGCCTAGTTGAGGGTGAAGAAATTAATGTTTTTATCCAATTTTTCTGTATTTGTTGTCTAAAGGGTCGAGCTTCAAAAAAATACTGATCTTGTGAAAATCAGTCATCTCTGTCGGAAGTTTTAGGCAGACATGCAAACATACATACATACATACATACATACATTTATATATTGGTAGCTCAAATTTTCGACCCAAAGCATGCCCTATCTCTGAATACCCTTTATGTAAAATTTCAAATATTTAGACCAGAAATTATCTGGGTAATTTGGTAGTGACTGCAGAGGTCAAGTTTTTTTTTAAAAACTTTGACCCCTATTATGACCCCTTAACATTATTTTGGACTCGAATCAGGTTAAGTTAAATCCATGTCCAAGGAACCTATATCTAAAACTTCAAGTTTTTGGACTGAAAATTTTCGGAGAAGTTTGATAGAGTTCTACAAGGTTAAATCGTTGAACTTTGACCCCTTAACAGCCAAATTTCTGGCCGAAAACGAATTACAAAGATTTTCCCAAATCTCAATACCCTGTATATCAAATTTCGAGTCTGTAGACTGAAAATTGACAGTTATTGTGTAGGGAAATGTACACAGACACTTTCACTTTTATAGATATATAGATTATTACTAGCAGTTCAACACAGCTTTGCTCGGGCCCTATGTGCTGTTCATAACTTGATGTGCATACGTATATACACTCGTGAGCAAAAAAAAAAAAAAAAAAAAAAATGAGCCAAACAAATTTTATACATTTTATTGCACTAAAAGCTATATTGAACACGGAAACTTAAACGAGACTAATAACACAGAACAAGACATTTACTTTAATAAATGCTTAGTATGGAATCGCATTACTTTTTGATTTCTTTAAAGGATCAATCCTTTTAGATAAGCTCTCAAGCAAAGTGGAACACTGCGAAGAGGAGATGCTATTCCATTCACTTTGCATAGCTTCTCACAGTTTGTCATTGTTCGAAAAAGTTTTTCTAGCCAATGCATGAGATATTATGGACCAAATATTCTAGATTGGGTTTGACCTGGCCAAAATATCACATTAATTGAATTATCAGAAAAACATTTTTCTGTGACTTTAGCAGTGTGTGTAGGGGCATTATCATGTTGAAAAATAATGTTCTGAGATATTCCCAGCTTCTGGATGATTGGTAAAAATCCTGTTTCTAATATTCGAATGTATTCCTTTGCATTGATTGACTTTTCACATCTAATGAGTTCCCCAACTCCTGCTGCAGTAGAAGTTTCCCATATCATTATCCCTCCATTCCTGTATTTAATTGTCGTTTTTATGCAACTTGGTGAAAATCTTTTTCCAGTTCTTCAATTACACCATTCGGGAGCATCAGAAGCATCACTAAAAAGACAAAATCTTGATTCATCTGACCAGAAAACATTCCTGAACAGAGTCTGTATCTTTCTTGCCAAAACACGAGAAAAATCTCTTTCTATCATTGATGTTCTTCTTAGATAAAAATGGCTTCTTGCACGCCCTTTAGAAGAAAATCCCATTTCTTTCATTCGTCTAGATATTGTATATCTACAAAGAGAATTTCCAGCCCCTGTTTACTATGGTCAACATACGTTTTCTTTCAATCCTTCAAAACAGTTAATTTAAGCCTGTGGTTGTCCTTCAATGTGGATGCTCTAGGGCGACCAGATCCAGATTTCCCTTCTACCAATCGTCCGACTTCGAACCTTTGAATAATTTGCTTCACTACAGAAAGAGATGTCTTCACTTCTTCTTTTCTTAAAATATCAAAAAACTGCTTGTAAGTCATTTTGGACTGCCTTAATCTTGCAATTCGGTTTTTTATATCCTTGCCAAGAATGCGGTCTTACCATTTTTAGGATTAATTTTTCCACTTATTATTATATGCTATAATAATAATGATCTGCAAAATAGAAATTTTCAGTTAAAATTAACAAAAATTGATAGAAAAATATTGAAAAATTGATTTCCTTTCACGCTTGGCCCATTTTTTTTTTTTTTTTTTTTTTTTTTTTTTTTTTTTGCTCATGAGTGTGTGTGTGTGTGTGTGTATATGTATATATATATATATATATATATATATATATTAAAGTTTGACTCGTGTCCAGCTAACCTACATCTAAAATTTCAAGTGTTTAGACCCAAAATTGGTGGAGGAATTTGATAGTCTGCAAAGTTCAACTCTTTCAACTTTGACCTCTTGGCAGACAAATTTGTGCTGAAAAACTGATTAAAAAGCTTGCTGCATGTCTGAATACCCTTTTATGTAAAATTTCAAATGTTTAGACTCAAAATTGGCTGAATAGTTTGCTAGAGACTGCAAAGGTCAAATCTTTTGAACTTTGACCCCTTGGCAACCAAATTTTCGGCCAAAAATCGATTAAAAAGCTTACCCTATGTCTGAATACACTCTATGTAAAATTTCAAATGTTTAGACCAAAAATTGGCTGAGTAATTTGGTAGACCACAGAGGTCAATTTTTTTAATTTCGACCCCAATTTTGACTCCTTAACATTTATTGTTTTGGGCTCAAATCAAATTAAAAAGTTTTATTCATGTAAAAATAACCTACATCTAAAATTTCAAGTGTTTAGACCACAAATTGGCAGAGGAGTTTGGTAGAGTTTTCATTGAACTTTGACCCCTTGACAGGCAAATTTTTGTCCAAAAACCAATTAAAAAGATTTTCCCAAATCCCATTACCCTTATGTCAAATCTCGAGTCTGTAGACTGAAAATTGACAGAGTAGTTTGGTAGGGAAATGTACACACGCAGATACAGACACGGACAAACACAGACAATTTCACTTTTATCATTACTGTGTTTGAATATATGGTTAAGTGGCAGCTTTAGTCATTTAGAACTGCTTTAAAGCTTCACCGCTCACTTATTTTCCGGCCAAATTTAAAACAATTATTACAGTTTAAAGATCATCTTCTCAGATATATTGAGGGGGGGGGGATTTCAATTTTCTTTCTGTAAAACATGAATTTACTGTTGGTTCAAAATCATAAAAAAAAAATAAGTAGGAGGTAAGCAATGTTTTTTATTACTGGTTTCCATAGCAACCACGTCGCTTCAGCGACTACTGTTGATACCAATTCACTGCTCTCGTGAAAAGAAAAGTAACAAGTGAAACAGAATGAAAGGGAGATAATTGGGGGGGGGTTATTGGAAGCAGACGATTGCCGTACATTCTTATTACATATGTGTATGTTATGTTTATGGAGGCAAAAAATAAGACTGAAATTAAACAAAGAACACGTGAATTTACTGGAAGCCTGGAAAAATCATGGATTACAATAGAAAAATGCAAGCATGAAAAGTAATATGGTTAAGCTTAAACATGGAAAAGTAAAGAACTAGTTGTTAAAACTGGAAAAGAAAAGGACAAGATATTCTAGTAAAACATAAATTTATAACTTAAAATATTGTAGCATTAAGAATTGTTTTTATTCAATTAATAACATTATATAATCAATTCTTAATGTTGCAATATGTTAAGGTATAAATTTATATTTTTTTACTAGAATATCTTGTCCTTTTCTTTTCCAATTTTAACAACTAGTCCTTTACTTTTCCATGTTTAAGCTTAACGATATTACCTATCATGCTCGCATTTTTCTATTGTAATACATATATAGATTATTATTAAATGAAAAGGAAGACGCAGACACCATCAGTGGCTAAATTCAAAATGCTGAAAAGAAAACATTAACACAAGAAGATAAAGATTACCGTAAGTTTAATTAGAAAGAAATATCTTTTTCAAGAAAAAAATATATTACAAATTTTTTTCCTACAAATGTTTCAAGAAATATATTTTAAGACGAGAACATGGAAACAACTATGAACGAAAATCAATTTTTCTCAGAATTTTTTTTTTCCAGAAATTTTGAATAAAATAAGCTTTTTTTTTTTTTTTTTTTTTTTTATCAACAAAAATAATTTTTCTTTTCAAGAAAAGTGTAAAAAAAAAAAAAGTTTTATTTTTATTTCTATTAAGGAAAACAATTTTGTCGTCTGCCGATAAGATGACTGCTGATAGTCTAATTGTGTCGGCCTTTTCTGGTTGATTTCCAACTGCTTATCGTAAACTGCCAGAAGATGCTGACCTGACCTTGGGTCAGGTTCTGGATAAGTACCCAATATGGTGGCTAGGTTAATGTTCTGGTTTGAAGTGAATAAAGAAATTTGAAATATGTCTAGAATCTAGATGTTGATATGAAAATGAATAATGCTTTGTCTTGGAATGAATAAAATCTCTGTGAATGGATAATGATGCAAAAGGCAGTAATTATCTTTTTGGTGGAGAGGGGCACCGGTCACTAAGAAATTTATATTTCTACAATAAAGGAAATCGTGTGTGTTTCAAGGATGAAAATTTATTCATTTATTTATTTTTTTTTTTTAATGGGAGGTTGATTGTTTTATCTTGATTAAAAATCGAGTGCTGTGACTGGTTTCGTCGTTCTGTTTCACAGCATATCAACTTTTTTCAGGATATTTAATGTCGAATGCATTAATTTTGAAAAAAAAACAATTATCTTTCAAGTTCTTTTATCTTAAAGTTCGTTATATTTGATTTCGTTGTTTTGTAATTGCTGTTTTTGACTTTGGAGAACATGATTGAGTTTTACAAAATGTCTTCAGACAGCCTGATCTGGTAACCCCTCCCCCCTGTATGACTATATACATTAGGTTTGTGCAAAAATTTTTTGACGTTCAAGTCAAAAAACATTACTTTTGCACCAACCTAATAGTTTATTAACTAGGATACTAATGAAACTGGTAAGATAAGGCCTTGGGATAATATATTATAGAGGGGTAGTTAATGCATGCTTTTTCCTTATAATTCAGAAAAAAATATTTGTTCGTGTCTGCCAATAACGAGTCACCTTGTGCGATACGTCGATAACGTCTTTTTTGAAAGCTGATTTTTAACCACCGGTTTAAATGATGTTGAGCATTTTTGGATTTATGTATTTGGGAATGGATTGAAGATTATGTTCCCAAAGACTTTAGTGATGACCTTGTAGCGTAACTCCCAATTCAATAATTATATTTAAAATATATTTATATGTAAGTATATGTGTTCATATATATGGAGTGGATGGAGCTCCTTCGCTGTGGTGAAGGCAATTCATTTAAGAAAAAGAAGCTGTGACACAAAAAACTGGCTCTCTCTGATGAGTGTCCCCATAACTACACTGTTATTGTCATAGATTCAGAGCTAATGAGGCAGATAAACATTGAATGATATGACTATTTCACCATCCTTCGCCTGAATATTTTTTTTCAAAATTTTAGGTATTTTTTCCGGGGTTATGCTGATTTAAAAAAAAAAAAATATATATATATATATATTGGCCTTTTTAGGGATTTGTTGTGTATTTTTTTGGGCATAGAAACACAGCCAACTGAATTTTATATAATAGTTTGATTATATTAACTATTAACTACGATATTAATGAAACGGGTAAGACCAGATCTTGGCAAAATAAACAATATATTATAGCGGGATAGTTAATGCATGCTTTTTTTCTTATAATTCGGAACAAAAGAAAATTTGTTTGTGTCTGGTGATAACAGATCACCTCGTGTGATACGTCGATAACATCTTTTTCGAAAGTTGGTTTTTAACCACCAGTTTAAATGATGTTGAACATTTTTGGATTTCTGTGTTTGGGAATGGATTAAAGATTATGTTTCCAAAGGTTTAAGTGATGACCTTGTAGCGTAACTCCCAATTCAATAATTATATTTAAAATATATATGTTGCCCGGGTGTTTAGAGGTGTGGGTTGAGCAAAAAAAAAAAAAAAAATAGTGGTAGTAGGCAGGTAGGCTCGAACCCGTGATGGAAAAGAAAGTGACAGAAAATCTGAAGTCTTACTGCTACTCCATGACACGACCTGAAGTCTAAATTTAATATCGTCATTACAGAAATAACGTTTTTAAACCTCCCACAAAAGAAAATTAGACACAAGGTCGTTATTAATGTGGGGAGGGAGGGATAACCAGTTCCCCCCAAAATGGGGGCACTCTAGCAGTATCCAAATAAATAGTAATTGTCTTAGTATGAAGTAAAATAAGGATAATGTCAGCTAACATACATTAACGAAGAAACCTTTCTTGAAAAATTTGAATTCAACATTTATAAATAGTCAGTTTCAAAATTTGGGATTCAATAAAAATAAACCAGTGCTTAATTTGCAAATGCGTTTTATCTAAAGTGCTAGTTGTTATTTTTAACTCGTTACAATCTGTTACGTTTTTGAATTTTTGAGATGAGGATTGATAACCCATATTCTGTTGATTATTTAGACTACCGCTCTCGTCTTGAGTGTTATTTTCACAAAGTTTAATTAATAAGGCTATGACAACAATATTCTTCTCATTGTTTTGACTCTCGAGTATATATCCGACACAGACACAATTAATCAACCGAGAACCACATCACTCTGTGTAAAAGCATATAAGATATCAACGGATACACACTCGAGAGTAAAATCAATGGAAAGAATATGCTGTTGACCTTGCCGTATTAATTACTTCGGACTACTGCAAAAGGTCACTTGAAGATAAGGGCCCGTGGCATAATGGGTAAAGTGCTACGTAAACATTCGGTTCTAAATGACACCTTTTGGAGGTTGAAGGTTCAACCTTCAATGTGAATTACTTAAGAACGTCATTGCTGAGGGAACAAGAGTGTGCTACCTGCTACATTTCAAATCCTGTACGGATTCCCAAGTTAGACAGAAAGAATCCCCAAGTTCAACAAATGGGTCGGAGTTTATATCGACCGAAATGTGAAAATAACGCTGAAGAGAAGAGCAGTCCAAATAATACGAATTGTTACAGTACATTAAAATGCTGTAATCATTTCGCCAGAACTATTAGTACTACTCCTTTCCCTATTACTACTACTACTGCTGCTACTTCTGTTATGAGAAGCACTCTCATCTGTTATTATGCTACTTACAATTGGCTCATTGTCTGGGATGCACTGGTATTCTGGAAAAATTGTCACCTCGTCAGTGCATTGTTTTACAGTTTCTCCCTGACAATGCGTTTCTATATCTGTCCTAGGGGCAGAGGCCAAAGTCTGGGGATTTCTTTTTAGAAGCGTCGACACGCTTCTCTGTTCTTTCTCCTGAACAATCGTTAATGTGGTGCCGTTTTGGTCTGCCGCTGCGCCAGGCTCTTGGCACGCATCGACTGAATCTTGTTGATCAAGATCTTTCTTTGCGGCATTGTCCACTTCAAGAGATTCCAGTTTCTCCGGATGAACTGTCACCGCGACTAACACAGAGTCCGGTTCTTCAACCGTTTCCTTATTATTTTGCTGATCCTTGTGCAAGGGATGGTCCAAGTCTTTGGCTTCCCCCAGTTCCGCCTGCTTTCCTGTTAAATCCGAACGGTTTTTCAAAGCTTGCTTCACAATGTCTCCAAATTTTGGTTGTTTCACCATTCCTTGTATTCTCCTCCATTTGCTGAGAATTTCCGCTCGATGCTGATCGGCCTTCATCTTTATTTTATGATCTTGCAACAACAGCATCCATGACATGTGATCACTTGTATGCTGGAAGCTTTTTGCCTTCACGCTATAACATTCCTCGGCTTTATCGTAAGCTGCCGCAAATTTAATGTCCATTTTCTCCTTAAGGTTCATCGGTTTCTTTATATTAACTAACCTTTTGTGTAGACGCCGCATTGGTTTAACATCTCCATAACTGTTCTCCGTCCGTGCAGTCGTGACGCTATCTATTTCTGACTGGTCATTGTCGTTAGACAAACCCCTCCAGAAATTACTGATGTCCACCTTGCTCATCATCGTCGGAGCGATGTCGACGGAGGCTAGAATATGCATGAGGGTCTCATAGCGGTGAAAGAGCATCGCCACTAACTGTATAAATAAGGTAAGACCGAACACAAGCATGAAGACGACCGTTATGATGTTTGTTTCCTTGTTGGGTCGATCCGTGTCTTTGCACAGAAAGTTGATGCTGGTTGAGCTGCTGTTTGCCAGACTGAATTCTATAGTGAAGATCACTATCACGAAGAGAGCGTTGATGAGACAAAAGAACAGGCAGACGCTATTACGCAACACGACGAGGCTCTTCTCCATATCTTTTTCTTGCTGCTGGTCCTTTATCACAGGATACAGGTACCGCTTGATTAGATCTGCCCAAAACGCAATTTCATCTTCGTCGATGGAACCATTCTTCATCTCTTTTAATTCTTTATCGGCCATCCATTTCTGATATCTCTCCAGGAGATATTTCGGCTTTTGATCTGGAAAATTGTAAAGATTTAAAAATAAATAAATAAAAGTAAAATAAGTATATTATCGACTCCTCCCCCCCCCCCACACCCTGAAGGAAGTCAGGGAGAAAGAGGCAGAGAAATATGATAAAAAGAGGAGAAAGTAGGTTTGTCGGTGGAACAATGGAGAGGAAGTTCTTCACTAATGCACATAAAGAGAACTGAAGTGGTATTGCTGATTTTTGGAGTGGTGTCGAGTTTTCCGACAGTTGGGGACAGTCTTGGGTTTGCGATGATTAATGAAAGTTAGAGTTGAGGGAAGTTGCGCGTTGAACACAGTTTAAGACGTGCTCTGGCTCAGAGCAGATGGGGGAATGAATGAAATGATTAGCATTTTTTTTTTTTTTTACAAAGGAATCACCACTTAGCAAGGCCCAGAGGCCACTCAAGGATAAGGGTTAATGAGTGTAATGGAACACTATCGTAGTAATCTTTGGTAGTGGAAATTAGGTAAATTGGATTACTTAACAGAGTTCAAAGTGGACTTCGTAGCCACTTAGGGGATGCCCTTTTCTGTTCCCTGCAACCTCTTTCTCACAGAAGAGATGTTGCGAGTTTGTCTCTGCTTTATCGTTATTTTCATGGCAAGTGCTTGGCTGAGCTCCATTCTATGGTCCCCCCTCGCCAAACGTTCACAAGAAACACCCGTCTAGTAGAAAACACTGTCAATAATTTCCCCCACTCTTTATCTGTGCCTAAACCTAAACGTAGATTCCATGAACAAAGCTTCTTTCTTAGAACTGCACGCCTATGGAATTGTCTTCCGTTTTCCTGCTTTCCAGCTGACTACAATATGGTTGTCTTCAAGTCTAACGTAAACAAGTTTTTGATGAGCCGTTCCATATAAGTTAACAAATTTACCGAATTTCCATTACTATCGATTACTATATTGTCCAACTGACTACTGTACACTCTTTAACTCTTATCCTCAAGTGGCCTCTTGGCCTTGATAAGTGGTGGTGTCTATGTAAAAAAGAGGATGGCTCATCAAGAATCTGCTCACACTGGACCTGAAGACAACCATATTGTAGTCAACTGGAAAGCAGGGAAAACGGAACAGAATTCCACAGGGGTGCAGTTCTAAGAAAGAACCTTTGTTCATGGAATCTACGTTTAGGTTTAGGCATAGATAAAGAGCGGGGGAAATTAGCATGCGGTTACTTTAGAATGATCACACTATGTTGTTTAAAACATAAAAATAAAATAAAAACACTGGAAAATTCAACAAAAGCATTAGTCTAAATATGGTATTCTTAGGTCAGTGGGTGATCTTTCCAAAAACAGGAAAAAAGCACTTGGGCATTTTTTTTTCTGTTTTTGAACAATTTTTTTTTAAATTTTTATTTTCATTTTTGAAGAACTCCTTTCAGAACAGGGTAGATAAATCAAGAAGACACTATCCAACAATGTTAAAGTTTCGTGTTAACTTTTAGATAAAAACAAACACACTAAAGACATGCACAAAGCGTTAATTATTGGAACATTTATTTAATTGAAATAAAGTTTTTTAAAATTATAAAAGGAATGAAAGCTATCATTCTATGAAAATCTATTTAAAAAAAAAAAAATTTTTTTAGTTTTGAACAGTTATTATTGGAAAGTGTGCCACTTTTTTCTTTTTCTTTGTGGAAACGAATTTTATTTTATTTTTTTCTTTTACAAAATTTAACCCTTTACCACCAGAATTGTTTTGTGCAATAAATATGTTTTTGGAGCTTCTGCACTATTAGGACGAAATTTTCTAGTCGATAACTGGAGTTTTCAGATAAAAAAAAAAACAAAACAATAGTTTGACTGATTTTTTTTTTTTTGTCAATTCTAATAAATTACAATGGTAGCTTCCAAATTATGCAGTCGAAATTACCTCAATATTACTGAATTATTAAAAAAAACAACTTTAATCGTGTTAGCAGGTGAAAAATTGCCGCCATTTTGTTTAAATTGAAACTGCAAATTACCTCCATTTTGAACTCTTCTGTCTTACATAAGCAGATACGATCGTTTTCTTCAAATTCTATTTTTTATTTTCTATAATAAATAATTTTCTACCTCATCGATTTTCGTAATTTTTGGATATAATCATCTTAAAAATACGAGAAATACGTAGATTGCATTGTTTTCATGTGAAATTCAGTTTTACGATTTCCGAAATTTCGTTCTGATAGTGTAGAAGTGCCAATTTTTTTAAATCATGAAATCCACACATAATGGAAGTTAGCGTGTAATGGATAAACGAACATAACAGACCCTTCATTCACTTGTTGAACCATGCGTAGAAGACCAGTTGGGCTGACAAGCCATAAGAGTAAGAAATATTTCCTATGCAGGTGTGTTTTTTTTTTTTTTTTTTTTTTTTTTTTTTTTTTTGTGAAAGGCGACTTGAAAGTACAATTTAGCAAAAAGAGTTAAACTATTCCTAGTGAATAAAGGCACTTTCGGAATTTTCTTAATTTATTTTAATTCAATAATCTCCCATTGACGAAATGTCACAGCCCTCTGCCTGTTTTCTATGTATTTTAATGGTGGATGTTCTGACGAACTACAAGCCCTTGTACCCCCTCGATGTAAATACCTCTGACAAACCCGACAAGCAACTAAATCCCACCCCTTCACAGTAGAGATCCTCAGATGTAAAAAGTCTTCTACTCTAATAGTTTCTTTCCGAAGAACTGCAAGACTTTGGAATTCTGTTCTGAGTTCCTGCTTTCCCAATTGTACTGACGTGCAGAAGTTCAAGTGTAATGTGAACAGACATCTAGCTGCTCAACTTCCTACATAATACTCCTGCAACTTGTGTTCCTGATAGTAGCCCCGTACATCAAAGTGTCACTATGCCTTGTTTGGGGTGAAAATGTAATTAAAAAAAAAAAAAAAAATAATGGTGATGGGGTTATAGATGTGTGCTATGCAGCTTTATCAGATTGTATGAATCTTTGTCTCTCTTTACTATTTGCATTATTTATTTGAAAATAATTTGAACAACCAGCAGCAAAATCCCGCCTCTTCATAGAGGTCCACAGATGCAAACTTTCTACTCTAATACTTCTGTTCTCAGATTGTTTTCCTTTGGAATTCCCCTCATGTTTTCTATCTTTGCGGCCGTACCAACATGTGGACATTTATACATGAGGCCTTCATCAAAAATAATGCCTCCTATTTTTTTATTCCGTCCGAATGGATCAATGAGGATTGCAAATGGCATTGTTATGATGACTAATCTTATGTATTCATGACCTGAGAGCTTCATCTCTATGTTGAAGATATTGACGGTGTGAGACTCTAAGAAAGCGACCCCAGTTCTCGGAAAGAAATTATTGGAGCAGAAGGTTTTCTTACGCTTAGGGATCTCTACTGTATAGGGGTGGTATTTAGCTGCTTGTCAGGTTTGTCGGGGGTATTTACGTCGAGTGGGTACAAGGGATTGTAGTTTGTCGGAACATTCACCATTAAAATACATACGGAACAGGCAGAGAGAATGCATTTTTGCTAGGAATTCAATGACACACCTTTTCTCCTGACACACGTTCACGACAGGGGTCGCTTCTTAGAGTCTCACACCGTCAATATCTTCAACATAGAGATGGAGCTCTCAGGTCATGAATGTAGTGACTATGTAGAGAAATAAATTCTAGAACACAAAAGCTTGCTCGTTTTAATGGTATCACTACCATCTTCGTAGCTCTTCAACTTTTGGAGTTAAAAAGCTGGAGGGATTAACTTTTGGAACGATCGCTGCATATGTGGTTTGGTTGTTTTGTGGCATATCAACCCTTTTCCGGGTTATTTAATGCCGAATCCAATAATTTAGGAAAAAAGTTTCTGGTACTTCAATTCAAATTTTTCGAAAACATTGCCAGGGCCGCTGCGAAGAAGGTAGGCTATCTCTACCGCGCTAGAAAACTACTGACACCTGAAAGTATCCTGTACCTCTATAAGGCCACCATTCGCCCATGTATGGAGTATTGTTGTCACATTTGGGCTGGTGCATCTGCTGCTAGTCTCTTGCTCCTAGACAAGGTTAAAAAAAGAGTCGCCAATCTGATAGGCCCTGAACTGGCATCTAAGCTTCAGCCTCTGTCCCATCGACGAAACGTTGCATCCCTCTGCCTGTTCTACAAGTATTTTAATGGTGAATGCTCTGACGAACTGCAGACACCTGTGCCCCCACGACGTAGACACCCTCGACAAACCCGACAGGCAGCTAAATTCCACCCCCACACAGTAGAGATCCCTAGATGTAGAAGATCTTTCTACTCCAGTAGTTTCTTCCCCAGAACCGCTAGACTCTGGAATTCCATTCCAGGTCCCTGCTTCCCCAACTGTACTGACATACAGAAATTCAAGTGTAACGTGAACCGACATCTTGCTGCCCAAATCACAACATAGTGCCCTAGTAGTTGCTGCCCCTGATAGTAGCCCCCTACACCACAGTGGCAATGTGCCTTGTTTGGGGTGAAAATGTAATTAAAAAAAAAAAAATCTTTAAAAGCTTATTTATGGTGTTGGGTTTGGTTATTTTGTTGAGGAAAATTGGTGTTTTTGTTTTTGACTTTGCGGAACATGATTGAGTTTTGCAAAGGTTATAGGGAAAAGCAATAACATCAATGCCTGATGCATTTTAGGTCAGGAAGCCAGTATCTTCAGACAGCACTAGGAGAAATGTAATATGACCATCTAAGCTTAAGCCTCTGTCCCATTGACGAAACGTTGCATCCCTTTGCCTGTTCTACAAGTATTTTAATGGTGAATGCTCTGATGAACTGCAGACACTTGTGCCCCCACGACAGACAGCATTAGAAGAAATGTAATAGGACCAAAGATTTTGCTGACCAACTACTCACTTAGTTTCCCCCTTTGGCTGCTATCACAGTAACCCCATACGTCTCTGTGGCAACATTGTCGTGTATGGAGTGAATAAAAGTTTTAAAAAATTAAAAATTTGATATTATATCCTAAAAATAAAAAACTATTATAAAAATATATAAAAAAAATAAAAAAAATGTTACTATATTCTAAAAATAAAAACTATTATAAAATATATTATAAAAATATAAAAAAAATGTTACTATATTCTAAAAATAAAAACTATTATAAAAAATATTATAAAAATATATAAAAAAATGTTACTATATTCTAAATATAAAAAATTATTATAAAAAAATATTATAAAAATATAAAAAAAATGTTACTATATTCTAAAAATAAAAAATTATAAAAATATTATAAAATATATAAAAAAATAAAAAAATGTTACTATATTCTAAAAATAAAAAATATTATAAAAAAATATTATAAAAATATAAAAAAAATGTTACTATATTCTAAAAATAAAAAATTATAAAAAATATTATAAAAATATAAAAAAAATGTTACTATATTCTAAAAATAAAAAATTATAAAAAATATTATAAAAATATAAAAAAAATGTTACTATATTCTAAAAATAAAAACTATTATAAAAAATATTATAAAAATATATAAAAAAATGTTACTATATTCTAAAAATAAAAAATTATTATAAAAAAATATTATAAAAATATAAAAAAAATGTTACTATATTCTAAAAATAAAAAATTATAAAAATATTATAAAATATATAAAAAAAATAAAAAAATGTTACTATATTCTAAAAATAAAAACTATTATAAAAAATATTATAAAAATATAAAAAAAATGTTACTATATTCTAAAAATAAAAAATTATAAAAATATTATAAAAAAATAAAAAAATGTTACTATATTCTAAAAATAAAAAATTATTATAAAAAAATATTATAAAAATATAAAAAAAATGTTACTATATTCTAAAAATAAAAAATTATAAAAATATTATAAAATATATAAAAAAATAAAAAAATGTTACTATATTCTAAAAATAAAAAATATTATAAAAAAATATTATAAAAATATAAAAAAAATGTTACTATATTCTAAAAATAAAAAATTATAAAAAATATTATAAAAATATAAAAAAATGTTACTATATTCTAAAAATAAAAAATTATAAAAAATATTATAAAAATATAAAAAAAATGTTACTATATTCTAAAAATAAAAACTATTATAAAAAATATTATAAAAATATATAAAAAAATGTTACTATATTCTAAAAATAAAAAATTATTATAAAAAAATATTATAAAAATATAAAAAAAATGTTACTATATTCTAAAAATAAAAAATTATAAAAATATTATAAAATATATAAAAAAAATAAAAAAATGTTACTATATTCTAAAAATAAAAAATATAAAAAATATTATAAAAATATAAAAAAAATGTTACTATATTCTAAAAATAAAAAATTATAAAAATATTATAAAATATATAAAAAAAATTAAAAAAATGTTACTATATTCTAAAAATAAAAAATATTATAAAAAATATTATAAAAATATATAAAAAATTACTATATTCTAAAAATAAAAAATATTATAAAAAATATTATAAAAATATATAAAAAAATGTTACTATATTCTAAAAATAAAAAATATTATAAAAAATATTATAAAAAAAATAAAAAAATGTTACTATATTTTAAAAATAAAAAATATTATAAAGAATATTATAAAAAAAATAAAAAAATGTTACTATATTCTAAAAATAAAAAATATTATAAAAAATATTATAAAAAAAATAAAAAAATGTTACTATATTCTAAAAATAAAAAATTATTATAAAAAAATATTATAAAAATATAAAAAAAATGTTACTATATTCTAAAAATAAAAAATTATTATAAAAAAATATTATAAAAATATAAAAAAAATGTTACTATATTCTAAAAATAAAAAATTATAAAAATATTATAAAATATATAAAAAAAATTAAAAAAATGTTACTATATTCTAAAAATAAAAAATTATTATAAAAATATTATAAAATATATAAAAAAATATAAAAAAAATGTTATTATATTCTAAAAATAAAAAAAATTATAATAAAAAATATAAAAAAAATAAAAAAATGTTACTATATTCTAAAAAAAAAATATTATAAAAATATATGAAAGAAAAAATATATATATATAAAAAAATATTACCTTATTCTCCAGTGGTTTCGAAGCCTTGATAAGTGGCGACTTTCTTGTAAGAGAAAAAAATGTCAAGTGTTATTTGTAAATTCAACTCTCAAATGTTGTTGAATTTACCAATCACGCTTGACATTTATTTTATTTTTTTTTATAAGGAAGTCACCACTTAGTAAGGCTTGGAGGCCACTCGAGGATAAGGGTTAATGGATGTAAGGTGGTCAGGGAGACAACAGCATAGTGATGAGTACTGGTGGAAATTGGCTCGCAAAATCTTTCTTGAATTGGATGTAAAGACGATCATGTTTTAGTTAGCTGGAAAGCAGCCTCACAGTATAGAGTTCCACAGGCGGGCAGTTCTAGGAAAGAAACTTTGCTCATGGAATTTTCATTTAGATTTATGCACAGATAGAGTGAGGAAAATTGTTGACAGTGGTTATAGCTAAACGAGGGTTTGCTGTGAATGTTTTGCAGAGGAGACTATCGGTCGAAACTTAGTCAAGCACTTGCCATGAAGATAACAATAGAGCGGAGATAGAGCAAGAGGTTACAAGAAAAAAGAAAAAAAAATCACCTACGAGGTTTTGAAGTAGGTTTTGAACCCTATCAAAACAGAAAAGAATGCTCTAAGTGACCCCCCCCCACACACACACACTTCGAGATGTGGCAACAGTACTTCATTTTACGATGTATAGGGGTCCTTCAATAAGTTTCCGGACTTTTTCGTACAGGCATTTAAAATTGTCATAGATGTTTGAAACTTCAGTATGTTATCGCTGTACATCTAATGAGATGACTGAACAATTTTTATGATTCAAATGAACAGCTGCAGCAGGAATTGGAATACACCCTACTAAAGTCTGATAGTCATAGCTGATGAATTTCAAAAATGCAATCTAGATACAAGGACTTTTCAGAAAAATGACATGCATTTTAAACTTGGAAAAAAATGCCAGAGAAACGTATGGAATTCTTTAGACTGCTTTTGGACCATCTTGCATGAAGCGAGCATCAGTTTTTGAGTTGCATAAGAGCAAGGAATGTAGGGAGTCTATGAGGAATGATGAAAGGTGTGGGGGGGGAGTAAGAAAGAACACCAGAGTTGATTGGCCAAATAAAGATTTACTTGGATAAGGAACGTCCTGTGTCTATAGAAACATTAAGTGCATAGTTTGATGTCAGACAATTATTCATGAGGAACTGAATATGCGGAAAATTTGTGCAAAGTTTGTCCTTAGGGTGCTTCATCCTTGTCACAGACTATTTGACCAAGATGAGCATCAAGACAGTTTCCGCCCTCCCTATTGTCCAAACCTTGCTCCCTGTAACTTTTGGTTATTTCCTACGCTCAAGTAAAACCTTATAAGCTGTCGTTATTAGACAATTAAGGAGATGAAAGAGGCTGACGAGGGTCATTGACACACTTATGCAAGAGGACTTCCATGGGGCCTTCCAGAAGTTGTTGGAACGGTAAAATAAGTGCATTGCAGCCAGAGGAGATTACTTTGAAGAGGACTAGAGTTTTGTGTGTGTGTACTATTAATAAAAGTGCCCATACGAAAAAAGTCTGCAAACTTATTTAACGCACCTCGTATTTGGCTCTTAAACAGATAGAGGAATGAGTGGGACACATTCTGGAGTGGTAGAATGATGCAACCATTTTTACAGTGAGATTGACAACAGATTTGATGTAAGCCTTCCATTACAGGTCAGGAGTGAAGGCCAGTCCCAGAAGCTTGTTGTTGTCATCAAGACGAGAGGACAAGTGGAGAATTTGTATAAAAAAATAAAAAAATAATTGAACTTATGCGGAAAGAAAATAAAATACATGACGAGATAATAAAACACAAATTTCTCACCATTCGTCGATGCCGTCTGCTCAGCTTTGTCTTCATGTATTTTTTCGGTGTTTTCTTTGGTTTCACCATCTTTGTTTGTAAGCGAGGCTTCCTTTAGTTTCTCTTCTTGCTTAGTTTGGATCATTTTGGCAAACTCCAATGAATGCTCTTGGATCATGTCATTGAACCTGTTCAGCAAAGGTTCAAGCAGTTTTTCCTCATTTTGAGAATGTTTCGGAAAACACAAACAGCGAAAGATATTCCCACAGGAGAAGTTGTATTCTGATTCCATATGGTCATCATTTTTTGTCTTGTCACGAGCCACAAAGAAATTGTTAAAACGGTCTAGTGTACTTTGTTTCCGCTTTTTTGGAGCATCACCTTCTTTTGAAGCCTCGATCATCTTCGCTTTTTCTTTAGCCTTAGCTAACTGTTCTGCTTCGGATTCGCGTGTCCCCCACGAGATGTTCTGCAGATTGCCTAGGGCGTAGAACATCAGCATGATGGACATTGAGGGTATGAGAAGAAAGTAGAGAAGACCATGTACAATGCAGAAGAATTCTTTAGGGTGAATAATCGCTGCCAACGTGAAGGTGCCGGTCACGAAACAGAATAGCACGGTGGTGTCAGAACAGAACAGGTACGTGCCGATTTCTCTCATGAGACCAACCAGGACGAGCATCATGAAAATGGCGTATAACAATGACATCACAGATGCAAATTGAATCTACAAAACGAAAAAGAAGAGAAAATATACAATTTTTAAAAAAATAGAAATCGCTCCAGACAAGGTACGAGGCCACTTAATATAAGGAGCTAAAAAAAAAAAGCCCAAACTACTCTAAGGTAATAAAAAAAACAAAAAAAAAAAACAAAAACAAAACCAGCAAATGATAATTGTAACACATAGATTCTGGTCTAGAAAACAGCAATTTTCCTCTTTTGTCAAAAATATTCTTTATAGAATACCTTATTATAAATTTTCCTACTGTCTGTCTGTTTGTGAGTGTATGTGTGCGTGTGATGCGATTTATCTCAGTCTACAGGCAATCACCCAGGCAAGTAAGTACTGAAATGAAGCTTATGATCCAGCGGACTTTTAGTGATATTTATATGCATGTTTGGTGTGTGGAAATGCAAAAAAAAAAAAAAAAAAAAACGATTTACTAAACAACGTTTTATTTACTGGATATTTTTCCGGTATTCACCGGAAGTTATTATCTCCCTTAGTTAATTCGATTTACTCTGTGTGTGCGTGTGTGTGTGTGTGTGTGTGTGTGTGTGTGTGATGCAGTTTATCTCAACCTACCGGCAACCCACCCAGGCAAGAAATGAAGCTTATGGCCCAGCGGATGTTTTAGTGATATTCATATCCATGTTTGGTGCATGGAAATGCAAAAAAAAAAAAAAAAAAAAATGCAAAAAAATGACGATTTACTAGGTGTGTCAGAAATTTCTTGAAAAATAGTGAATTCAACCCCGTCTTTCCAAGCTTATAATTCCTCGAAAAATGTCATTCAAGCCCTATTTTTTTTTCAATTAAAGGATCAAGGATCAAGGTTTCATTAAAAAAAAAACAAAAAAACAAACAACGTGTTTTTTTTTTTAAAAAAACGTTTTAAACTTCGGACTTTAGAGGTAAATTTCTAAAAAACACTACTTTTTTGTTTTAAATTTGAATATATTATTTATTGACCTTTTCTCTTCAATTTGTGATGCATAAAACTTTGGTGAGTAAATTAATTATTTACTTTTTAATAGACATTTCAAAATTGGAGGCGTGAATTATTCGCCCCCCCTGTCTTTCCAAGCTTATAACTACTCGAAAAATGTAATTCAAGCCCTAATTTTTTTCAATTAAAGAAGCAAGGACCAAGGTTTCATTAAAAAAAATAAGAAAAAACAAACAACGTGGTTAAAAAAAAAAGTTTTAAACTTCGAACTTTACAGGTAAATTTCTAAAAAACACTACTTTTTTTTAAAATTTGAATATATTATTTATTGACCTTTTCTCTTCAATTTGTGATATATAAAACTTTGGTGAGTAAATTGATTATTTACTTTTTAATAGATACTTGAAAATGGGGAGGGGGGCGTGAATTAAAAAAAAAGTTTGTCTAAAATATTATATTCGGTTTATTGGAAAGAGCTTAAAAATTTCACATTGACCCTGAAAATATCGTAAAAATAGAATCAATAGAAAAATTTTGATAGATTTTTAAAGTTTAAAAATTGAAAAATATTGAGTTCGTAAAATTCATTACTGTTTTAAAAAAAAAACAAAAAAACTATTTCTATTACTTTTAAAACAACTTTAAAAGTTTATTTTGGAAGTATAATCCATAAAGAAAATAAACAACCCACTTTTAAAAGAGAAATTACGAGTTTTTTTTATATTTTATTCGCAGTTTCGTGATAGGGGTGTCAAAAATTCCTACAAAAATTCTGATACACCTAACGATTTACGAAACAACGTTTTATTTACTGGATATTTTTCCGGTACAACTGGGCAAACTTGGGTTGTTGTGAGAACAAAAAACAAGATAAAGAAAGTGAAAGTTACGATCCTGTCGAGAGTAAACCCCAAAATTAACAAAACTTTATGAAAATCAAAATTTCATATGGCGTGACCCGTTAAAATTTCCAGACCTCCTTCTTCAACCATATTTTGTACAAATAAACTTGTCTATCCAAGTTCTCCACCAAGTTTCATCCATGAATGACCAATAGTTTTCATTTTATTGCCATGCACTGATATGCGGGGACACTTTGGCGATTGACTTATCAGTAGGACTTAGCACCAAGATTTTTATTTGTGGCATCATCACAAAGATCATATACAAGGAGTGCTCTAAATGTAAAGCCTCCTAATTTTTTAAACTCCAAAAGTTGAAAGGCTACAAAGACGGAAGTGGTACCATTAAGACGATTGACCTTTTGTGCTACAGAATTTATTTTTCTACATAGTCACGACCATTCTCAATGCACTTTTGCTAGGAATTCAATGACACATATCTGCTTCAGACACACATCCATAACCGAGGTTTCTTTTTTAGAGTCTCACACCGTCAACATCTGCAATAGAGAGATGAAGCTTTCAGGTCATGAAATCATAAGTACAACCATCATAACAATGCAATTTGAAATCCCCTCTAGTCTTTTTTGGATGGAATAAAATAATAGGGGTCATTACTTTTGGAATGCTCCTCATATATATATATATATATATATGAGGAGCATTCCAAAAGTAATGACCCCTATTATTTTAATAAAATAATAGGGGTCATTACTTTTGGAATGCTCCTCATATATATATATATATATATATATATATATATATATATATATATATATATATATATATATATATGAGGAGCATTCCAAAAGTAATGACCCCTATTATTTTATTCCATCCAAAAAAGACTAGAGGGGATTTCATCCAAATACAGTACTGTTTCGCTGTTTCACAGCTCATCAGTGCGGCTAGACAGGCAACTACCTCAAGCCAGGATAGAAACCCGACCGTTTGTACGGCAGTCAAGGCTCCTAACCATTACGCTATTGGCGGCTGCTTGAACGAGTAGTGAGTTTAACGATGTTTTGATATCGTCTGAATATATATATATATATATATATATATATATATATATATATATATATATATATATTTATATATATATTTATATATATATATATATATATATTTATATATATATATATATATATATTTATATATATATATATATATATATATATTTATATATATATATATATATATATATATATTTATATATATATATATATATATATATATATTTATATATATATATATATATATATATATTTATATATATATATATATATATATTTATATATATATATATATATATATATATATATATATATATATTTATATATATATATATATATATATATTTATATATATATATATATATATATTTATATATATATATATATATTTATATATATATATATATATATTTATATATATATATATATATATATATATAAGAGGTGGGTGTAGTTTGCTTGAAGCATTGTATAGTATGTAGTTAAATGGATTTGTAGAAGGCGGTACAATGCAGAAGTAACGGAAAGACACAAGCTGAAGCAGGTGAGAAATTTATTAATACAACTTATAAATACATGTGTACATATTCATATTTCATATACGCAGTATATTTATATTTTCACAGTGGTTACCTGGGAAAGTCGGTCTGGTGGTATGTCCGTGTAATATAATATTTCGAGAAAGGTCTCTTCGTCAGATGTTTACTTGACTTTGACAATATTTGATAATAGTTTATAGTAAACAGAAACCTCTTTCTATATATACAGGGTGACCCCCCCCAAATAAAACAAATAAATAAATAAATAAAATAATAAATGACAAAAGCATTCTAAAATAAAATTATTGAAAACATTGATGTGATGCTTTGAATATAATAAACTAGTTATGACCAAAGTTTCATTTCATTCGGACTAAACACTAAGAAACGGGGCCTAATTAGAGATGGGGCCCGTTTTTTTGGGTCACCCTGTATTTATGTATGCGGAGATATATTTGTTTAAAAATGTTGCCTACAAAATTCTTCTGTCAGTTTTTGGTCTACAGACATGAAATCTCATATATAGGGTATTCGAACGCATGCAAAACTTTATATTTTGGTTTTAGCCAGGGGAATCGGTGCAAAAGTATGAAAATTAAAAGATGAAATTTGCCAGGTAAATGTCGAACGACGGCATTACGAATATGCAAGCGTGGCGTAAGAGATATTTATTCATGTTTTAATTTTTAGCCCTGCAGCAAACATATCTTCATTGTGCAGACATTAACGTCCAAAGACAAAGTAAATCGTAAGCTAAACGTTTTGGTTTCGATTCTCGATGGTGGGGCACGACCCATTTTTTTTAAAACTTAAAATCATTACTATATATTGGGTCCTATCTATCTATCTATATATCTATAAAAGTGTGTGTGTTTGTGTGTGTTTGTGTACACACAATAACTCTGTCAATTTTCTGTCAAGTGTGTTTGTGTACACGCAATAACTCTGTCAATTTTTAGTCTACAAACTCGAAATTTAATATACAGGTTACTGAGATTTGGGAAAATCGATGTGACCGTTTTTTGGCCAGAAATTTTGCGATTAAGGGGGCAAAGTTCAACGATTTGACCTTTGGGAACTCTACCAAACTCCTCCGACAATTTTGGGTCTAAACACTTGAAATTTTAGATATAGGTTCCTTGGACACGGATCTAACTTAATAACTTGATCTGAGACCAAAACAATAAATGTTAAAGGGTCATAATAGGGGTCAAAATTAAAAAAGATTGACATCTGTGGTCTCTACCAAATTACTCAGACAATTTTTGGTCTAAACATTTAAAATTTTATATAAAGGGTATTTAAAGATAGGGCAAGCCTTTTAATCGGCTTGGGTCGAAAATTTGTGCTACGAATATATAAATGTATGTATGTATGTATGTATGTATGTTTGCATGTCTGCCTAAAATTTTCGACAGAGGCGACAGATTTTCATAAGATCAGCATCGTTTTGAAGCTCGACCCTTCTGACGACAAATACCGAAAATTGGCTAAAAACATTAATTTCTTCACCCTCAACTGAGCACTTTTCAACAGAGAGGGGTCGCTTTTTTCGTCGATATTTTCGAATGTTATCCCCTCTTTTCGATTCTCTAGCCTTAATTTAAACTTACGTAACTTTAGATTTGCCCGTTGTCATAACAGCAAAGACGTCAGGTTTTTTTTTTCCGTTTTTCTCCTTCACGGTACGGGTTAGAGTCTGCCTTCCTACTACCACTACGGAAACATATGTAGCCAAACATATAAAATGGTAATAAAAAAATAAAACACATATTTGCTCTGCAGTAGTATTGAGCACTCTCTCCAAGTTTTTTTTACTAATTACCAGTTTTACTAAATATATATATATATAATATATATATATATAATATATATATATATATAAAACTATATACATATATAAAACTAACTATATGTATATAAAACTATATATATATACATATATAAAACTATATACATATATAAAACTATATACATATATATAATATGTATATAAAACTATATATATACATATATAAAACTATATACATATATAAAACTATATGCATATATATAACTATATGTATATAAAACTGTATATATATATATAAAACTATATATATATATATATATAAAACTATATATATATATAAAAATTATATATAATATATAAAAATATATATAACTATATATATATAAATCTATATACAAAACTATATATATATATATACACACACACACACATATATATATACACACACACACACACACACACACACACACACACACACACATATATATACACACAGTACATCACAATTTGACAATACATGTTGGAGTTCATGTTTCCCTCAATGAAATATAACTCTCCAATACCTGCAGCACGCATGCAGCCCCAGACTTTACTTTTCCCACCACCATGCTTGACTATAGCATGACACACTTATCTTTGTACTCCTCACCTGATCGTCGCCACACATGCTTAAGGCCATCAGAACCAAACAAATTGAATTTCGTCTCATGAGACCGAAGGACATGGTTCCAGTAATCTATGGGCTTTGTTGACATGTCTTCAGCAAACTGTCTGCGGGCTTTCTTGTGTAATGCCATCACAAGAAGCTTCCTCCTTGGGTGACAGCTGTGCACACCAATTTGAGGAGTACATATCAGTGAGGGAATATAATTAACATTATCTTGCCTAGGTCAATCAGGATTCACTGACAGCCTTTTTCATTATTAATAAAAGAAAAGGCGTATATTTACTTTTTTCGTATACTAGTATGTGTACTTGGGGTTCGCCTGTATGAAACGTAACGTTAAATTCCTAAAAAAAAAAAAAAAAAAAAAAAATGAAATATAAAAAACCGGAAAGAAACGGAAATATATGCATTAGATTTTTTCTAAACTGTTCACGTCTCATAAGTAAACAAAATACTTTAGCTGAGATCGGAACCAAAACCCAAGAACAGTGAGTCAAGTACGATAACCATTAAACCAGCTTGACACGCCTTTAAAAGTCTTTTCAAACCTACTTATTCTTAACATAATGTGAACGATTCACGCATGCGCATTTATGGAACAGTTGATAAACAGATAAAAATCCGATGACGTCCACGTACAAATTTTTTAATTTTAACCCGTTAGCACCCTGTTTTTCAAGCTCGTGCCCACTCGACATAAATAACCACCAACTAACCCGACAAACAGCAAAATCCCACCCCTTCACCGTAGAGTTGGTTGCTTCCTTCGAAATATTAAATAATAGAATTCAATCAATGTTTACTTGATTACCAGACTGTATTAACACGTAAAAGTTTAAATGTAATGTAAACAAACATCTCACTGCTCAACTCCCTACTTAAGGTGTTCCTGCAGACATGGTCCTAATAGCTTAGTGACAATGTGGTTTGGTTGGTTTATTTTACGGCATATCAACCATTTTTGGGTTATTTAATGCCGAATTTAGTTATTTCGGAAACAGTATTCATGTTGCGTCCAGTTATTTTGTAGAAGGTTTTATTTTTTCTTCAAGCTCTTTGTATCTTCAATCGCTAGTTTGTAGGGTTTTATAGTAGATTTTATCGTTTTTGTTCCATGCCTTGCAGAACATGAATGAGTTTTGCAATGGGAGAGGGAAGAGGGTTACAGTATTAATGTTTGGCACATTTTAAGTTAGGAAAGCAGACAGGAAGAAGGAAAAGGGGGAAAATATGGCTTGTTGTTTTTGGTTTTGTTTATGCAGAACATAGTTTTACAAAACATAATTAAGTTTTGCAAAACATAATTAAGTTTTGCAAAAAGGAAATAGAAAAACAAAAAACATCAATGTTCGGTGCATTTCGTGTGAGGAAGCCAATATCTTCAGACAGTCTGATCTGGTAGCACCAGAGTGGCAACGTACCTTTTTGGGAAGGTGAATATGAGTTTAAAAAATAGTTGTCGTTGGGGCCTCTGCAAATATCTCACGGTTTCTAAGAACCCTTAATTTGAAGAATAATGGAAAGCTCTAGGTCAAGTGTGAGCATTGGCGGGTGGGACGGGGGGGGGGAAGGAATAAGCGATCTCCCTAGATTACAAAGCGGACAATAAAAAGAATCTTTTAAAGAAAATGATGCAAATTCACTAACCTGTGTATCCTCCTTGCTGACAAAACACAGGAGCATGATGACAATCACCGGTGCCAAATTGATGATCAGGGAATTGGTGAGACTGATCTCATAGGCCGAGTGAAGTGCGCCGACTACAAGCATGAATATGGTACCCGGTGTGAGGATCGAGGTGACCATCAGGCACATCTGGTAAAAGATGTAGAGCGTCGAGATACTGTCGTTTTTACGGCGGACGTTTCGCCAATCAGAAAGCAGGTCCATGATGTTGGCCATGGTCGATGGAGCCCAACGTCTCCTCTGCTTGAAGAATTCAAAAAGGGTTTCGGGACAATGGGTGAGGGCGTCAGACGCTGCGCAGTATTCGACACGAAAGCCTTGTTGTAACAACAACGTGCACAACCAACGGTCTTCGCCTAAATGTATGAAACAGAAAGATAAAGAGGGAAAAAAAGTTTAAGGAATTAATATTATCATTTTTGTGAAACTTGCCACTGAAAGAGTAGAACCTCGCTATTAAACAAGTGTACAACAGAAAAAAAAAATAAAGTATTGTTTGGGATAAACTATCTTACTGTTAGCTAGAATCATTTCACTCCCCAAAATACCACATTTACTCCCATATAAAATATTGTCCATATGTTGAATATGTATATTTTCAAAAACTATCTAGATTTATTTACGTATCGAGCACTGTCAAAGTAAAAGATAAAAATACAGTACCTAGAAAAGTCAGAAATGGGACATACAATGGGCGTACTTGTCAACACATACGGGCCTTCAATAGCTGACCATCTCATTAAAAACCTGCCATGTGCGTCGAACTCCAGCACGAACTCATTTTCAATCCTGAATCGTGCGAACTCAACATTCCATCTAAAGATCTTGGAGACTATTCACGTTCGGTTGATGAGGCCTTCTCTCAGTAGACAGAGGGAATGTCTCTTAGGTTTGAGCGTGATTAACCTCTAGGATCAACGAACAAACGAACTCAAATCCCAGGTAAGATTATGCATACTATTTAAGGAAATTAACTGGTGACACCAACCCAGTAAATTTTCCAACATTACAGTGATATCACCGGATACACTGTCATGTCATCCAAACAATAAGTCTGATCGATATAGAGTTGACCATATATGTGTTGATGAGTTAGAATGAGATGAATTCAATCTCAACTAGTCTTTTTTTTACAAGGGAGTCCCCACTTCGAATGCCACTCGAAGATAAGGGTTTCATAAGTGCACGTTTGTCACCGGGACAAGAGCATAGTAATATTTGGTGGTAGAAACTGAGTAGAATTTGGTTATTTAAGTGGATGGCTCAACAAGAAATTATTTACATTGGAACTGACGATGACTATATTTTAATCAGTTGAAAAGCAAAGCAGTTTCACAGGCGGAGTTCTCGGAATAGCAGCTTTGTTCCTAGTATTTGCGTTTACATTAAGGCACAGACAAAATTGAGAAAAAATGTTTGTACACATACGGATATTCAATAGCTGAGCATCTCATTAAAAACCCGTCATGTGCATCGAACTTCAGCACGAACTCATTTTCAATCCTGAATCTTGCTCATTCAACATTCCATCTAAAGATCTTAGAGACTATTCACGTTCAGTTTCGGAAACCTTCTCTCTGTAAACAGAGGGAACGTCTCTTAGGTTTGAGCGTGATTAACCTCTAGAATCTTCGAAAAATAACGTTGCTTTATTTTAATCGCTTCCCACTTTTTTTTTTTTTTTACCCATTACGCAACGTAACTTTATTCTAATAATGTACATATTTTCGATTTCCCCCTTTTAAATCCCTCGATACAGCTTTTAGAAAGCGAGGGCGAAACCGGTCAGCTGACTCCTCCCTTTATTTTTCTTTCCCTTTCCTGACTCCGTTTTCTTTCTTTTTTTTTTTTGAAGAACGTGTTTTATGAATCATGAATTATAAAAAGTCTTCCCTTTATATATATATATATATATATATATATATATATATATATATATATATATATATATATATATATATATATATATTCCAAAGTAAAAAGTATCTTCAACTGTTTATTTTTCCGACGAACATATATCTGTCTCTGATGAGTTGTTTGGTGAATTTCAGCTATTCAGCAAAACACGTGTAAGATTCAATGTTAACATATGAATAAAAGACTACGAGTGTAAAGTAAATGCATCTAGATTTGGAAGGTTAACTGTCTCTCTCTCTCTATCTCTATCTCTCTCTATCTCTCTCTCTCTCTATATATATATATATATATACATATATATATACATATATATAATGCAATCATGAAAGTAAGACGAAAATTCATGATTAAAAACGTTAAAATAAAGTAAACGTTTAAAATAAAGTTAACGGGCTGAAGAGAATAAAAGGGAGAAAAAGAAAAGGGGGAGTCAGCTGACCGGTTTCGCCCTCACTTTATCAAAGCTGTATCGAGGGATTTGAGTGAAGAAAAAAAAAGGAAAGATACGAATGGGAATCGAAATTATGTACAGATAAAAATAACGACAAACCCGACAGGCAGCTAAATCCCACCCCCACACTGTAGAGATCCCTAGATGTAGAAGATCTTTCTACTCCAGTAGTTTCTTCCCCAGAACGGCTAGACTCTGGAATTCCATTCCAGGTCCCTGCTTCCCTAACTGTACTGACATGCAGAAGTTCAAATGTAACGTGAACCGACATCTTCCTGCCCAAATCACAACATAGTGCCACAGCAGTTGCTGCCCCTGATAGTAGCCCCCTACACCAAAGTGGCAATGTGCCTTGTTTGGGGTGAAAATTTAATAAAAAACAAGAAAAAAAAAATCCCAAAAAACGTAGCTTTATGTATGGGAAAAAAATTAGGGAAAGCAATTGAAATACAACGTTATATTGCTATTTCAATTGCTTTCCCTATCCCCCCCCATACATAACGCAACGTTATTTTTATCTGTACATAATTTCGATTCCCATTCGTATCTTTCCTTTTTTTTCTTCACTCAAATCCCTCTACAGTTTTGATAAAGTGAGGGCGAAACCGGTCAGCTGACTCCTTCATTTTCTTTTTCCCCCTTTTTATTCTGTTCACCTCGTTAATTTTATTTTAACGTTTACTTTATTTTAACGCTTACTTTATTTTAACGTATTTAATCATGAATTTTTGTCTTCCCTTCATGATTGTATAATATAAATTTTGTCCTCCTCAAAGAATCATATATATATATATATATATATATATATATATATATATATATATATATATATAGCAGGAAGAATTAAAATTTAAAATGTAAAACTCGAATATCATACTTCAGTTGTACTCTCAACAGAAACATTAATTTCAGACGCGTCCCTGTCATATACAAAACCTACTGTTGATTTTATATGCCGGGCCTTTCGGCTTGTTTGGTAATAACACTTCTCAAATGCACTGCGTAAGGTGCTATCTTTAATCACAATCGCTTATTTCGTCTTTCATCAGATAAACTCGATTATCAATTATCGACACTTATCGAAGACATTCTGATACAAAACCTATCTAAGAACACTGCCAGGCACATAAAGTACCCTTGTGTGAAATTTCAGAAAAATCGGTCCAGCCGTTTTTGAATCCATAGGGAACGACGTCACACACATACACAAACACAAAGTACCCTTATATATATATATATATATATATATATATATATATATATATATATATATATATATATATATATATATATATATATATATATATATAAGTGACCTGAGGAACGATCTCTGCCAAACTCCTCTGTCAATTTTTGGTCTACAGACTTGAAATTATATATATGGGGGGGGGTTGGGGGGCAGGTAGCCGATAAAAATAGCTACTAAGCGGTAAAAAAATTTAAAAAGTCGACTAAATGTGTTATTTCTGTACAAATATACATTTATATGTTAAAGTCGCTTGATTTTAAAAGTTCCAGATCGACAGTCTTATTATCGATATTGTTAGTGTTATTAATATTATTAATATTATTAATATTATAAAAATACTACTAGCTTTGGCATAATAACAGTCATAATATATAATATGCGGGTGTGTACATGGATGTCTGTGTTTGAGGGTCCGTGCATTGATATAACTGCGTATGCAAGTATAAATATAAACATGTTGTAACTGTGTGTGTATTATGTATCTATGTATGTGTATATGTGTATATGTGTGTATATATACACGGGCGTATCAAAGTGTGGGTGTTTATACGTGTATTTATATATATGTATGCATGAGAAGGATGATAACTTTCGGAGTTTGTTTATTTTTATTTATTTTTTATTTATTTTATTCTATTTTTTGTTTTATTTCTATTTTATTTTATTTATTTATTTATTTAATTTATTTTAATTTTATTCTTGTTTATCTTTATAGTTATTGTCTGTTTTCAGTGCGTGTGTGAGTGATATACAGCGAGCGGTGTATATTCACTCCTGAGTATAGGTATATGCATATGTTTGCTTCTAGATAGTGTGTGTGTGTATGTGTGTGTATGTGTGTGTGAATTGAAATACACCGGTCAGCACTCAATAGCCATGAGGAATGTTTTTAATTATTGACCGCAAGACAAAAATACTAAATTACCAAGTACCTTATACCGTAAAAACCAAAAGATGGAATAGATAAACTTCAAAAAGGAATATAAAAAAAGGGAAGTAAAAAAAGAAGAGGTTTATTATCTTCAAAGACCTCACTTATCCTCTCCCCGCTCATAACCCCCACCCATGTTACATTCTAACTTTGTAAACGAAATAAGGAAATGTTTTTGTTTGAAATATCAGTTCTCGACGATAATTATTGGCCTGAAGACGTAATCCCGCAACGCAGGTGATTACAGAAACATGTATGCACATATGTAGCCATCAATGTTTGTATAAAAAATTCAATATGTATATATATATATATATATATATATATATATATATATATTTATACGAACAAATAGTTAATATTAAAGCTTTATCTCCTATTTTGTTTTATCGAGTTTTTACATCTGGTTGAGATTACTTTATAAATATTCATTCTTTAATATTTATAATTTACTTTAGTTTTATCATTTTGGATCATTTTGGTAAATTTAATTGTAATTTATATATATATATATATACATATATATATATATATGTATATATATATATATATATATATATATATATATATATATATATATATATATAGATAGATAGATAGATAGATAGATGGATAAAATTACATGGTCGCGACACTGGACATGTTAATGTTTCTGACAGATGGTCGGTCAAGACCACAAGTCCTCGTCGGGCAACTTAATAAAACAGAAACATCACATGTCCAGTGTCGCGACTATGTAAATTTGTCTAATCCAAACTCCCCACACACGCCAAGCCAAATAATTACGTCTTTTACTGATGCATTTATATTCTAATTCCTATTAGTTCCAAATAATTCAACTGCAAAAAATATGTAAAAATGTAAAGAAAAAGAAAAGACAAACGCCATGAGTATTAATAGTACAACCATGTTAATTTCCCCACAAAACATTCTGCACAACTCTTTCTTCGAAACGACATTGACGATCACGAAGATATTCGTATCCTATATGCTAACTGGTAGCGAAGACACAAAAGCACTTACCTTGGTCATATTGAACGTGGTGTTTGGCCTCCGTTGGAGGAGTGGTGTATCGTTTCAAAACATTGTCACCAGCCAATGCTGAACCCCGAAATAAACTGAAACAACCGGGGCTGCAAAGCACACAACCAATCACGTGCTCTGTTGCCTTTTGAAGCCAATGGCTAATTGCATATTCAAACTTCTGGTACCAAACCATTGGACCTAAAATGAAACAGATATTTCTCTCCGTAAATAGAATCGAGCTTTCTTGGTTGTGTTCTTTTTTTTTTCTTTTTAATTTTCTTCCTTTGAAGATTGTAATGCTGGCTATGAGGCGGTCAAACCAGCTGCCAACATTGCGCTGCTTTTTATTGAAACAAGTCGAGAGCTCTGTTTAGTATCTTCGTTTTTCCCTTAAGTGCAATTGTCTGAATCTCTCTTGCACTTGGTTCACCAGGAAAATTAGTTTGGTAGAACTTCAAGTTCTTCTTCTTCATAAGCGCCGTGGCACCTACAATAACTGCTATGATTGATATCTCTCTAAGATTCTAGTTTCTTTTCATATCATACATGAGACCTTGATATTTGGTCTGCTTCTCTCTTTCAGCTCTGTTCAGACCTCCATCATTAGGGGCACTCGCTTCAACTAAGGTTGCCACTCTTTCTGACTTATTCCATATAACTATGCCAGGTTTGACAGCAGCATTTTCAAGGTATGTATTATTTACAAATGAGTTTGTGTTTATCAAAATTATTATTTGCGTTATGAATGTAAAACAAATGACACTTTTTATAACTCTTCAGTTTGGTTTATTTATTTTCTATTGACATACGTTGACTTAGGATGAGTGTTTTATGCCAAACTGATGGCTGAATATGGTTAAATTTGTGTTCATTTTTGCATTAAATACTAATCATTATTAATCAGTATTAATCCCTAACTCTGCATAGAATGAATACCATGATACTTAGTTCGCTGCACCTTATATTAACAAAGGTCCATACAAAATTTCAGCCAAATCGACTCAGTATTTTCTGAGAAAAGTGTAGCTTAAATACTAATCGCTATTAGTCTCTGTTAATCTCTTACTGGGCATTAAATGGATACCACAATACTTAGTTCGCAGTACCATGCCATAAGAAAAGTTCATGCAAATTTTAAGCCTGATCAGCCCATTAGTTACTGAGAAAAGTGAAACGGACAAACAGACAAACAGAAAAACTAAAAGAAATATAATTTAAAAGCGTAGGGAAGTAAAGCTAACATTTTGGCTCATTCTTACGTTGACAGAGGGATGTTTCTATATGGATTTTTAATTAGACTGATCAGCAAATTTGTTGGATATTCCTTTCCCCACCGCCCTCACTTCTCACAGAGAAGACAGAAGGAGACACCTACCTGTTCCAATCGGATGAATTCTGCCACAAGCTGCTCCCACTTTTATATTTCTCTTCATACGATCGACCAGAAGGAGTACGGCTAATGGTTCAAAATCTACGTCCCCATCGAGGGCGAGCAAGAATGTATTGCGTGAACGGACCCTCTTCACGCTAGGAGACACTTTTTCCGAGTAGATCCGATGACCCAGGAAATAGTACATATACATCACCTTCGAAAATACATGTCAGAAGAATATAATCAATGACAAACACTTAAAAAAATAAAATTAATCTATCGATATAATTATAAAACTCAAATAACCTGTTCCGTCTGCCTGCTGATATAATTATAAAACTCAAATAACCTTGTAACGGGTGTTTTCGCAATTAAATTATCCCATTAACAATTATTAATACTTTCTGCATTTTTTTTACATCGTTCATTTCCGTATTACTTTTAAGTTATTTTAACGCAATTTTCTTACAAATAAATCTACTTTAACCAGTTGACAACTATAAGAGCGTTTTACAACGGCGATTTAACCACCGCCTTCTTTTTTGTAATTTATTCTCCATTTTTTAAGACACCTTTTTTAAAAAACATTCATACATTTTCTTCTACACTACGAACGTAAATAAATACCCCAAAAATATGTTTTTTTTAAATTGCGTTACAAATAAATAATCAACGCGATAATAAAACGTATTGTTTTACTGTGTGCGTTTTCAGCGTCCCAATTGTTTTTTTTTCGCGTTTAAATTAAAAGATATATAAAAATGTGAATTTAAGTATTATGGTATCTTTTCAGTGCACATTTACCTATAAGTATGGCAAACCACTTATAATTACAATCGGTGTAAGTTTTTTTTCAAAAATAAACAATTATAAACATAACGACTCATAGAAATCTATCTATATTCTTTTTTCATTTTAATATACTTTCATAGAAATGTCTCTGTTATGTCACAAAAAACTATTTTCTTTACGCAACAAGTGTCACGCTCACACATTAATTACATAGCTAATATAACATACTGACCCAACGGGTCACGAGCAGTCTAGTATATCTATAAAAGTGAGAACGTGTGTGTGTGAGGACACTTCTCAACCTATATACTCAGCGAATTTTGGTGCTGTACACTTGAAATTTGGTATATAAGGTATTCAGATATGTAGAAAACTTTTTTTAAACAGTTTTCACACAGAAAAAGGCAGCCAAGGGGTAAAAATTAAAAAAAATTGGTACATGGGGGTGGGTGGGTCATCGGATTTTTTTTATCTGTTTGCTAACTGTTTTACGAATGCGCATGCGAAAATGATTCACATGACAGGGTCATTATGTTAAAAATAATTGGATTCGAATACACTTTTTAAAGATTGTCAAGACTCATTGTCTTTAGGTTTAGGTTTCGATCTCAGCTCGAGTATTTTCTTTTTTTTCTACTTACAAGAAATTAACTGTTAAAGAAAAAAACCCATAATATTCGTATGCACATGTCTCAGTTTCTGTATGAATTAAAATATAATATTTATGCGTATTTTATGACCGGGCAACACCGGGTGGCCTGTCAGTAAATAAATAAAAATACAATGTTCCTATTTACAATGCCTCCCCACGGGACAGAATTAGACACCAGGGTCGTTTTTTAATGTGGAGAAAAGGAACAAAAATAAAAATTGTCTCAGTCGTGGAGGATTTCTCCTCCACTGACAGAGAACAAGAAATGAAGTGCAACATCTGAAGAACAGATACTACACTTTGATCTTAATCCGAAGGCCAAGAATTTTTTACGGCTTAGTAGCTTTTTTTAAAAAAAGTTTTTTCCGCTTAGTAGTTATTTTTTTTTTCAATTTTTTACGGCTTAGTAGCTATCTTCTTTTAATTTTTTACCGTTTAATAGCTATTTTTAAAAATTTTTTTACCGCTTAGTAGCTATTTTTATTGGCTACCTGCCCCAACCCCCAATATATATAATTTCAAGTCTGTAGACAAAAAATTGACTAAGGAGTTTGGTAGAGATCGTTCTTCAGATAAACAAGGTCACTTATATATATATATATATATTATATTATATATATATATATATATATATATATATATATATATATATGATATATATATATATTATAGAGAGAGAGGGAGAGAGATAGAGAGAGAGAGCAAAACTTGGGAGGGTGAACCACCTAGGAATGAACAGAACAATGTTTCATGTCGACAGAAGCAAGATCGCCCTCGAATTGATTGCCGATGATGTATTATTTACTTGTTTGGAAAACGTGATGCAATAATTTTCCAACTCAATAATGATTCTAGTAAGAAACTACTCCCTTCTAAAAGAACATTCTTGCAGTGCACAATTGATCCAAAAAAAAAAAAAAATTACAAAAGAACTAACTTGGAAAGAAAAGAAAATTATCCAATTGCAAATACGACTCGGCGCAGTACATACAGTGCATAGCCTTTGAAAATGGTCACCCATCTGGTACTGGCCAGGCTTATCGTTGCTTAACTTCAGTGATCTAATGAGAAACGGTGTGTTAATTCGCCGTATATATTTAACCTTATTACTCCTGGCTATAAATATAATCGTCCATATTTTCCTAATCATTTTTTAATAATGTTCTGTTTCCAGATAAAATTTTGATTATTATAATCTTTGAATTGATTTTTACGTGATTTCAGATTTTGTATCGATACAAAAATATTGCTTTACTAAAGATCAGTTGATCTGATATTTATTGTGGAATATATAGGTTTCCTGAGTTTGTACTCGAGTTTGAAGTTCATCAATAAATTCTGATTGATTCTCTTAATATTTCTTAAACGTATTCACAAATCGTTCTGCCTAACCATTAGTTCTTGGTTGGAACGGAGCGCTAGTCATATGCCTAATTTCTAACTTATTACAGAAATCTCTAGATTATCTAGCTGTAAATTGAATTCCATAAAAAATGTATCACCGTTACAAAGATTTACCACTTTTGCATGCACGTTTCTTATATTGGAAAAGTCCTGTCTATATCCTATGACTGTCTCACACAATAAGCTAATATCTCTCATTCTATAAGAATTTGGCACTTTTGCACGGGATTGCTAACTTGATCATTTCAAATGAGCGGGATTTTTTTTATTGGTATGGAAATATAGAATTCGCACATTTATATGTTTTTCTTTATTTCGAGGATGGCGGAAAAGAAAGAGTCAGCTAAGCGAACAGAGGCAGAAAGAGAGTATATCATGAAAGCTTTTACGTTTATTC